>NW_028301609.1:15152500-15752500 GCF_987345545.1 Pholcus phalangioides
CTGACTGTAGTAGAGAAATTCGACGTCTCCCATAGGAGCTTCCTAGGTATTTCATATATGTTCAATTCACGTTGCAAGGTATTTCATATATGCTCAATAATGTTCCTGTCTAGAGGTTTAGGTGGCTTACAGAGGATACCGAAGTCAGAAGAGCGTTTCCTGGAGCCACTGCCTGCATGTTTGGTGTCGCATTGTGCCGATGGAATTCTGCAAGACCAACGGAATGCACACAGGATATGAATGGGTGTCACTGTTTCTCAAAGTGTGCGTCGCAGCTCCTAGGGTCGTCGAGGATAGCTGGGGATATTGATTTGTGTGCTTATTTATGCTTTGAGGTGATTCTTTTGTATGGGAAAATATCTACTAAACTATTATGGAGAGCCACAGATGAATTATGAATTGGGCAAGGGAGCCGCGGGTGACAAAAGTTTGAGAACCACTGCCTTAGATCGTAATAACCTGCTAATATAGCAGCAGAAACCCATCTAAAAGCTTGCCTAGCAACCTTATAAAGGCTCTACTAACCGCATCGAGTTACGTTGATTGGTTGCATTTCTCGCTTATTTGCATACGCTTGTTTTTCTGGCTTATCAGTGTATTTCAATCGCCTCCCAAATGCTTATGATTTCAAATTTCGGACACTTCATAAGATGTTCTTTTTCTGTCGCCCACAGGAAAAAGAGGATACGCTTCTTGTACGGGAAATGGACAGACTACCTGAAAACGGCGTCCATGAGCGACTACGACGAATACGTCAAGGCGAGCGGCGACAACGGCAGCCACAAACATAAGATGGGCACGTCTCCGGGTGCCGACCTGAGTAACGCTTCTGTGGACGATTTCTTCGGTACATCGAACAGCAAGAAGATGGTGTCCAAGCTGAACGTTTTCACGAGGTCCCTGACTGGTGGCGGTCCTTCGAACAGGTCCCCTTCTCCAGAACCCACCCTTCATGTGAGTAGTCGAATTCAAGTCCATTTTAATTCGTGCGAAGTCGATGCAGTCCGACACCCAGGAATGCAAATCATTCCAAAGAAAAATGAAGGAATGGGAAATGAGTGGATTGCGAGAACGAGTTTGAGGGGATCGCGCATGCGCCACATAAAATCATGCTAATATTATACAGCTATTTCAAATGCGTTAGAGGTCATTAAAGTATTACTTATACGTCAGCATCGATGGTTGGAGGGGGTTTCCGATTTGCTGACTTTTGATGACAAGGGGGAGGGGGGGTTTGGATGGATGATGCTTACGTCATCAACCACCCTTTATGAAAATATGAAATATTCTTAATGGCATCTAACTCGGTGCGCCAAAAACGAGAAAAAATCTTTCGCTAGTTTGTGGGCACCTGAACTAACATTCACCCTAATGATAAATCCCTTACAGAGCCACTTCAGCAATCTCTAAATGTTTCACGGATCCTTCAAGTACTCAGGAAATATGTCCGGCCGCTTAAGTGTTCTGGAACTGTGTCGCGGGTTACTTAAGTGACCTTTGAATACGTCACGGGCCTACTTCAATGATCTGAAAATGTGCCACGGGCCACTTAAATGCCCTGTAATTGTGCCACGGGTCATTTAAGCGATCTGTAAAAATGTGCCGCTTAGTTCATTTTTACAAAATTGGGTCTGAGGGGGCCAAGCCACATCAGATAACCTTCAGGGCCACATTTGGTCTGCGGGTCAAGGGTTTACCATATATGGTTCAAAGGGTGGGTGACAATGAATTTCTTAAAGAGAAATTTTGAGTTCTTACCCTTCAAATAGCATTGAAATTAACAGAAATCGATTATAACAACATATAAAGGTATTTTCTTTCGAAATTTTAACTTTTTAAAATCTTTTCTACATTAAAAAATTTTTTCGTCTGGGGGAGGCGTACGTTTCTGATCTCACCCATATGCGTTATGAGGTGGAGGACACCGCTGACGAAATTTTGCTTACAGGGGTGGGGGTCAAAAATGGCTAAAAATTTGCTTACGTAATACTTGAACGGGCCCTTAGTAGATATACAGGGTGATTCTTATAGAACTGGGCCAATGAATTATAAGCTCCCTTATTGACAAACATTTCCGTATTCAGGTTCACAATGTCGTAGTCGGGCAGTAATAGTAGTTATGATTATGCTTTTGTACGTGTAGCGTTGCTTTTGCAATAGCTTTCCTATTGTGAAGGTGTATGTAATGTAAAAACAAAAAGAATCCCGTGTCAGTTTCTTTCAACTGACCACGTTCAGTATTCTTCGGCCGGAAGACGTTCACTAGGGAACGTATTGTACGTTATAAAAAGTATCGAAATACGATTCGTAATATCGATTCGTAGTTCATGATTCGTAGTCATACATAAATGTGATTCGTAATACACATCGGACAGTTTCACTCCTCAACTTTGGCGGAGGGGAATCCTGTTTGTGTGCAATTGAAAAAAATATATAAAAATGCTCGATTTAATATTTTGACACTTGTGATGTTGAAAAGAAAAACGGAGTTGACCCTTTTCCGTACGTCCCGTTCAAACAAATAGACATAGTACTTACAACCGTGTTATCGGATATAATTATAAATTGGATATTGTTATCAGAAACCCCGATTCTCGATGTGACCACATTAAGTGGCATGAACTATATTGATATTGTTACAAAACTTATGTAAATAGTGGTTATGGCGCAAACAGGTAGCAACACATGCGGTGCCAAGTTCAAGAACACATAAGCCCCCCCCCCCCCACCCCAAGATTCTTAGAGCTCAGAAGCCTTGATTTCTTTTCATGGGGGGGGGGGGGTTCTGAAAAACGGAGGGCATACATTGAAGAACCGTAGACGCACTGCTTCACATCTCAGAGAGGTATCGAAGCGTTTCTGAAGGATGGGTGTATACCAGAGCGTATAACCTCACACCCACACATTACAAAATTTTAAGAATATTATTCCTCTTGGGATCAGGACGAGCTAAACCGCAGATGCACCTCGTCAAAATTCCTCTGCGGAACTTCTAACGAATACATGTTGGAATGTGCGTGTCCGTGTTGTGAACCTAACGGGAAGCTTGTTTCTGCGTAATGCCTGTTATAGTGCTGCCATCTACCACATATTTTTCGAACTATGAGTGAAGTGTAATGTTTGAAGTTTTACCGTTGTAGGCATGTTGCTCTCTGTGGCGAGACTTTAATGGGGAGATCAGCTTGCATCTAACGGAACACTACAACATATCACTGAGAATATGAAATATCGAGTGCCTTCAAGAAAAGGGCACCCACTTTCAACACCTGATCTAATCGCAATGAATGGCGCTCGACGGTACAGTACACAATCCAAGGTCAGCTATGCAGGATGTTCTGTAAGTACTAAGGCTGCCTTTATCTCATCAACCCTCCGTCGTAGAGGTACGGTTTCAATCAATTTAAAGAATATTCAAAAGGCGTTCAAAAATTTCCCTGTACCAGTTTTGAAAGTGAAAATACAATTACACGGTATCCCTTGTCCTCCAACTTCCAATAAAAAAGTTGTTGCCCTGTATCTCCCGAGGCCAACAGAAATAATTCCATGTTTCTAAGTTCAATATTCGACGAGATATTTGAATTCAAAAATCGGAGCAAAGTTGAGAAAGGACAGCATAAATGAGGAAAAGGAGAATTTTTCCCCGTTAGTATTTGTTGTTTATCCATAACTTTTCTTCAATTTTTGAATTCATATATCTCAGCGAATATTGCACTTAGAAACGTGGAATTATTTCTATTGGCCTCAGGAGATACAACAACTTTCTGATTGGACGTTAGAGAACAAGGGGACCGTATAAAAATTTAGATTTTTTTTATTTTGTGACGCACACTGTATTTTCACTCTCGAAACTGGTACAGAAAGGTTTCCGAACACATGTTGAGCATTTTTTAAATTGGAATCATATCTCTACGACAGACGGTTGATCAGATAAATAACGCATTAGCACTTACAGGACACCCTGTATATAAAGCATATAATTAAATACGTATATGGTATCATTCGGGAAGTACCTCATTTTGTGGGGTCTGCTCTATATGAATCACCCTTACATATATTGTATTTCTATTTGACGCCATCTATTTTTCTCTTTTGCACTAACTTTTTTCGCCCATTTTTTTTGAAGGATTCTTCAGACCATTTGGAAGATGGCAGCATGCCCAAGAGCGATTCTTCCGTGTCCTTGGATATCCCGAATTCTGAATACCTGTGGCAAGTCGAGCCTCGACCCCAGAACTCACAGAAAGTAAGTTATACGGGACATATAGTAAAAATAACACAAACCCCATGTGGAGAAATACTATACAGCAGCGGTGCGCGACCTGATTCCTCGGGCAAGAAATCTGTGTCTGTAAGGTGACCATATAACCGGTATTTTATGGGACCTTTTGTATAAAAAATGTCACATTTTCTTCGCCTCATTTTCAACGGGGCTCACTTGAATTTTTGAAATCAAGAATCGAGATTATTTTCATTAATCATAAATTATATCACGTTTTTTTGACAATTGTTTTGGCTGTAATGGGCAACCTTACTCGACTTTAAAAACTTTATTGCTGTTTTTGGCAATTTCACTTGCCTTTCACAGTTTTCTACGGTTGTAATGGGCTATTTTACTTGTCTTTGACAATTTTTTTTGGCTGCATTTGGCAATTTTTTTTTGTCTGTAATTGACTACTTTATTTACCTTAGACCAGGGGTTCTCAAACTGCGCTACACGGCTCCCTGGTGCGCTTCCAACCTTGAATGGCACTCGAAGGTACAGTACACAATCCATGCAGGGTGTCCTGTAAGTGCTAATGTTGCCTTTATCTCATCAACCCTCCGTCGTAGAGGTACAGTTTCAATCAATTTGAAGAATGTTCAAAAGGCGTTCAAAAATTTCCCTGTACCAGTTTCGAAAGTGAAAAATACAGTTATACGGTCTCCCTTGTCCTCCAACTTCCAATAAAAAAGTTGTTGCCCTGTATGCTGTGCTCAGGAGCGGCGCGGCACTGACAAAGGTTTTTCGAAGCGATTTTTTTGTCAAACTGGAGCCGTGGATAAGCGTTGATT
Source organism: Pholcus phalangioides (assembly GCF_987345545.1). Taxonomy (NCBI): domain Eukaryota; kingdom Metazoa; phylum Arthropoda; class Arachnida; order Araneae; family Pholcidae; genus Pholcus; species Pholcus phalangioides. Next base: position 15,157,553 of record NW_028301609.1, read on the forward strand.
AGGGAAAGGGGAGCCGCGGGTGGAAAAAATTTGAGAGCTCCCACCCTAGGCCGGGATTACACTATAGAAAAGTTTCATAAAATTTCATTTATAGAACTCGAAAAATACAACCAACAAGGTGATTTGCTAGAATGTTACCAATGCTCTTATTGGTTGCATTTTTCAACTTTTATAAAAGTACTTTTATCAAACTTTTATAGTGTAATGCCGGCCTTAGATAATTTTATTGGCTGTAATTGACTACTTTACTTGCCTTTGACGCTGTAAAATGCAGACGCTGCCCCGTATAAGTGTAGTCACGCACGGCAAAATGTAGACGCTGCGGTCTATAATCTATTGAAGAATCTAAACCATAGTTTCCCAACCTTTTTTTCATCGCCCCCTTCTTCAGAAATTTTTTTCTCCCATCGCCCCCCAACGCAATCTAACCCATAAGATCCTATGTTATACTCGTAGCTTCTACCGTCCCCCTGGAACATTCCATCGCCCCCAGGGGGCGTTAACGCCCAAGTTGGGAATCACTGATCTAAACGTATTGAGCTATTGGGGGAAAAATGACATTGTTTTAAATGGTTTTTTCTTTTATAGACTTCATGACCTCTTGGCATATAAAACCGAAAAGAACGGTCCCAAGTATAATTCCTTAATGCGTTCGTTGAACCTTTCATCTGCTGTTTTCGTTGTTGACGCGTGAATCGATTCCCATGATCACTCGCACGTACTCATGGAGAAATCGATTTGGATCCTTCACTTTTTCCTTTCTTTGCTGTGTGTGTGTGTTGGCCCCTCTTTAATAATAATAGTATTAACAATCTTTCTCGGCGTCGAAAGATTGAGCAAGACGGAAGCTGAATACCGATCAGTGACAAATTCATGGCGGAGGAGCCACCGAAATGAACGAGTCACGTTCCATCACAAAGATTAAAAGAAAAGAAAACTCTTCCAATGTCAACACGACCTTTTACTTATTCCAGGAACGAAAACAGAAATGGTCGCAAAACATACAACCTTGCGAGAGAAATTAGAAAAGTTTATTTTAGTGTCCAAAAGGAATCCGTGGATATAAAAGCCCAATAACTGGAGATGGAAACCAACGTCTCGGAAACCGATACGTCGCCAGAAGCGTATTTACAGGGTGGATTAGCGGGCTATAGCACGGGGCGGAAAATTCGGGCACGCGGGGAATGTGAGAGAGTGAGTTGCTAAAAAAACTTATTATAATGGGAGAAGAGCCGCAAAAAATTTTCCGAGGGATTGAAAGAGTGACCTAGAGCGTGTGCAAGCATGTGATTCACCAAAAGAATGATCTAGAGAGTGTGTTAGTATGAGAGTGATCTAAAGAGCAATGAACCAGATGAGTAGCCTGAGTGATAGTAGCCTCAGTAAGTGGTCCGAAGAATGACCTAGAACATGTGCAAGCATGTGATTGATGAAAAGAGGGACCTAGAGACCAAGGAACCAGGTGAGTAGCCTCAGTGAGTACTCAGTAAGAGGCCCAAAGAATGACATAGAGCGTGTGCAAGCATGTGAATGACCAAAAGAGTAACCCAGAGAGTGTGTGAGCATGTGAATGACCAAAAGAGTGACCTAGAGCGTGTGTGAGCATATGGAGGGACTAAGAAAGCATGATAGTGACCAAAAGAGTGATTTAGAGACATTTGAGGAATGGGTGGTGAAAAAAATGGAGAAGGGTGACAAAGTTCGTGTACCTGCGACAAAACCATAAATACTGTTCTGCTTGCGGGGCTATATGAGGCCCAGAACGGAATGAGTGAAATTTGAGGAATGAGACATCAAGACAATTTGTAGAATGTGAGAATGGCGGCAAACGTTGTACAGCCCACAGACGTTAAAACAATATATCCGTCTCTGCCTAGAGTGTGTGTGGCCAGCGAGTCACCTAGACAGTTTGCAAACAATGTGATTGAGCAAACGAGTGACCTAGAGAGCGAGGGACAGGTCTGTGGGTGACCAAAAGATCAATATAAAACATTTGAAAGCATGTAAGCGACCAAAACAGTGTGCTAGCACGTGAGTGATCTAAGGAAATAGGATCCACACATCAGTGAGCGACAAAAGGAATGATCTAAAGCATTTGCAAGCATGTGAGTGACCAAAAGAATGATTTAGAAAGCAAGGGTACCGAGTTAGTGGGCAAAAAAAAAAACATGCGAGGGACGAAAACAATGCAAACCGGTGAGTGACGAAAACAGTGTCCAATCACGGGAATGATAAAAAGAGTGAGGGACGAAAATAGTGACGGTGTATAAGCATGGGGGGTGACCAATAGAGAGTGACTCAAAGACAGAGCAATATTTACAGGGGCGTGGGCAAAGCGGCCCGGGGTGGCGAATTTGAGGAAAGAGTGATCAAGAAAATCAGACTAAAATGAGAGAATAGCGGCAAATTTCGTGTAGCCCACTGGCGGTAAAACTATAAATCTGCCCGCATTAACCCCTTCACGTACAGGCTTTTGGCAAAGAAATTTGGATGATCTCTATTGCAATTTTCGGCGATAAATCTGGTAACCCTGTTCTCTAACTTAACCGCACATTGGAAAAAAAGGAAGAGGAAAAGAGAAAGAAAAAATAGGAGAAAAGGAATAAAAAAATAAATATAAAAGGGGAAAAACAGTAAAATAGATAAGAGTATATCGTAGATTTATCTTTCACCCTCACCCTATGTATTCTCTTTCATTCTTACATGTATATAGTATAAATATATTATATGTTTGGGGAAAAGATCACTAACAAAAGTACAGAAAAAACGGGGAGTAAAAAACCAACTTCGGTTCATTCGGAAGTGTTACAATGAAACTTCGCAGTGATGAGAAAAGAGGTAAAAAAAACACGGAGAGCTGGATATCTTCCATTTGCGCTTGGACGAGATATCTCGTCCCTGATCGGTAAAAGATTCTTACGTATAATTTAATCCACTACAATGGTGAAATAGAAAACATGTCAATTTTGATATGTTCCTTCGCTTTCTTTTCAGTTCTACAACTTCACGACATTCGCCCTGGCGCTGAATGAAGTCCTACCGGGAGGGATCACGAACCTTCCGAAAACGGACTGCCGTTTCCGACCTGATATCCGTAAGCTCGAGGAAGGAGACACCGGTAAGTTTTCGAAGGCGTTTGTTTCCCATTTGAAACGATAGTTTTCCACAATATCGTATCTTGTGGAAAAGTCCTTCAACGTAAATCGAGGAGCTCATTTTCAAAAGAAAACATTTCCACTTTCGCCAAATTTAAAGAAGTAAAAAACAAAAGTAGAAAATAGGGTTAGCATATGTAGGAATAGTAGAAGAATATTTAAATGCTATGTTTCTTGATCAACATTTCAAGAGAGTTATCCACATTTGAATTTTGGAAACGTTCCGTTTTGATTAACATTTGTGATAGTTAAGTACGAAAAATTGGAAATTCTGACGACACTTGTTGATTCCAGGGTCTAAATCAATCCCCAGCAACAGTTGCAGCTGTGGAGAGATCGGAACCAAGCTAAATTACGCCAGTTCTAGGCCGCAACCAGGGGGAGGGGGGAGCAGGCGGGTCTCGTGCCACCGGGCGCTGAACCAGAGGGGGCGCAAATTTTATTCTCAAACCTCTCCTTCAACATTACAAGGGGGCGCCAAAATGCGCACTTTTCCCCGGGTGACCAAACATCTAGTTGCGGCCCTGGCCACTTCTAGCCAGCATACAAAGGAATTTCGCTACCGAGCCCCATCAGAAGCTCTAGAGAAGGAACGGATGCTGAACATCCTAAAGCTACCGGACTCCATCACGAAACTTAGAGGCCATGCAAGTATTACGTAAGCAGATTTTTAGCCATTTTTGCCCCCTTTCCCCCCTTGTCAGCAAAATTTCGTCAGCAGCTTAGAATATTTCATATCTTGAAAAAGGGTGGTTGATGACGTAAGCAACCTTCAAACCCACCTCCCCCCTTGTCATCAAAAGTCAGCAAATCCGAAACCCCCTCTATGCTAACGTAATACTTGAATGACTTCTTATAAGACTGGTGAAATTTCTGGAAAATAACCCGGAGAAAAAGCAAAGATGATCGAACCGGATCTAGACGAGGAGGGGCCTCAGCACCACTCCAGTGGAGCCTAGACGAGGCATCTTCAACCCGTTGCTCGCGAGCAGCACAGTGCTCTCTGAAGTACCCAGAGTGCTCGATGCTCGGGATCGATTTCGTGCTCGCGAGCACTCGATCAACGTTGCAATTAAACACCTTGGAGGGATTGCATTCAAGAATTGAAAATCATCGTCATTTCATGCAATCGTCTTTTAAACTTGCCTTAAGGGTGTCTCTTCTTTTGATGATGGGTACAGGCTGTGCTCGCGTCTGGGAAAAAGGTTGAAAACTCCTGGCCTAGACGATAGGGTCAGACTGAGAGAAAAACGACAGCTCCTTCTTGCTGAGGGCTCTGATTCTAGCTAGCACAAGTTCTGCGTAATTGATTACTGTCAAAGGGTTCCTTAATGGTACCCTTCTCAACCTCCCCCTAAATATTTAGTACCCTATCGTAATTCTTTTTTATTAGTCGACTCGTCTGCACATGTCACAATGGTTCATATCATTTTGCAAATGTTTTTGATTTTATGTATCTTATCTGTATATATTTATGCTATCTGTAAATTGAGGGAATGAATAAAATTTTCCTGACAAGGCCACGCCCTCCGGGGCAATATGCCTTAAATTGCGCAAACGGCAGAGCCTGGCCGTATTCGGTAAGTCGATTCCAGAAGGTTTTACCTAACCCAGGAAGGTACCCTTAGTGCCCTTCCATAACGGGCACTCCTGTTACGCCTCCATTGACTGTCACAGTTTTGAATTAAATCGACGGGACTCAAGGTATCTTACTATCCATTAATGGACACTCCTCGTTAACGGACAAAATTTTCGGTCCCATGGAGTGTCCGTTATCGAGAGATAAAAAATAATGAATTGTATGAAAAAGGTGGATATGTTTGTTCTCTTTTGATAGAAACGACCAGGTTTCATTGCAATTTTTACCAAAAATTTTCCCGTTTGAATAATCCCGTTTGCATCATCTCTCTTATCCCAAAGATCCGTACATCATTAAAAAGTACATTTCGGAAAAAAGTGGAAATGTTCCCTTATGAGAATGAGTTCCTCAGTTGATTCTTTCACCAATTACAATCTGTACTTTCCAATACCCTTCATACTTTAAATGACGATGAAAGATTCAGATTTTGAATGGTACACCTTGATCCATAGGTTCAACAACATAATCGGTATCAAGTGGTAATTATTCTCGATATGCTTCAGCTGAACAATGTTATAATGCGCGTCAAATAAACAAAGAAAGAGTAAAAAAAAACCAGAATTTTCAAACTTTTAATTCGTCTTTAAATATTTGTTGTTCAAAAACTTGGTTGATAAAGGCAAAGTCTGGCTTCTCGCAGAATTTTTCCAAAAATTTGCTCATATCAAAAAAAAGGTCGTGATTTTTTCCTTCCAACCTGGAATTAGCCGAAAAAACTCAAACTAAACACAAGAAATTTTACCATTAAATTAGATAGAAACTCAAGAGGAATTCGAATTAATCAAGTTCTACTGTATTTGTTTAGCGCAGAAATTAGTTAGTGCCGTTAGATTTTCTCAAATATCTCAAAACTTGGAAACTCTGCACTTGAGGGTGGCCTGAAATAAGTGATTCATTTTATTCTTGGACTTCGTTTTTCTGTGATGAATTTTTAAAAAGCGCAGCAGTATAATCAGTGGCGTATTAAAGCCGGTTGAGGTCCCGGGCGCAAAAGAAAATATTGGGCCCCTTAAATTAGAAAAAAGTGTAAAGTTGGGTTTTTCAGGGCCCTTCAGAAGTCGGGGTCGCGGGCGCGCCCGCCGTTAAATCCGCCTCTGAGTTTTAAATAATAAACATAATAAACATTTAAAAGTATTGACCGATACTAAGATGTCAGAAAATATGAATGAAAGCGGGTTTTGTGGTAAAAAAGGAGGGGAGGGATGTTAATTGTGTGGGTGGGATACATTTATAGAATTCCGGTCGATTCCGGTTTTTTGTTATCCGGCCTGCCCTTTCGCTACATTAGGCCGGATCGTTGAGAGTCTACTATATAGTTTATATGAGGTTTATTTAAAAAGTATCCGACTATATAATTTCTCGTGCATGAACCAATGAAGCTGGGGGAGACGTGGTTTGGTGCACGTGTGTAGGCAATCTTAGTGCGCATGATTGTATTTTTTCCTGCCTGCAAAAGCTGTTAGTCACCGGCAGACCATCGATGAATGAGGAAGACTAAGTGAGTGTTGTCGCAATTTTTTTTTTTTTTTTTTTTTGACGAAATGGCGGGGGAGAACTTTAATGCGACTGCATTAAATTTTGCGTGAAGCTTGGTTATTCCCGATTGGAAACAATCCGCAAGATTCAACGAACTTTCGGAGATGAAAAAATGGGCACCAGACCGATAAAGGAGTGGTACAAACGTTTCAAAGATGGCCGCACATCAATGGAGAGTGAAGAACGTTCTGGTAAGCCCTCAACATCCAGAAATGAGATCGTTATTGACCAAGTGAGAACTTAGGAGATGCGGGATCATCGAATCACGATCAGAGAACTTGCAGACATGGCGAGCATTAGCCCCATTCATTCTATTTCGACTGACGATTTGGTCTTCAGGGGTCCTGATGACCGTCTTCTATGACTCCAGTAGCATGGTTCATCCCGAGTACGCACCACACGGCCCATCCATCACCATGGAGTACTACCAAGAGGGAGGTTCTGCGCAGGAATTAGCAGCTCTATCGCGATTGACGCACTTGCGTTGTTCATAAACGAAAATGCGACGGCACTCACTTACTCTTCCTCAATCATCGGCGGTCTACCGGAAACAGGCAGCTTCTGCAGGCAGGAAAAATTTCAGGCATGCGCATTAGGATTGCCTATATACAGTACTTGCACCAAACGCTTCCTCCTCAGTTTCATTGGTTTCACGAACGAAAAATTAGGGTCGAATACTTTTTGAAGTATCCTTGAAGAAACCTTGTACCAGAGTTTTCCAATGCAGGCGAAAATGATTCAAACACAATCAAGGCCCACGATCCATTTAGCCATTAGTTAAGCATATTTACAGATCTCAAGATGTTTACTCGAATATGCTCTTAAAAAAACCTGAATTATATTATTATTAATAATATCTTAATAATACTTGGAGGAAAATAAAAGGTGAATTTTGAATGTGTTCCGTTTGGCAGAAGGAGCAGCTCAGGAAAAGACTCGACTCGAAGAAAAACAACGAGACACCAGGAAGCAAATGAAGAAGAAGAAAGACACGTGGAACCCGAGGTCAGCGCCAGATAAGTCAACCCTTTTCTGTTGCATGACATAAGAATCATCAAAAACAGCTTCTTTCCAAGTAATGCTCCGCGATCCCAACGTCCGTTGATGATATCTATAAACACCGAATCGGGAATCATTTCCATACCTTTTTCCCGACCAGGGGGAAAAAAACCGGCTCTTTTGACGACATTACATCCACGTTAATCATATGTCGGAACACGATATGTTTACCGACTCGTTCAACCGATACACGTAATATATTACACTGCATTACATTGCATGAGAAATCGGGACAGGAGGCATAAATAAATAAATACGGAGCAATAGGAAAGGGGACACTCCAGTCATGAATAAATGATAAAAGACGCGACGACACTCTCGAAGCGAATAGGAAAAATAAATAACAATCAAAAGGGATGCCCCAGAGCAGAAAAGTTTCAAGGAAAGGAAATGATTCGTTTCGTCGTACCAAAGCCAATTCATATGCAATCGAATGGCTTCGGGAACCTCGAAACTGATTACGAAGGGATATGTGTATCTATTATTTACATTAACGTAGGCCCGGCGTGAAAAATAGATAAATAAATAAAAAGGGGCAGGGTTCGATTTTCCACATGGGCAAGTGAGGCATTTGCCCAGGCTCCTATTAATTTTAAGGGCCCCAAAATTTTAACAATACACACACATATTCACTGACTAACCAAAGGCCTCAATTCCAGATTTATCTACATAGGACCCACTCTGTACTATGTACGAACATGGTGCAGGCTGCTGGTTTACGATTCTGCGAGTCAGCGGCGATTGTAGAATCGGAAACTAGCACTGGATTAGTTAAAAACCTGAGAATTTCAGGATTTTTTACAAATTTATGACGGTGTCGACTTGTGCAATCGAAAACTAGCATGCACTATGTTCTTTGAAATTCCGTAGAGGAATGTGTACGAGGTGAATGTCCGGTTAAGTAATAGTACTATTACCACGAGCGCGAAGCCCTACACAAACACACCAGTCGTGCATCCAGCCGTAAGAGTGGATCCAGAAAACAATAGTAAATTTCCATTGATGATTGATATTATTTCTCGATATTCTAGGTGGTTCGAACTCGTGAAGCTGGAACACGTCAAGAACGAAGTCTGGATCTTCAACAACAAATACTGGGATCGAGATTTCTCCGATTGTCCGGATATATTCTGAAAAAAGACCACGGCAAAACAACAGGAGGAGGAGTGAATCCCATTGCTTCAAGCGGGGAAAAAAAATAAACGCTGGTAAAAAAATGCTAAACTAAGCATTGCAAAAAAAAAAAAAAAAAAAAAAATCGCACGTGTGACATCCACAGAAAGTAAATCCAAATTAAATGGTGTTTAGAGCATCGCAAATTTAGCCGTATGTGCTGTTTTAGAAGAAAAAAAAATCGTTACCATATAAAAAACGCCTAGAAAATGTGGATGGATAATAATATGCTTTGTCCTCTCACGAGCATGTCGCTTATTTAGGCGTTCAGAAATACTATACATATTATATTAAGATAGGTGCTAACAATTTTCTGCCTGCAAAAAAACCAGCAGGCACGATATCGCCTCAATGTGTGTGTGTTTTGTGTGTTTGAATGCAAAAATGACCTGGTAATAACATTTTTTTTAAAATTTGAATCTCTACAAACAACTGGCATAATTTAAAAGGCATTCTTTTCTGCGTGTCACCGTAGATAATGATGCAGTTTTTACTTGCGATTATTAGTAGGCAAACTAAGTTCATAAAAATCAAAATAAGTTTCAGTTTCTTATAAATTCTGAAACAGAGTGAATGGAACCACACCATTCCTTCCGTCCGAGGCCGAATGCACTGTCCCTGTGATAATAAGGCAAAATTATCCTTTATAATATCAAAAGTAAGGAATGAGTGGTTTTCAATTCTAATTAAGATATTCCTATCTTTTTTCGCATAATTCCCTTTACAAGAATGACAGCTTTATACAGAAGTCCATCAAAACATAAAAGTAGAGCTAATCAGGGTTGGGTTTTTGGCATGACAGGCATCAAAAACTGGTTTAAACCATCAAAAACTGCCAAACATCCATATGAATGTATTTGGATAATGTTTTGAACTTAATATATATATAACATGATGAGACGTTACATTTTGTTACATTTTATTTTCAAACATTAATTTATTGCAATAATTAAAATAAAATATTAGTTATAATTTGCAATTTTGAATTTTTCGACATGCAAAGAGTCCATTGAAAACCGAAGAGAAAACCACTATAAATTCTAGTAAATATCTATATCATATCATGTAGTTAAACTTAGTCATTCTTACTTTTGCACTTGGAATAAGTAAGTTATAAGAGTTTCTTGAGCATCATATACAATCAGCACTGCCAAACTAAAGGGCATTTTAGTCCTACAATTCAGTATGTTGATTGCTAGATATATTCTATTGTTATGCACAATAAGGTTATTGTCTTAAGTATCAGTGATTATCTAGATAATTTAATAACAGAAATCAATATTACATATATATGGTTTTAAACACTCAACTGTTATGAAAAAAGAGCAGCAGATGTTTATATCTTTTCACATATAGAAGCTGTTGAAGAAATTTTGGAAGGTCAAAATCATCTTGAAGAATATTAAACCATTCCACAGTTTTTCCTTCCGCTTTTATGCTGCGTTCTATTCAAATTGTATATTTACAACAGAAAATACATAAGTATATATATATATTGTCTAAAATGAGATATTGTCAAAAACTGTCATGCGTCAAAACCTGTCAACCCTGGAGCTAACTCAGTGTAATAACAGCACAATTAATATCTCCACATCATGCCCACAAAAACTATTTTCTTGTTCAATTCGCAAATTTTATAAGGTCATAAACCAAAAAATAAAAATGGAAAAAATCCTGAAAATGAGAAAATGTGACTTTCCAGGAAATTCTTAAAATTATTTTCCATTCCATGAATTGAGTTTCGGGAACCTAATTCCTTATCTAATAACTTCAATTTCATCCAACAAATTTCTATATGTAAGGGGTCATTCAAGTATTACGTCAGCATTGATGGGAGTTTCCGATTTGCTGACTTTTGATGACAAGGGGGTTTGGATGATGCTTACGTCATCAACCACTCTTTATGAAGATATGAAATATTCTTAATGACATCTTATTCGGTACGGAAAAAACCTTTCGATAGTTATTGGGCACCTGAACTAACATTCTCCCTATTGATAAGTCGCCTACAGAGCCACTTTAGTGCTTTGGAAATGTGTCTGGGGTGCTTAAATGCTCTGGAATTGTGCCAAGGATCATTTAAGCGAATTGTAAATGCGCCGCTTAGTTCATTTTTACAAAATTAGGTTTGAGGGGGGCAAGCCACATCAGATAACCTTCAGGGTCACATTTGGTCTGTGGGTCAAGGGTTTACCATATATGGCTTAAAGGGTGGGTCGCAATGAATTTCTCAAAGAGAAATTTTGAGTTCTTACCCTTCAAATAGCATTGAAATGAATAGAAATTGATTATAATAACATATAAAGGTATTTTCTTTCAAAATTTTAATTTAAAAAAAATTTGCATTAAAAAATTAATTTTTTTTCGTCTGGGAGGGGGGAAGCGCATGAGCCCCCTATACCCCTCCCGCGTACGTTTCTAATCCCACCCACATGCGTTAGGATGTAGGGGCAGTGCTGACGAAATTTTGCTGACAAGGGGGGAAGGGGTCAGAGTTTTGGTGACTTTTGCTGACAAGGGAGGGGGTCAAAAATGGCTAAAAATTTGCTGACGCAATACTTGAACGGTCCCTAAGGTATACTAAATGTGTCCCATAAATTTGTAAGTAGTTAAAAATCCATAGAAATTGAAGGAAATGGTATATTTAAATGCAGTATTTGCAAAAAATTTATTTTTTACAAAGTTATTATTATTTTTTTTTTTTTGCTACAGAAAAAGTTCAAATTTTTGTCGATAGAGGGAACTGCACGAAAGCAAAGCACTGCAATTATGCAAATCAATTCTATAAAATGCAGGGTGTATTATTAACAGCTCATTTCTGAATTTTCCTGTTACTGAAACTTACATAAGGTTTTCATTGTGCTATTGACATTGGTGGATAAAGATAAAGCACTCTTGGTGAAGTTGTTTTATCTCAGTTACAAATCATCGGCTGAAGCTTTGCGAATGTTTTGGACGCAAGAGATTGAAGAGAGGCTGATGTCCACAATTATGTGATCTGCTTTCTGCTTTCGTGCAGTGCCCTCTATCGTTTTGAAAATTTGAACAATTTTTTTCTCTCTGTACAAAAAAATAAATAAATAAAAATCCCTTTTCGTAAGAAAAACTTTTTTTGCAAACTACATTCAAATTTTCTAGTTCCTTCAATTTTTAAGAATTTTTAAAATATTTATGAATTTATGAGATACCCTGCATTCTCAGCCCATCTGGCTACCCAAACATTTAACAATATGACCAAAATATCCATTAGCAGAATGATGGGCCATAATAAAAGAGCTTGGTGAGGCCAACTAGTCACTAGTCCAGCCTCATAATTCAGGAATCACTACAAAATGACGATCATTTTAGTTTATATCATTCATTTATGTTATGGTAAAAACGATGAATCTGGTGATTATGCATAATAGCAGACCATTTTGGTAAGTTTGATGAATTTTGATTACACATATTGCTAATTTATCACATTTACCAATGTTTATGTATAGCTTACATTAGTTAATATGATGAATCATTGATGAACCACTTGAATTTACCAGACGTTATGCATAAATTCGAGGATGATGAATTTAATCGGGAATTCTGGTTATGTTTGCACATGTTGATAAGTGTGAAAACCCACATTTTGTTTTCATCTTTCTACTAATACAACGCCACAACAAGCAAAATACCCAATGAGGTGGCTGAGAAAAAGATGCCCATAAGAAATATGGATGTCATACATTTCTAAAATACAGCAATCCAATTAAAAATGCAATTAACAAAAATTATAAACAATATATACACATGATAAAATAATATACAATGCCCATAAAGAATACTTATGGTTGTCTTATTCTAAGTATGGATAGAGCTTCTCGATTTACCCCAATATGTTATCGTATTTCTTTTTAAACGTGTCAATTGTGTTACAATTTACTACCTCCGGGGGTAAGCTATTCCATTTATTAACAACCCTATTAGAGAAAAATTCCCTGCGACACCATAGCCTTGCATTGTCCCTCACCAATCGATACTGGTGTCCCCTTGTAAAAGCAGTCGATTGGCGGTGTACTAAAAGTTCATGGTCCATCCTATCGATCCCATTGAAAATTTTGAACACTTCGATCATATTCCTCGACACCTGCGCTCATCCAATGTAAACATAAATTACATAACTTATACATAACATATTACATAAACTACATACTAATTTTAATTCAATTTTTAAGGCTAAATATGTGTGCAGTGTGCAAACTCCAGAATATGCAAAAGTGATAAATAGTTGAGCTAAAGTGATATTTCTATATGAGTTCTTCCATATTTATCAAACACCAACTTCATTTGGGAATTTGTTATAATCGCCAGTAAAAGTGATAAATGCAGAATTTATCAAGCTGACTGAGATGATTAGTGATTTCACCAAACAATAGACGATTATACATAATTACCAATTTATCATATTTTATCTTTAATGTATGTATAAACTCAAAATTTTTCTTAACCCATCATATGCCAAAACTCTATTATTTCACTTTTTCAAAAAAAAAAAAAAAACCATTGATTACAATACATTAATACGATAGCATGAATGAAATGTGAAACAAAAAGCTTTTTTCAAATTTGATTAAATTATTAATTAATTAATTAGTTATTATTAATTAAAATTGTTACAATCACTTTTATTGAGTTTGTAACTTTTATAGCAAACAGTTCAAAACTTAGAGACAGCAATCAAAACTAAAAGTTCCACTGCTTAGATAGAAATAAATAAAAAATAAGCGTCCCAAAAAAAAGGGACAATGTTAAATAATGGGTTACAATACACACAATATATGCTAAGAATTGTTTTGAAATTTTTGAAAATTTTTTTTTCCACAAATTAAAACATATGAATCCTTGCTACTTGATCATAAATGCAACGTTATTTCAAACAAATGAGTCATTATACTCTGATGAAGTTTCTATTAAACTGGTAAAGGGCAGAACTGCATATTTCAATTTCTAATTGGCAAGTAATTCAATCAAATGGCTTACAAAGGAGAGTCGAAAAAGGTAATATCATGTATAATCTCTCACCTCTTCTAATTTCATATCTATCTTCATCAAAAACTCTCTGAAGTAAATAAATACGCTCAGTATGAGTATTTTTTTAAACAAGATCTACACTTTTTTGAGACAGCTTTAGCTATATTTCCACTGCATTATAGAAAAAACTTATTCCACATCATGTTGAACCGAATAATTATCAAATTCAATAATTTCACTGGGTCCAAAAAACAACTTCTTTTTTTAAATAAAAACATGAATCTCTCTATTTAAAATACATTTTGTAATGAAACAATTGACATTTCGGATATGACGATTCCCTGGGTATATAATGCTGATAATTTCTTTGAACGCATTCCAAAAGAAGCATGAATGACACCATGAATGCAATTTAGTTGTAAGTTATTGTTAATCTGCTAGTATATTGAAAAAGTAACAAATTTAAATAGACAAAATAATAGAATGCTAGTCTTCGAATAAATTTTTAGCAATAGAGCATTTCAGTGTCACTTAAGTGACGCCATTCTAAGTTTGAGGCCAGACTTCGTCAGACGCAAAGGATGCAATTGCACCAGGCCAAAAAATATTAAGGGCCATAGCTAAAATTTGTTACACATTACATTTTGAATTTTACTGTTTTGCAGAGCCATAGCTTAAAACCGCTTGAGTGCTAGCCACCCCAATTCAGAATCTTTTCTGATACGTTAGATGTTATGTACTTTTTTTTTTTGCACATCCTATCATTAACATGAGGTCCCCCTCTCCATGCACTAAAACTTTCTGGAACAAGGGTCAAGCTAAGAATTTAAATGCATTTTCCGCAAGCTGATTTTCAGAGTTCCAAGTTGATATCAGAGCAAAAATAAAATGAAAAGTTAATCCCTGGGGCCTCTACCTTACAGCTCTGTCACAACACTTGTGGTGCAGGGTATACTGTATTGTATGCAGTACAGGGTTGCAAAATGACGAAGTCTGGCCTTGGCTAAGTTGAACAGAATTTAGTATACAGAATAGGCTACCAAGTTGTTCAATGGATAGTTTTATGCATCTAAAATGCAATGTTCACTAAGTATTTCAATAATACACTCAATTCTGATATGCTCACTTCCCTTAGTACAAGCGTGAATAAAGATTCGACAAACTAACAAGGTATTTACAGCACCAAATTCACCCCCATAAAAAATTAAACACCTCTTGCAACGTAAATGATGCTAACGGGGCAGTATACCAAAATGAATGTGTGTCGTTATTTAAGTCAAAATATAATATTTTCATGCACATGTTATTTCATAACACATAAGCATAAAACATTCATTAAAAAGTGCCCTTCACATGAAGTTGCCAGCACCAGGTTTTGTTTGATAACTCTGCCTCGAAATGAATGCTTTCAAGTATCACTGTTTGCTTACAGTTTAATAAGAATATATATTTATTGTATTATATATATAGTATATATACATATATATGTAATAGTTGCTTGTTGAGACAAACCCTGCTGTGATGTGTAATATTTTCACTGATAATAAATAAGATGTTGATGGTTATATAGATAGTAAAATTAGGAAAAGTATTATGTACTTAGGAGAGAAAAAAACAGAGTTTTTCATGTATTGCGTTGTTTTTATGAAAGCGTGCTATATTTTATGTACTTTTTACCTGAGTTATTGGCACATACCAGTCATATATTATTTATATACACAAAATCTGTACATGCCACTGTATAAATTTTATTGTTAAAGACTGCAATGGAAAAAGTTTCACTTTATACTTTCATTCGGTTTTTGTAGCAAGATTATTAATAAAAAATAGGTTTTTCAAAGTTTTAGTTTATTTTGAATGCTCACATCTTATACAGCAGGTTTGTTGAAGAACAGTAGGATACGGACCAGCAACACGATCAATTAATGCTATCTTCGAATGAACATACACTGTTTGCCTATATAGTGGAACCTTCATTAACTTATACAGGGTAATTCTGGAAAAGAGGAACTCACTAAAGAATAACTGAAAACCACAGGTTAAACGTTCAGGAATAAAAATTAGTTGCAACATAATGGTCATCACAAAATAAGAATGAAATATGCATTCATGCAGGGCTTGACAAATGCCATATGTCAGATTGTCACAACAACTAAAAAGTTGGCATTGGCGCCCCCCAAAATCTTTACTGAGGACAGAAAATTTTCAGAAATTATATGTCAGAATGTCTACTAGCATGAAAAAGTGATTACTCAATCATTACACTTCATGCAAGGTTAGAAAAATTGATGGCAGCTCTACACAGAAACGAACTTCACGGAAGGTTTATTACACATACATGCACATTCCAACATGTACCAACTCGTTAGAGGTTTCGCAGAGGAATATGGATGAGGTGCATGTATGGTTCAGTAGTAGCATGAAAAGTGTCTTTTAGTCCTGGACAAGTCAAAGGATACACTATTTTGAACCAGTTTTGTCGAAACGAAATGCTTCAATGAAATTTTGCTGCACCAATATTTTTCTCAATTTGTTGAGCCCTAGGATGCAAGTAAAGCTATATAAATTGGGTAGATAAACTTTGCTTAATAATACTCAGTAAATTACCAATGAATAAGGCAAATACAAAAGGAAAATAAAAACTCCTAATGTATTCTGACACGCTATGGGTGTCGTCTTCAGACATCCATAGAATAAAATATATCACGCAAAAAGGCATGCTCATTTAATCCAGTTGTTATGGGTCTCCTTGCCTGTGCATTAAGTGTTTGTATTTTCCTTGTATTTACCTTATTCGTTGGTAATTTTCTGATCATCATAAAGGTCATTACAGCTAATCATTGATTTCTAATTATTTAGGCTCTTCTCATTCTTTTCTCATCGTTCAAACACTGCTATTCATGCAAAACCGATTTTAATAATAAAAATTATAACTACTGTAATAATACCCTCCAATTGCCAAATACAGCCTATGCTTAATTTTACAAACTTCCAATCAAAAATCAACATATTTTTATGGTTAGTCCCGAACAGTTTCTTTGAATTTCTTCCAAATTTTTGGTTGAACGAACCAGTTTTTCACATCTTTCAACAGATGTGTTTAACAGAAGTTTAAAAACGAGCGTTGATTGCAGTACTATTCTTCACCCAATCTTGCATTACCTGTGCAATATAATTTGATACTTGGTTCCCTTAAACTCTTGGTGAGGTTTCAAATTTTTGTACCCTGGTCAATCAAAGAGGTTCTACTGCTCATTTCCTAAACCCTTTCTTTTCCATATAATTATTTATTGTGTTTGTGCAGGTTGTTTCTGCATAAAGTTCAACGAACCGCAGATATCAATTCCAATGATTCATTTTAAAAGAGGCTCAGATAACAGAGAAAAAAAAAAGCTAAAATATGATCCTTATAAAGAAAAGTAAGAATTTGTTCTATAGAATGATTACGTACAATATTTTACTTCATTATTCTATATACAATCTCAGGAATATAATCACTAAGGAAAACAGAAAGTTTAAGTGGAAAATGTGATGCTTCTAAAGGTGTCAGCAACAAAAGAAGACATTGTTCGCCATTTTCTTGTTCTTGCTGCAAGCATTCACAGGAAAATTCAAATGGACTATCACCACTTTTCATAGAGTTACTGTTTAATATTTTAAAAGACAAACTTCGCTCCTTTTCGAGAATATTCGCTGAATTGTTTTCTACAGGAATTTCTTTGTAGTGGTATCTTTTCTGCCAAGTATCTGCAGCTAAACAGTGCATTGTTAAAACACTGCTTCCGTAGCTATGAGATCGATTTTTCAGAATTTTGTCTTTCACAGCAAGAACCTCATTAGTCGAGTTCACACTTTTCTTGTCTCTAATAAAACTATTTTTTGTTGAATTTTCTTCAGAAAAGCTGTTCCATTTCATGTCCACGATATCACAGTCGAAAAGTAAGCAATGGGACAACACTTTAAGAACAGAATTTGAAGCTATATAATACAAATCAGGAGATGGCGCCTCTAACATGTTCACGGTGAAAGGTATCTCAATGCTTAGAGGCCCTTGTTCGTGTTTTATGAAACCAAATCGATGCTCTAACATAGCAGCCAGACCCCAATTTTCAGTCAAACTTGGCTTCCACTTGGCTTTTGTCTGAAAGAATCTACACATGCTGTAGAGCTCTCGCATGAATTGTGCACACATTCTAAATGAAACTACTCTAGTCACATTCCGAGAGACATCGATTGGGTCTTGAATGCAAATAGTGGAAACCTTCAGATCAAATAAATAAATAAACAGTAATTTGATAAAAAGTAAATGTCATGAACAATAAAAAAAAAACCAATGTAAATGAATATGTAAATCAGAAATGGTTATGAAGCATCAGAATGACCATTGTCACAAAAAATGGTTTACTAGTATGTTCAAAAAGTTCAGAGTCATATCTTATTACGGAAGAATGAATACAGATAGAACCTGTTTATTTGGTGTTCCCTTCGAAGTAACTACCCTGTGCAATTATTAATTTTTACTATTATCCATACAAAGATGTTCATGAAGATTGAAACCTTTTTTTGTCACATCTTCCAGTGCCTTCATCACTGCACTTCTTTGGAACCTGAGAGTCGTTACGCTTTAAGCCAATTCTTTATTCGAGGAAAAAGTAAAAGTCACATGGGGCAAGATCAATATAATAAACTAGTTGTGGAAATATCAGAATGTGATGCTTTGACAGGTAATCTGACACCAGGAGGAACCTAATAAGTCCTTAAACATCTGCATGATTTGGTGAGACGCAAGCAACCAGATCTTAAGAAGGCAAAGTCATGGGTGCTCCATTACTACAACGCACTGGCTTATAGGTTCCTCCTGGTGTCAGATTATCTATCAAAACATCATGTTACAGTTTATACCCCTGATCTCACTCCGTGTGACTTTTTCCTTAGATAAAAAAATTTGCTTAGGTGGCAATGATTCTCAGGTTCCAAAGAAGAGCAGCGATGAAGGGTGTGGGTAATCAGAGTTGTCCGTTTCTTGGTAGAATATGTAATCCTGCGCAAGACAGCAACTGCTGTGCAATAGTTAGTTTTCTTTCACAAATGATCTCACTGGTTTTGATTCAGGATAGAACGGCAGAACATGGTAATATAATTGCTACATCAGACTAAATAAAAATTTATTGAAAGAATTCTCAATTCCAATAAAATAATTCAGAAAACAAATTCCCTGCATCCCCTCCAAGAGCACATTAACAGAAAGAAATGCACCCTCATCAGGAAAGAAATAAGCATACAGTAAAATTTGGGAGAATTTGAGTACCAGGAGCAACATTTACAAATACAAAAAACAATGCCACAACAGGCAAAATGTCCAACAAGATGGCTGCAAAAAAGATGCCCATAACAAATATGAATGTCATATATTTCTAAAATACAACAACCCAATTAAAAATGCAATTAACAAAAATTGTAAACAATATATACACATGATAAAATATTATACAATGCCTATTTCCTCTTTCCCTTTTAAATATTTTTTACTTGCACAGATCTGTTATTACTGTCAGTTGCATTTTTTTTTGCTTGTGTGGTATGACAATATAATGAAGTCTGTGCACAATATAGTGAGTTGCTGCATCTAGCGTAGAATAAACATTGATCACATTGACCAAAGAGCGAAGTGCAGAAACTTGGAGGAATCCACACAGTTTAGTTTTTGTCGCATTACAATAAAGTTACTTGCATTACTATTGTCATATCATTGGGGGAACACTAATTTCACAAAAGAAATTAATAAATCCATTAGAATGATTTTTAAAAATATAAATTACAAATGATATGCTGAACTTACTTCTGATTGATGCGATTCTGACTCGGGTTGGACCGGTTCTTCCACACAAAACATTCTTTTGTCTGCAGTCTGCCCAGTCAAAGGGCACATGGCTTGACTGAAGTCAAAATATAAATAATGGAAGAAGAATTTCCTCAGCAGTTTCTCTGCAAACCAAAAGTAACACACAAGAATTGTTGTTGTTTCTTTTTAGTTTAATAGGCACAGTTCACTTAAAACAATATCAACACATAAGTAACTTTTTGGTTCTCTGTGAAGAGACATAAGAAATTAAATCACATTCGTTGAAACATAGCAATAGAAAGTTTCTTGAATATCCAATAACTTGGTGGATTGCGAGTTTGCATCTTTCACATGTGATACATGGTATATAAAAAACCTCTTTTAACTCTATAATGCCCAGATCGCCCGAAGTCGGCCGAGTAAGTTAATGCTCATAACCGCCTCAAGTCGGCCCAACTAGGGGGTATGTTTTGGTGGGCTTTTGTCACCAACGGGGAAGAAGATGAAAGCCCTTGTCAGAGGCGGGAATGGAAAAGACAACTGCAACGCCCTATCAATGGGATTTTAAAAGCTGATGTACTAGAATGTTCCTTGAGAATGGACTAAGGGTACTCAATGCAGTTTACAAAGAGATACCGTATATACTCGTGTATAAGCCGACTCGTATATAAGCCGACCCCCACACTTCAGGACCACCAAAACAGCAAGAAATTGAAAACCCGTGTATAAGCCAACCCCAAAAAATCCGTGCATTTTAGAGAAAAAAATTATTATATTTTCATGTAAAAAATTAATAGCTTGCGGAAATTTATAATAGAAACTGATTCAAACTTTTTAATCCGTTTCTTTTAAGTCTCCAAGGTCATGGTAAAAGGGCCGTCTTAAGAGCATCATGGGCCCCCGGGCCAAGTGATTTTTCTGAGTCCCTACCTGGAAAATTCTCAAAAAATTCAAATACTTCTCATTTTTCAGAGGCCCCTCTTTTCTTGAGGCCCCCGGGCCATGCCCGAGTGAGCCCATGTGTTAAGACGGCACTGCATGGTAATCCATCAGATCATCATATGCGTTGCAGCATCTTCGTTTTTATCTTCATCTGGGCTGTCATTGCCATTGTCACTTTCAAAGAGTATATCTTCAGTTCCGTCCATCGCATTGCTGATGCAACACTTTTTGAAGGATCGGATGATAATTTCGGCGGAAACACAATTCTATGCTTCTAGATGGCTCACTAGATCAATATAAGGTTTCTTCAAGGCACCACTCTTTGTAGTTTCTTTATCATTGTAACTCATAAATTCGATCCACAAATTCCTCAAATAGTCTTTGAGAGGTTTGTTGATGGCCTAAAGGCATCTAAAGGCTGTACAATCAACGTTAGACACCACCAGCTAATGATGTTTTCGATTTCTTTGCCTCGGCTTAGACATTATCAGTTCTGTGGGGTTTGGACATATCCTATATCAATAATGCTACAAAAATGACTACTGATTGCGGGGGTCGATATTTTCTCATCAAAAACTGACCCCCCCACTTGGGGAACGAATTTTTCCACAAAAAAACTTGGCTTATACACGAGTACATATGGTAATACTGTGAGGAAAGGGGTGTTTTCAGTAGACAAATTATCTCCCGAAAATCCATTGAAATGAAAGGGTGAACGTCAATGCAAAGGGTGGCATGAATAGAAACTCACGGAGAAAGGGTGGGGAGAGGGAAAGTGGCCGAAATTTGGACGAGTCCACTTCGAACACAAAAAACTTGGTATTTTCATGACCCTCCCAGGTTTTCTATCTTGGCGTTAAAGAGTTAAACCTCTACTCTGGCATTTTAATGTTAAGACTGTTAAGCTGTCTAATGCTTATTGCAATTGATTACTTAACAATATGAAGACATTGTCCTAGAATTCAAAATTAGGCTATGATAGTATCCACACTTTTCAAGTACTAATGCCACGTTCAAGGCTTTTTATAAGCAGACATTTATCTACTACTGCGGTGAACATCATTGTGCACATGGTGGCCAGGTGGGAGACAAAATGACCTCCTTGGCATAACAGCCCTAAAAGAATGAATATTATTATAAATTCCGGCCGTGAAAGCCTGCCTTTTCAATTCAAAATTAAAAATTAGGCTATGTTCAGAAAATGCGAGACAATTGATTTTTTTTTTCACGCTTGTGAATGATAAAATACAACAAGCTGGCAAACTATGGATATATTTCTTCACTACACACTAACTCCGGCCATATTGCTATATACAATTTACTGCCTTAACGAGTTGTTGGAAATGAAAGTGCCATCTGTTGGTGGCCGCATCAAGCTCATTAGGGATAATATTAGTTACGTCTCATCTATATTCTTCCCTGGGGTCGAATGTGGAACCACAACCTTTATGGTGTTAGACAACCCTCTTACCACCGTGCCACTCAGGCGTATATTATACATATTATGTTATTATAGTATACTATGGATATACTGTAGTACATACCTACTGAGTCTAAATTTTTTGAAGGTTTGAACGCAGAAATGTCTTTTTCCAAATCATAGTCCCACGTCAAATCTTCCCTGAAGAACTCTTCAAACAAAAACAAAAACATATATACGTAAACTCTAAAAAAATTCATTAAAAATAGAATTCATTATATAGAAATGAGCTCCTAATGTATAAAAAAGGAATCTAGGTATTAAAATTCCTGTTATACGTTGTAAGGACGTGAGTGGCTATATGCAGGGCTACAGTGTTGGCTGCAAGGCCATAAGGCAGAGATTAGCAACTGGGGCTTAGATACGGATAATCTGTTTAGCTAGCTAGGACCCCCCTAACAAAACTTAGGTCTTCAGTTGTTTTAGCTTAGTTATGACGAGCAGTTGTTTTAGCTTAGTTATGACGAGCAGTTGTTTTAGCTTAGTTATGACGAGTGGATTTAACTCTCAAAAGAGTGCAAATAATAAATCACATGAACATAAATTAATCACTTCTATGATGAGTTTTGAGATTTTTTTGAAGAAAATTCTGCAGTCATGATGAAATGATCCAAAACTTTCCATGTTTTGATAATGCAAGACAAGTAAAGATTGAAAATAAAGCAAAGTAAATATATATATTCAACTTTCATCAACTTTTTCCGGGGGTAGGGGAAAGAACATATACTCAATATATATATACACGTATAGCCCATTTCTACTTTATTTTTTAAAGCCCTGACTCTCCCAAATGACGGGACTGAGGAAAGCATTACATCATTCGAGAGTAGCACACATCATTCTACATTCAAGCTAAAAAAAAGGTAACAAATCCAAAGTAATTATTGAAATAATAAAAATAAACTGAACAAACCGGCTTTTGCCAGGACATCCCGAAGAGGAGGCATGACGGGTGGGTCTTGGATCTGTAGGAAATGAAAAACCATCAAAGTAAATGCGTAGCTTTTGAACTTGTCGATAGATCCTACAAGCTTCACTTGCTTCGCCCAATAAATTACAATCTTGACTAGTGGCACCACACGGTCATCAAGTTTACTGCACAGTTTTAGTAGTTTGGTAGTTGGGATAGCAGTGCTAGACAGATATTGAGATAATAACATTGAATGAGTACATTCAATCAAAAATCAAAAATGAAATGAATCGCAATCACAACATGAAATTCCATTTGGAATCTACTACTAATTGCACACATGCATCTTCCTTAACACAACATAATTTTAAAAACATTATACTGCACATAAACATTCCTCGTAGGAATTTTTAAACAATTGATACACGCCAGAAAGTGCTATGCAGTCAGTCAGTTGCTGCTCTATATTATTAACCTCTAACATAGGAACCTACACATTTTTGCAAACTAGTCTTATGATCCTGAACAATATGTGATTTCTTGGAAAGTCTTTCCCTTTCAATTTCACAAGCTAATTGTTCAAGTCCATAAAAATGTGAGCGTCCGCTACATATTGTTATTCATTATTTTTCTCAGAGTTCTCAAAATGAGTAAAGTACAATTTAGGACGTCATCAATTTATTCAGAGGTCACTGATTTACATTATCCACAATCAATTATTCAAGCAAAAATTCAACCTCTCTCAGAGAACATTTTTGTTTCCCGTCGCTGTTTCTGCCAGTCAACTGTCTCTTTGGTTTCCATTGGTCATGGGTGTGAAGGACTGGGTACTATAACTCTTATCTTCTGTCATGGTACCTCAATTGGAGAGATATAAAGTATTTTATCGAGTATTGCTGAAAATTGGGTCCCAAAAATAAGGGGGGGGGGGAGTTCTTATACATGGATAGTATTATAGATATCTTTTTAAAATTTTTCCAAAATTTCAAGCCTGAAAAATCGGGGCGTCCTTAATTCAATTCATATGGCAAAGGTGATAGATTAAAAACTATCGCTGGTATGCAAAAAGCATACAAAATTACGAAAATATATTTTAAGATTGTTTTCATAGAATATAATATAAATAATAACATCAATGGGAAATATTGGGATAATTTAATCACAGCTGAAGCAAACAGACATTTTTCACGATTTCATGGTACGAAAAATAAATAAAAAGAGTATATATATATTTCTATGAGCATATACATATTTACATGCAGAGCTGCAACTAGATACTTTTTCAGCCGGGGCAAGAACACGTTTTGTCACCCACATGTAATGTAGAAGAAGCAGTTAAAGGGTGCATTCGACGTTCCATTCCATCCAGGGCATGGGGCACAAGACCCGCCTGCCCCCCACTAGTTGCTGCCTTGTTTACATATGTATATATATATAAATAGTATTGTGAAACGAAAAGGTAAATTTATTCCATCGACTCATTATTTATACAAGAAATATAGTAACTGAACAATTTCAGATATTATAATTCAAATTTTTACAGTGCATAAATTTTTGAAATGCTCATATTTTATTACATAACATTTATTAACGTAGCATACGGTACTTGGAAAATGGCGGCAAAATATAATTTAATTCATAGGGTTGCCTCGAAGGACGTTATGTCCCTTGGGGCCCAATATGATTATTGTGTTCATGTCTTGTCCTTTCTACGTGGATTTTTTGTTCTGTATTTTATGTGCATTCTGCATTTGTTTTTGCAAATAAAAAAAAACAGAAAACCACAACAATGCTCTATTGACAGGACTAATTTTTGAAGTGAACCCAACTGATATTTTTCAACGTTGAAAATCATCGTTTAGCTTCAGCAGTTCTCATGCATTCCTTTATCACAAATTGGGGGAACTTATTCTTTTCTTTCTTTATTATATTTGAATTTAAAAGATAGATAGCAGCATCGGTATCCATGGGCACTTTTTCCCGAGCGCTCAGAAGTGGTAGAACATCCAGCGTAACTCTCCATCCTCTCTCTTCCTTCCCATGTTCTGACTACGAAAGCCTTCTCTTTTGGCAAACACTATTCCGTGCATATTATGATCATATGACATTTTTTTTATATTAGCATCAGCAAATATATATATTTAATTCTATCAAATTCATTTGCAAAAAATAATTAATGACTTGAAATTTTGTAGGAAGGCGCTTGCCTTCAGGCGTTCTTCAAGCGGCAGCCCTGCTCCCCAAAACAGAATATTTTGCATTGTTCTGCAATGAGCCATCGGCTAACTGAAAATGTTGTGCAGTAAAAATTCCCATAATAGTGTGTTTTATACATATTTTCCCCTTAAAATTCTCCCAATTGGTTCTGCAGTAGCACTGATTTTGCTAGATTTCACCATATTCTGCTTTGGGCCCCTTACCTGTACATACCTGTACCTTACTTTCCTAACTGTGCCGCCTTTGAATGCATAAGAGCTAAAGAACAGTAATTCTCTTCTCAAGAGTGAAAACAATTTCATTTAAAATTCACAATTAAATTCTGACATACTTGTTGTCTAGAGAAAGGTCACATATTAGTTCATTCGGGCCGTACAAAAACTGCAAGATAGGACACCGTCCTTTGACCACATGCATCGGCTCTTTGAACTCTGAATTTTTCTTCAGGCGAAGGACTCTTCGGGCAAACCGCAGCTGCAGTCTCGAGGAGAGTTCATGGACTTTTGAGATAGGCGTTTGACCATTATCGATTTCTTCGACAGTTGGTATGACTGATGGCTGGCCTTTAAGAAGCTAATAAAAGAGAGAAAAGATGTTTTTTGTAAAAATAAATAAATAGATCAATCGGCACATATGTAATGCTAAATAACACTATCAGGCGATAAATAAATAAAAACTATATATTATACCTATAAATATATGCAGGGTAAATTTCTCTCGACTAATCTGTGAAAAAAAAGTGGATGACAGACAAGTCCAAGTGGAGCATAAAACACCGCAGCAACCATCAAAGTAAATGGGAATTATTTCTAGCCGTTTTTGAGTTCTGGAGGATAGAAGGGAAATGCATTAAATCTGAAAAAACCTGCACGTAAACTGAGCGCATATCAGAAAAATAGCAGAAAAAACCCTATAAGATGGCACCATTTTCATCATAATACCTAGATTTCATGGCAAAATACAAGTGTTAAAAGATCAGCAAAGTGCAAAATCGAATTGTTTGCAAAAATTTGTAAGTGCCAATTCTGCAAACACCTGTCTAGCTACTCGATCAAATTTACCAAACACTCTTCCATTGCACCAGCTTTCAAAAGAGCCTACAAAAAACCATGTAGGTACTTTAGTTCAGCAGAAATTTAACCCTTTGTTTGCAATACATCACTGACATCGGCATTTGACAGTAGAGACATTCAATGAACATTCTGCAGTTAAAGATTTCGGCAAAAATTTGATTGTGCAGAATAAACATATAAGGTAGCATCACCTCTAGCAGGATATCAGCATTTAATGGTAAGATGCAAGAGATGAGAGATTGACGAAGTGCAAAATCGAATTTTTGCCAAAATCTGTAACCAGATGTTTATCAAATGTTGATTCCAGCAATGCATTGCAATTTGCAAACAAAAAAGGCTACATTTCTCCTGAACTAGAACGCTGATAAGGTTTATTATAGGCTCTTTTGAAAGTTGGTGCAATGGACAAGTTTTTGACTGATTGTAGCTAGAAGGGTGTTTACAGAATTGGCAGTTACAGATTCTGGAGACAATTTTATTTTGCACTTCGTCAATCTTTCAGCTCTCATATCTTGCCGTTAAATCCAGATATTCTGATGGGAATGGTGCTGCCTTAGAGGATGTTTTTCTGCTCTTTCCAAATATGTGCTTAGTTTGTTTGTTGGTCTCGCAGAAACTTTACAAATTCAGGTACCTCCAGATTCGATGTGTTTCCTTTCTATCCAGCACAACTAGAAAACAATTACAGATAAGACAGAGTTGATATGATGTTTATGCTCCACTTGGGCTCATCTATCACGCACTTCTGTTTGGCAGATTATTTGCAGTTCACCCTGTACATGAATTTACATACCATTAAAGGTGGACCACAATTTGATTCAAAATACAGATCTAAGTCGCAACCCTTGAGTCCAAAACCACTGATACTTGAACCAACAAGAAAAATCCTACAATCAGGAAAATATGGCCTCAAGAATGATTCCAGTTGTTTGCACACCATGAAGCGTTCAGTTAATTCGGCATCACTCATTTCCACAAGTTTGCAGAATAATTCGATCTGCTCTGCAACCTGTGTGAGGAGAGAATGGGGAATCTTGTATATTCTTGTCGCATATACAACAGCGTGATTATTCGGGGAAATTTCTGAAAGTAAGTTTCAAGCAGCACTAGTTAAAAAAGGGAATGACAATAATGAATGGGTCAAAAACAAAAGATACATATCTTCAGACTGCCCCCGAACATATGGATGGAGGATCGAGAATAAAGATTAATAAGCATTTCAGCAGAATTCTGGAGAAGCGAGATCAGTGTTTTTCAACCGCTGGGCCCTGATATCATTTATACTGGGCCATCAGTGATTATCCACTTCATTTTTCCTCATTCATTTTCCATTGGTCGTGTGTTTAACCAAGCCTTCGACTCACAAAAATAAATGAAACCGGGCCACGGGCTTGAAAAGGTTGGGAACCACTGAGCTAGATAAGCAGGTGGAGAGAATGTCACAGCTTAGTCAAGTTGAAACTTACGCTGTTGAGTGCTATGAGCGAGCATGTGGGAAACGATTAACTGATATCCGTAGTCATTTACAGAGATATAGCAGCCCAGTAGTAAGATGCTCGTCTTCCACAATGGAGGTTACAGCCGAGGTCAATGGGTTCGAATCCAAGGGAAGAACATTGACAGAGAAAGTAAGTTCTTTTATCTACTGAACCTTTAACAACCACAAATTCATGGC
This sequence comes from Pholcus phalangioides, assembly GCF_987345545.1. Taxonomy (NCBI): domain Eukaryota; kingdom Metazoa; phylum Arthropoda; class Arachnida; order Araneae; family Pholcidae; genus Pholcus; species Pholcus phalangioides. Next base: position 15,185,258 of record NW_028301609.1, read on the forward strand.
ACCTTCATTTCCCACCCAAGTCTACTGGTTTGAAATTACTGCATGGCGATATGACCAGAGTTGGTGTGCGGTAAAGTAGTAATTTACAGAGCACCTACCGTAATCATGAGCACCTTGTCACTTCAGAAACAATGCAAAGCAGGGGTGCATAAATTTTTCAGCCAGTGCGCCAGATATGCAGTATTTCTGCTTGCAGTTGTGCGATCGTGTGGGCATTGTGCTGGACTCTCGTCGTGTGAGCATCCAGGTTTGAATCCCATTGATGGCACAGTGGTGGTAGTTGAAGTTGGTTTTTTTGGGGTTTTCCAGCTTTGATGTGCGAATGCGAGCCAGTCTCCCATTTGAAGCGGAGAGCAGGCAGACCTATAACATGATACTGACATAACATGAAAATTTAAGCATCCCATCTTTACTTCAGAAAAATATGATAATCATGACTCTAGGTGTGACTCGACAAAAAAATCTCTACCCATGCGGGACCTATTTCTGTGGTGCCCTCTGACAACATTTTTTTTTTGGTTGATAAGGTTTTTTGCCCCACCCTTTCAACTCAGATTTGGAGCTCTTCCTAGAGCGGCACCCTGTGCAGCGGCATGGGTCGCACAGCCTAAGAGAGAGAGAGAGCAGCCCCTGTACGACTTTATCGTAATTAATTAAAGTCATATAAATATATTCATCTCACATATATGTCAAACGTTTCTTTGATGAATTACTTAGACCAGCATTTCTTAACGGGTGCTCCGCTGAGCCCTTGGGGGTGCAGTGTGACTTCTCGAGGATTCCTCGGCCACTCCGGGACAATTAAATCTGATAAATAAATAAAAGAGGCCGGCTGGGCTCCACCACAGAAATTACAAACTAGAATGGGCTCTTTGAGACAAGAAAGGTTGAGAACTGCTGACAGACAATTATTCATTTTGACTAAAATTGGCAACTTTACTTGCAACTGACAATTTATTTTGTGATAATTGGCAATATTCCACGTATGAATCCTATATTCCTGTATTTTCATGAGGAAATATGGCCAGCCTAAAGATTTATCATACTTTTCTAATGGAATATTTTTCACAGGCAGGATGGAACACTCTTGGCAAGCTGTCTTTTGCCTGCAGACTGGATGTTGCTCACCCCTTGCTATAGAGGGCTTAACAGACTGTCAAAATTTTTAATAGTGAGGCCCATAACTATACGAGGAAGGCTTCTTCAAGTTGCAAAAAATGTATCAATACCCTTGGTGAGACTGCACCAAAGAATTTCCGAAACACTGCATTGTGTTCTGGCATTTCAAGCATTTGATTTTGATGAAACTTGCCTCTGGAAAAACAAAGACGAAACTTACTTTCAGAACATCCCAGTGAAATATCATCATCACAATATTCATAGATTGTTAAAAGCTGGGGGAAGGAGCATATGATCTATAAAGTTGACTATATATCATAACTGCCAACTTTAGAAAATGAAAATAAGGGAGATTTTCGCTCAGAAGCATATTTTATACTGAAACCACTCCATAATAAATTCAAAAGGGATTTTTCCAAATAAAATAGGGATTTTCCAAGCATAAAAGTTGAAGCATAAGGAATAAAATCCCTACACAAAAATTGAAGTCAAATAAAATACAAATTTTACACACATGGAAGATAAACCCTTGGGAATAAAATCCCTACGCAAAAAACAAATGAAATTGGAGGCCAAAACTTCAATGGTGATCTCAAAAAAAGTATTGTGTTCAATCAGAAACGATGTGAACAAAAATTCTGCACAAATGATTCCAAAATCATCGGAAGATGAAGGGAAAAAAGCAGCAATTTTTGATGAACACTGACTTTTTGTGGCACTTGCTTGATGTTTTTTGATTTCACATGGTGATGATGTCAGTCTTTCAATCATGACCGATGTTTATATCCTTAACACAACTTGTACAAAAAGAAAAAGTCAGCCTTTTTCTCAAACGTTTGATGAAAGAAAATTCATCAGAATAAGTATCTTTAAAATTAATTAAATATTTTTTGTTTATCAGTATTCGTGTTTTGTTATTGCACGTACCTAACTTCAACAAAAGAGGAAGTTTTGACCACATGCACGTCACTATAATCTTCAATTATGATCCAGGACTATTGGCTGCTAAACTATTTCCCTGCACGGTAAGACAAACAACTTTTCTTGTTATCATCAGAGGGTTTGTAAAACTTCCTTAAAAAAGGAATTTCCCACTATTCCCCCAATTTACGATGTCTGACGTCATTTCGAAAGGGGAAAAAACAGTAATTCCTTAGGGATTGTTTTCAGAAGCAGGAATTTTTTTTAAACGAAGTAGGGAATTTTCAGGGACAATTAGGATTTTTTGTTATTTTTGTAAAAATTCGGGAGATTTAAGAACTTTTTGGGAGGTTGAGAGATGAAGCTAAAATTCGGGAGACTTCTGGAAAATTCAGGAGAATTGGCAGCTATGATATATATATATATAGTTTGCTCTCTTAACAAAAAATACTAACGGAAGAACAATTCCTGAGCGCAGCAGCAATTTTCTCATGATTAAGCTTGATTTCGTATTTCGACTGCTTCTTCTTCACTCTTTTGGTATCTTTGAGTCCATTCGACACTGGATTTTTCTTCTTGACAGATGCGTTCGGTTCATGCGACAAGACAGATACGACCTTAAGAGAATAAAGAAAATATTTCCGCAATTTATTTATGAATGAATTTGTTTCTACAAATGCATAGTATAGTTATGATGAACTTCATACAAGAGAAAAAAAAAAGGCTGTGTGTGTATGTGCTTATTTTTTACAATTAATATTAAGCACGATAAAAAATTATTATGATTGAAATTTAAACGAATCTCAAATGTAACCTGCAATGACATTTGGCGATCACAGTTCGCCCTTTTTCATCACCACTGCCCCCACTGCCCAACGCATATTGGTGGGGTCAAAAACATAAGTGGGAAGGGGGGGGGCATAGGGGGCTCGTGCGTCCCCAGACGAAATTTTATTTTTTTAATGTAAAAAACATTAAAAAAAAAATTAAAATTTCGAAGGAAAATACCTTTATATGTCATTATAATCGATTTCTGTTAATTTCAGTGCTATTTGAATGGTAAGAGCTCAAAATTTCTCGTTAAGAAATTCGTTATGACCCACCCTTTAAGCCATATATGGTAAACACTTGACTTGCGACCAAATGTGGCCTTGAAGGTTATCTGATGTGGCTTGCACCCTCAAACACAATTTTGTAAAAATGAACTAAGCGGCACTACAGATCGCTTAAATAACTCGTGGCACAATTCCATGGCACATTTTCAGATCACTGAAGTAGGCCTGTTGCACATTCAAATATCACTTAAGCAACCCGCAACACAGTTCCAGAACACTTAAACGATCCGTGGGGCACAATTTTGGAGCACTTAAACCCCCCCCCCCCTGTGTGGTTTTACATCACTCAAATTAACCGCTGAACATTCCCAGATAATTTAAGTTGTCCGTGGCATAATTACTGATCACTTGAGTGATGCGTTACACAGTTCCAGAGCACTTAAGCGGCCCGGAAACATTTCCATAGCTCTTAAACAGCCCGGACACATTTCCTGAGCACTTGAAGGATTCATGGAACATTTAGAGATCCCTGAAGTGGCTCTGTAGGGGATTTATTATTAGGGGTCATTCAAGTATTACGTCAGCATCGGGGGGAGGGGGGTTGAAGGTTGCTTACGTCATCAACCACCCCTTTTTAAAGATATGATATATTCTAAGCTGCTGACGAAATTTTGCTGACGGGAGGGAGGGGGGATCAATGTTTTGCTGACAATAGGCGAGGAGGGGGTCAAAAATGGCTGAACATCTGCTTACGTAATACTTGAATGGCCCCTTAGGGAAAATGTTAGCTCAGGTGCCAATAACTATCGAAAGATTTTTTTCGTTTTTAGCACACCGCGTAAAAAAGGCCATCAAGAATATTTCATAAAGGGTGGTTAATGACGTAAGCATCATCCAAACCCACCCTCCCCCCCTTGTCATCAAAAGTCAGCAAATCGGAAACCCCCTTCCCCACCATGGATGCTGACGTAATACTTGAATGACCCCTTATAACATATATATATATATATTTCATCATGAATTTTGAAAAAAACAGAAAAACTCACGTGGAATTTCCTATGGCTTTGCGTAAAATTCATTTCAATCGAATTTGACCTGCTGAAAGCCGCCGCCGCGCCAGAGTCACTCACGGAACAAACCCTCGACAAATGGAAATTAGGCGCCGGCGCCCTTTTTCCATTCGAGAAAAAGGGTGCCAGTAACGACAGCATTTTCGACCGGAATCTAAGCAAACACATCACGATGCAATGTCATTGAAATCGGGTGTAAAATATTTTTTGTTTACATGCTACCACGTTTGTTTACATCTATTCACGATCGACATCGTTGCCATATTTCTCTAAAAAAGATATCATCGACCAATCAAAAAATCACTTTTATTCTTAACATAGGACATGCTTCGAATATTGTAACCATATTATTACATATTACGGGACAACTTGGACTTCAAGGAAATCGAAAACTGTCCACTAAACAGTACTTGTGCTGCCATCCAGTACACAAAAGTATAAACATTCAATTTTTTCTAACTTGAGTTAGTTATAATAGATGGCAGCATAAGTTCTAATAATTGAAAAAAAAAATGTAAAATTAAACGCGCTAATTTCAAACACGATTTTTTTTTTGTCAATGAAAACTGATGAAATTTAATTGTCGAATGTGTTCTTTCTAACAGTGCACACAAGAGACTATTTTTGTAAAATACTGCGCAAATTCAACTGAATTTCTTTAAAAAGACCTTTTTCTCCCTAGACATTTTGTTACTGCCGAAGCTCGATGCGCTGATGTAAGAGAATAGGGCCCCGGGGTAGGAGCCAAATACATTTTTTTAATCGCCAACTTGTGATACATGTTTATATATAACAGCTGTACTGGATTAGCTTCATGGGACGGGAAAAAAGTGAAATTTGAGAGAAAAAAAACTATAAGAATAGTTATATATATATATATATAAGCATATAGTTTTTACTGCCAAATTTTAGAGGAAACAAATGGTTACCGCATCCTGACTGTGGTTTTATAGGTTGCAATAAGTAACGTGGACATAATTAGCAGGAAAAAATAAGTCAACTTGATGACGAGATCTGTTTGTTATCGGACTGATCAGGGATGACCGGCTACTTCGCGAAGTGGCTGGCCCCGTCGTGAATTGACCAATTTTGGGCTTTGGCAGCTACATATACATAATTTATATTTGTCTGTAATACCAAAGGCATTGAAAAAATTGATTTTGGATGGAAACTGCAGGAGAGGAAAAAGTTTATTCTAACGTAATGAATGCCAAACTGCTGTATTTCATTCACAGCTGGCCCATAGCTGCAGGGGTGGCGGCTTAAGTGAGGGTGCAAGGGGGTGCGGTGCACCCTGGCGGCAGATTGTAAGGGATGGCAACGTAGACTTTAGTCAAGACCCCCAAAACTTAACACAGTAAAAATTCACATGCCATCACGCTTTTGAGTCATACCTCGACAACATTGAGAACCTTAATACCACAAACTAGAATGTAAGCTATCGGGGTGGCTACTACTTCACCAACGCCAACTCTGGCCATATGGCAGTAAATGCCATTAGTGAGATGGGTTGGAAGTGAAGGCACTGTCTATTGGTGGTCGCCTCGAGTTCGTTAGGGAAAATGTCTTACCTATATCCTTCCTTGGGTTCGAACCCGGGACCCTGACAATAACCTTCACGATGTTAGACGAGCATCTTACCACCATGCCACTCGGGCTATTGGGGTGGCTCGCGACATAATCTGTACGCGCGTGGAACTTATTTTTTGAGTCTTATTTCTATCCCCCTCCCATAGCCCCATATCCTGCGTGAGTGTTCCTGGTCTGGAATCTTTCGCGGGACCCAAGCCAGATTTTTCAAGAACCTCTTTTTACAGTTAATTTAGTGTCAAGAAAAGAAAAATGGTAAAGCTTTAGTCCCCCCACCCCCAAGCTGGAACCCTCTTTATATATGTATGTATACATTTTTGCCCTTTCATCTAAGATTTTGCGCCTCCAGAGCAGACAGAAAACATTTTCTTTGATTTTTTTTCCGGCCAATGGAACGTTTTTTACCCAACAAACTTGGATTTAGCACCCCTCTTGTGCGGCGCCCCATGTGGCCGTAATGTGTCGCATGCCCAAGCGTCACCCCTGTACTCTATCATAAGGGGCAAGTGTGCATTTTGGTTCCCTCACCCAGAATTTGTTCCAGAATAGTCACATGAAAGCGAAGGCAAAATTCGGCTTCTGACTTGTCCGGACTCTGGAGTACCAGAAACGCCTGTTAAAAAATTTCTTAATAAAAATAACCTCGCTATACTGGATGTCATCTTTACAGAATAAGTGATGATGGCTCACAAAAATAAATGCTGTTTCATGGATTAAGTTATCTGGCATTACTAAGAATGGTAAAATAATTCTAGAAAGAGAGAGAGAAAAAAAAAAAAACTACTTTAAAAGCGGGACGTATGGTCACATATATTCTGCGGCTTTCTTGTGGAGAGAAAAAAAAATCAGGTTTATCTCGAAGTCCCCCTTCACTGAAACTCTGTGAGCCTCCTGCCAGGGTCGCCATTAGGGGGTGGGGGGGGGGGGCATATGATGCTTTGCACCCGGGCAGCAGGTAAGCTCGAGCTGCCCCTACATAGCTGGTTCCTATGGCTGAGGCAACCAGGGCATTGCCCCAACGTCTCGAGCCGAATGGGAAGCCCACAAAAAATGTACACTTATTTTGCATTATCTTAACCCATACTCAACGTATGGCCCTCGGACCATATGTGACCCTTGGAGTTACCAAATAACTTAATTGAAACATCCAGTTCATTTAGGTGGCCTGCGACGGCGATATTCAAGATCACTCAAGTGGCTCACGACACTTTTTCGCACCAACGAAACGGCTCGCATCGCACTCTCAAAAAGGTTGAGCGCCCTTGTCGTAACCCAACTGCTAGTCTCGTGACAAAGGACTCCCCCCTCCCCGCAGAAAAATTCCAGAGAAGGCACGCTACTGTCCTGATTGACAGTTGGACCCATCTCGTAATAGCCCCATAATGTTTGCTTTGTTCAGTCTCCTCCCAATCTAGAAGCAAAGGCAAAAACACTCTCTCCGTCTATAATGTAATTTTCCCCCACAAACAGGGCCTGTTCCTCATATATTTGGGGGAAATATATTCCTCATATATTTCATGGGAAAATCTGACTTTTTAGGGGGCCTTTATATACATACAACATTCTTTGACGCAGAAGCGTACGCAGGGTTAGAGGGGTATGGAGGGCCATTGCCACACTCCCTTCCCATAAGGATTGGGCTGACGGTGTTCCAGCCCTCGAGTCCTGGATGATGAGCCTGTGCTGTAAGAAAGGAGAGAAGGTTAGCACTCCCCTTGACAAGGACGGATGATGAGCCTCATGCGTTATGACGACACTGCAGGGTGTCGGAAGTGTTTAGAGCCGTGGGTGATCAGCTTGAGCTTTACGTAGCATATTTTGATTTTGAATTCAGTCTTGAGTGAGACACCTACAGCAATCCCAGCTCCGACGCCAGGGGGCCTCTCATCAGTGGCGTGTGCAGTTAGAGCCTGGGGGCATGTCCCTCCAAGGTGACACACTGTATTTTCACTATATAAACTGGGACATGGTGATTTTTGAACAAATTTTGAGCATTTTTCAAATTGGAGCCACCCCTTCACGGTTTATGAAAATTTCGACTATGACATTCCCCTCCCCCCGCCATTTTCCATGATCTGACCGTGTGAGTGACCAAGTGAGTAGGTGAGTGGCCGTAAGACTCACCAAGTGGGTAGGTGAGTGACTGTATGAGTGTGTGGCCAAGTGAGTGACTGACTTAATGAATGACCAATTGAAGGAGTGAGTAACTGTATGAGGGTAACAGTATGTGCGACCGCATGTGACACCAAGTGAGTGTGGTCACCTATGCCGCCACACACTTGATTCCTGAAACGGTCACTCCTTTGGTCATTAACTTGATCACGAAAATAGTCAATCATACGGTCATTCACTCACTCATACAGTCACTAACTTGATCATTCATTTTACAACACAATCACTTAGTCATAAGATCACTCACTTGCTCGGTCAGTAATATAGTTACTCATCTACTCACTTGGATACTCTTACAGATACTTACATACTCACTTGGTCACTCATACGGTCTCTCACCCAATCACATGGTTACTTACAGCCAGTCACTTACTTGGTCACTCACACAGTGAGGGTAGGCGAAATTTCCGTTTCCCCCCTTCTATGGTGAACGGCTGATGATGAGATGAAGGCTGAATTAGGACTTACAGGACGGACACCCTGTACAATAGATGGCAGTCATTGCTCCTAAATCCTTGAATAGGACACCCTAGACCAGAATTTCTTAAAAAGACGAGTCGGTAAATTAAGAATTATCTAGTTGGGCGGAGGGGGGGGGGGGCTCAGCTTGTTGCCTGTCAACATAGAACGAAGGAGGGCGGGATAATAGTCAGGAGATTGCAAATATGTCAACTGTTTCTATGTGTCATATTTATGCTGTTCAAGAACATTTTTATTTTCACGTAATTTCAGCCATCATGACGTCATTTTTTTTTTGTAAGAAATGCCGCTTTTTCACGGTGCTCACTTCTGAAGTTGTTTCACTCGCTGCCACGTTCTCAACCCGATTTTCACACAACGGTGCTCCCTAACTTGAATTTTTATTCTGTATTGAAGTCAAAATTATCTCTCACCAACTTCTAATAGGGGGTTGCGGTATTTGTGAAATACATGGCGTCCATATTTGTTGTGGGCATCTTTCTCTCAGCCACCTCGTTGGGCATTTTGCCCCTGTTGTGCAGGGTTACCAGATTCGAAAACTGGGAAAGGAGGACGACTGTGTACGCATCCTTAGTGAAGTCACTTATTAAAATTTCCATAATAGATGGCGCTACTATTCCTACCAATAAAACCGGTCACAACAGTTTTTCCCACCTCTAAAACAAGAACTGCTAAAAAAAAAGCAGAGACAAAAAAAAATTTCTGGGAATTTCAACAGCTATTGGTGAATGCGTGAGGGGGGGGGGGGGAAACCACAAAAATACTCATATCAATGAAGAAAGATGCGTTTAAAGCAGGGCCGTCTCTATTCCGGCCGGTAGAATAGAGACGGCCCATCAAAGTGGGGGAAAAAAAGAAAAATAATTTTCCGAATATCTGAAAAGGAGGACGCTTGAAATGACATCAAAAGGGAGCACGGTTGGTAACCCTAGTGTTGGGGCCTTGCATTTTTATTTTGTATGAATTATGTTATGATAATTACAACTGTAAATAAAAATATAGATCTCCCATATTTTACATTTTCTATTTCATAGAATTCATTTTAATTCACTGAAATTTGCAATGGTGCTTCAGTTCCCGTTCTCAGTGATTTACCCAACAGCTGGCAATTTTGCTTGTTGTTGGCATCATTTTTGGCGACAGTTTTAGCGATGTCCCGTATTTCTAATCCCATTATTTTTGTATTAATTCCGTATTTTTGACGAGCAAATATCGTCAAACGAGACAATACTCCCAGTTGAATTGATAAACATAAAACTAATGCGCTGCCATCTATCAGCAAGATAGATAACAAAAATATTTGTACGTTTGATTTATAATAAATAGATGACAATAGCAGTTCCATCTTTTATTCAAAATGTTCATGTTTCATTGACCGTTGAAGATTGATTCCCCGTCGATAGATGGCAGCGATAATTACAAAGTTTTTCCTTTACTTTTACTGAGTGTAATTAAACTCTTCTCACTTAGAAACGGATAAACTGTCCGTTTTATAGTGGAATAATGAATCCAATGCAACCAATTAATTATCATTATTGCTACCCGTTAATCAATTGTGGCATGATAGAAGCGGAATCATTAATTAATTGGTTAATTAACGATTTCGCTTATATTTTGTACGAAGACTAGCAGATCGCGCGGGAATCCATAGGGTTGTTTAGTCATTTCTATGACTGCATATTTTTTACACATTTTGCATATTATTATGTTATTGCTGCGCCATAGAGCATTTTTCATGATTTTCAGATTTTAAGGGACATATTTTTACATTTCGAAGCATTATTTTCATAGGCGGAGATACGGGGGAGGGATCAATGTCCCCCCCCCAGCTTTAGAGGGAGAGAAGACTGATCTAATGTATATATGTATATATAATTGACATCATCATCATCGTGTCCTCCCAGCAATAATGACCGTGCCCCTCCAGACTTCCAAGTCTATCTTCGCCTATGATTATTCCCCCCCCCCAACCTCCTCCCGAGCTTCATTTTCCCGCAATTGCCGATAATTTTCCGCAATAATTAGCAGTTTTACTAACCTTTCACATAGTTTTTAGCAATGATTGGTGAGTTTTCGATGATTTTAGCGACTATTGGCAATTTTATTTGTGTATAAATAAAATTGGCACAATTTTTGGCAATGATTGGCCTGTATTTTCCTTTATGTTTCTCTTTTTTTTCCCCAATTTTTTAATTTCCCTTATTTTTCTCGAGGAAATATGGTCAGCCTATTTTTATAAAAGCATATTTTTAGGTTTTAACAGCATGTTTAAAATTTTTTTTAGATATAAATGCATTTTTATGGATTATGTTCTATCACTTTTTACGTCATGAAAATCCTTAATCATCATGTGGCCACTCCCTGGGTGGGGGAGGGCTTATAGATTCAGCAATGGGCTTTCAGAAGGGCATGGCAGGGCTCCAGTCCTGGGCCCCGGGAAAAGTTTAAAATATAAAAAATAATTTTTTGGCTTCTCATGCTACAAGCTTCACTACAGAAGGGCCCGTGAAAAGTCGCTGGCTTGGGGCCCGCCACAGGTCCCAGCCTAGGGGCCCTGCTCGAGGATGTAGGGCGACGCAGAAGGGGTGCCGAATTCACCCTTTAACTGCTTCTTCTACATACCAAGGCGCACCAAAATACCGGTTTGCCCAGGGTGACAAAGTATCTAGTTGGGGGGTCCTCGAAGTACAGTGAATGTACTTAATGGACATCCCTCTTTTACAGCCAAATCATAATTTCCCCTGTATAATAAACGTATGCATTCCAAACCCCTGGTTAACGGTCAGCCCCCTTTTATGGAAGAATTTTTTGTCCCACCGGTGTCCACAAAAGAGAGGTAAATTGATCGATTACAGTTCATTCATTCATATAGGAACACATTAGTTAATTTTATTATAATTATTAAATAATTGTAACAAGAGCAATAGTGTTTATTGTTAAATAATTAAAACCAGAGGCAACCTAATTTGGTTAATTACAAAGGGGGGGGGGGTGACGGTTAATCAGGGGTTTGAAATGCATATTTTTATTATCAGGAGAAATACTATAATTTGGCCGTAAAAGGGGTTGCTTTCACCCAACAGGGGGGTGAACGCATCTGAGTGGGGGGGGGGGGGTGTCCGTCAAAAGGGATTTTACTTTGTAAATGCAAAAAAAAAAAAAAAAAATGTATTTAAGCACTTTTAAATATACTCGTATTTCGCTTTGGAATCAAAATATTCCGTATCTTTTGTATTTTCCGCGAGCAAATGTGGCCAGTTGAGACAATGGTGGCAAAGTTAGATTGATGGAAGGCAACTTGATAAGGATTCCTTTATTATAGTGGCTATAGTTCATAGTTTCCCTACCTTTTTCGGCCCCCACCGCCCCCTTCTTCAGAAATGTTTTTCTCCCATCGCCCCCAACGCAATCTAACCCATATAGGATCCTATGTTACACCCGTATCTTCTACCGCCCCCCTGGAACATTCCATCGCCCCCCATAGGCGTTAACGCCCACGTTGGGAATCACTGCTTTAGATTGATGAACACAGGAATTCACGTGCTGCCATCTATCAACAGTAGAGATAACAAAAACATTTGAAGATTTGATATATAATAAGTAGATGACGCTAGGGGTCCTATCTTTCATTCAAAAAGTTCTTGCATCTATGATTCCCCGTTAAACCGATAGGTGACAGAACTAATTCCGAAGTGTTTTGTTTTGTCTGGTTAGTTTTAATGCGAGTGATTAATTAAATCGTAAATAATGTTACATTTTTTTGGATTGCCCCGAACATGGAGGTGAAAGACCCAGGGAAATTATGCCACTTGACCATGTTGAAATAAAAAGCTCTCATATAGGCATGGCAAGGAGGAGGGGGGGGGGCTTAATGGACTATATAACCCGGCGCAGCAAGTTCTGGGGGGGGGGGCGGCGAATTCCTTTTTTGCTCCAAAAGCATATAGGCGGAGATAGACTTGGAAGTCTGGGGGGGGCACGATGATGATGATGATGTCAATTCCTTTATACATATATATATATATATATACATATACATTAGATCAGTCGACTCCACCTTTGACGCTGGGGGCAATACCCCCCACTCCCCCCGTATCTCCACCCATGTCCAGGAGACGCTATAGACGAGCTATTGCTTCCTTTAGACACAAGTTTGTTGCTGACGTGCACCATCTGCGCTTCAAAATATGGAAGTCAGATGGCAGCAGAACAGGGAACGGAAAACGCAACTCTGACAACATAAATATGTTATCGGCCAGGTACATTTTCAAGGCCACACTTGTACAGGACGCATAGGCAACAGGCATATGACATTTCACTGGCGAATCGTTGATCCTATATAGAGATATACTTCCAATTAGGAAAAAGTTTTCAAGTAATACTCACATGTGTGTCATTCATGTTGCAAGGGGCTGTTAGTGATTAAAATAAAAAAGGCACCCTGTATAAGGCAATTATACGGACATCCTGTTTTCGAGAACTCAATTCGAAAGTTGTTGCCCTGTCTCTCCCGATGCCAAATATTCCACCTTTCTAAGTGCACTGTTCACCAAGCTATTTAATTTCAAAAAAACGGAGAAAAGTTGGGAAAATTAGCTCTGGATGCGGAAAAATCGTTTAACCCGCATTTAACGCTGTTTTTTCCCCCCAATTCTCCTCCGTTTTTCGAATTTGAATATCTCAGCCAATATTGCAACCAGAAACGTGAAACTTTTTAACAACAACCCAATTAGAAAGTTGTTGCGTTCAGAAGAGACTTGGCAACAACTCTATAAGTGGGTTTTGGGGCGCGCGGGGACTGTATAAAAAGTTAGATTTTTTTATTTTGTGACCCATTGTATTTTCCACTCTCGAAACTGGTGCAGAGAGAGTCCTGAACACATTTTGAGGGCAGTTTTTAAACTGGAACCACACGTTTACGACCAACGGTGGCCGAATTAAAGGCCGAATTAGGACTTACAGGACCATGGGCGGGAATACAGGGGGGGGGGCCCAGACTTCCTTCCAAGTATATCTCCGCCTATGTACAGGACACCCCGTATACACACAGACATCTGCACGTACCTCTTACTAACCAGATAATGGCTCGCAGCCAGGGCCGTCTTAAGAGCATCATAGGCCCCGGGGCCAAGAGATTTTTCTGTGAGGCCCTACCTTTCGCATTCTCGAAAAATTCAACTAGTTCTCGTTTTTCTGAGGCCCCTCTTCTCTTGAGGCCCCCCGGTCCGCGCCCGAGTCGGCCCATGCGTTAAGACGGCAGTGCTCACAGCTCTATCTCAGCGAAGAGATTTTAGCAGGTGGTCGAAGAAGACCCTGGCCATGGTGGAAGCTGCGCACGTATATGTTGTGAACTTAACGCGAAGTCTGTTCCCGAGTAATGCTTGGTATGTGTAGTTCTGACACCTGCCGTCAGTTTTTCTAACTATGAGTGAAGTGTAACGATTGAATGATCGTATCGATATAGGCCTGTTGCTCACGGTGGCGAGAATTTCAACGGGGATGTATTCGCGTCTCGAATTTGGGATCCCTAGCCTGCATACACCGATTCGTTTGGAATTGCGCAGAGGAATGTATACGAGACGTACGTACGGTTAAAGTGGTGACGAGCGCTTAGAAATTGTGAGCTCTTTATACTTCGCACACATTATCAGCCAATCAGAATCAGGCTACTGTGACGTCATAGAGACATCACCGTATGTGTAAAGTGTACCTCTTGCTGTTACGTTTGGCAAGTTATCTATTAACGATTTCGCTTTTATTTTGTCATGACATCTCGTTGCTCACACGATAATATTACAATGACATATAGTTTAATAACACTATAACATAACGATCATAATAATAATGATATTGACATGCAAAAAATACAGCGGCTTGACGCAACGCAAGTTTTATGTTTCGTTTCCTAATGAATATATTTTCACTATGAACCAATAACAAAGGAATGGGTCGGCACCCTATGAATCAATAAATGATGGCTCGTTGTCATATTGTCAATTTGATGCAACTGAACCACATTTGGATTAAATCGGAGAAAAATGAAAGTATTTTTTAGTGATTCAATAAACGATAACTTATTGTACGGGCGCCACCCCCATTCCCACGTCTCGCCACATTCGCTGTTTGGGAACAAACCTCCCCCCTCTTCCTCATTTCCGTGCATCTGACAATTGGAACCCCCATTTATCCTCTGCAATGGTTAAAGAGAATTTCAATGTAATAAAGAAATTAAATTTTTCAAAAGGAGAAGGGGAGGGGGAAGAGAGAGAGAGAGAGAGAGAGAGAGTTCGAAGTGGAATCGAACTTCCCACTGTACCAATCAATCGTGGTTGCCGGACTAGAGTAGAATTTAGTATATCTGTTACCGCTAAAGTGCGGAAATTAGTTATTCTACAGATGATCTAGTTTTCAAATCAGTTAATCTGCAGATTAGCTAGGTAATGTGCGCATTAACGGCTTTCGAGCTTGAGCGGTAAAATATCCATTATTAAATTTCGCCAAGAAATATGGTGGTGCCAAATGGATCAAAAGTTGCGGTAGCCTCGCGGTTGAATTGAATTGCTTGAATCTGATTGGCTGGTAATGTGCAAAAGTATAAAGAGCTCACAATTTTTCTAAGCGCTACTTGAGCACTGAGCTATAGCTCAGTGTACTTGAGTGGTAGTGTGTCATCAGTGCCTCCTAGCGGCAAATCCGAAAAACGGACACAGAAAAAACAACGTAAATGATGAGACTCATTTTTGTTTTACGTGTCATAAAAATTTTTATTCGACAGCAACAACACATAGAAGGGAGGAGAGAGAAGAAATAATATATAATACGTACGTTCTTAATTAATATAAGCGCTATATATATATGTGTGATCGAGACGCCACCTCGTGGTTTTTCGATTTCTTAAATCATTACACTGGCGAGAAAAAAGAAAATTCTCTCATCTATGTACGATTTTTAAATCTATGTCGGGGTGGGGGGGGGGAGGGGAGGGTAAATTTCTAAGAAATGATCGGGAGCGTTTGTTGCAAAACGAACTCAGCACCAAACGTTAACGCACTCGCACGAAAATCCTCGTGAATGGCGGAAATATTGATATGTCAACGGTCGTCCCCAACGTGCATTAAACAAAAGAAGAAATTCTCTCTCAGGATCAATTAATAATAAACTATTCGATAAATTTCTAAAAAAAAAAAAAATTAATATAAATTATAAATCTATGAACAGTTCCCACACAGGAAGAGGGCGCTTCAGTCTCTCTTCGCAGCTGATGAGTTTTTTTTTCTTTCGCAGGCTCAGTGCTGAACATTAGGGCCCTCTTCGCAACAACATGGGCCCTAGGGCGACCCTATCGGATTTGAAGTACCATCTCTCTATCTACCTACCAATTTACATACTCATTCTCGAAAATCAGTGTCAGAGCTCATTATCCTGGAGGCTCTAGGCCATGTTTGAGTGGGCCAATCAGACGGCACTGCCGATGACACCATCGTAAATGTTCGTCCTCGAGCCCCTACGAAATCCGATCGAGTTTTAGCAGATGACCACGACCGACTTCATTCTAGTCAGCACTTATATCGGAAGGGGGTGGGGTGGGGTTCTACAATCGTTTCCGAGTTTCGACTGGTCTATATCCATCATCAGAAGAAGAGCAATCAAATTGTGGCTCCCACAATTGATGGAGCCAGGGCCACAACAAGATACTTGGTCAGCAGTGTCAAGCACGCATTTTGGCTCCCCGTATAACGTAGATGGAACAGTTAAAGGGTGAATTCGGCATCCCGTCTGGCCCAGCGCCCGGGGCACCAGATCCGCTTGCTCACCCTAATTAAAAAAAATTGGGTGGGGCTGACAGGTCTCTAGTCCGAAACGATTCTTTTTTATAATTTTTTTGTTTTTCACACTATAGTAGGTGCCGTAGAAAGTTTGTCTGAGGGAGGATGGTCGGCTATGCTCTAAAACCTAAATCAGAAGAGTAATGCTAATCTCTGAACGGGGTGTTTGGCGGGGCGCGTGTATCTGAGCAGCTCTGTGCTCGCGAGTTCGTCAACAGGTGACTGTCTGATCGGCATCGAACAGTGCCATCGGTCATCGTGGCATAATACTTCGATTGAAAGCGACTTCATTGGCGCCGTTTTTCTCTTAAGTTAGGACCCACACTCATGTCCAGTCTGGTCCAATAGTCATTCGCAAACATTTGCTTCCAATTTTTGCCTCTCCCTGCTGCAATAAAGAACCAAAGGCATAGGCTGGATATACACTGGCCCGATGGTTTTGACAGTTGGCGTTCTCGGACCAACATGTGGCCAGACGGATCAGGAAGGAAGGTGGCTTCTTTGACTTGGGGTCGGGGTTGGTAGGTCCTGGTCGTTCTCTTCGACCATCCTTCAATACGTTCGAGTGACGTATCGACAGTGATAGACTGTCGTCTATCACTGAGAAAGTTGCCTTCAGGTCCAGGTTCGAAACGAGGGAAGAATGTGTAGACATCAATATATTTTCCCTAAAGAGCTTGAGACGACCACCGATAGATGGCGCCTTCATTTCCAACCGGACTCGTTAACGGCAGTAAATTGAAATATAGCTATATGGCCGGAGTTGTGTTTGGTGAAGTAGTAGCTTTCGACGATCATTGTCAATAGTGGCCACACTACTCGTCCATGACCAACATCGTAACGTATTGGGTCACGATGAACGTGAGTGTGGCCTCGATTTTGTCCTTGTTCGATCATTAAATACGCTGAGTTTCACCCACCCCCTCACTTTCTACAGATCAGTCACTACAAATAGGCTGAGTAATGGTTAAAACACATACGTCTCAATATATCTTATCACAATATTAGAACGTGAACAATGGCGGTGGACACGCATCCGGGGGTCGTCATTGGACACGAAAAAACCGTTCCCACTTAGACTGAGGACCACGGCGTTTGCATGTCGGGGCAGGGGGGGGGGGTGGTTGCATCTGCGAATATGATCTGTCTCACTGGAACGCATGCTACAGGGGGGTATCCAATCGGAACAGACCTGATTGCCATCAGTTGGCACCACACAAAAATATTTCGTACTTCGGCTAGTTCTTCTCTCCCGAAAAACATCCAGGGTTCGTGTCAAGTCCACATCGTTTCGCGATGGCTCTCGCGTTGTTTATTTATTTTTTCGCATGTATGTTCCTATGTATCAGTAGTTATAAATAGTCGGTGATGGCGATTTGTTTCTGCTTGCAGCGGTCCTTGTTGTCCGGTGTCGCCAACGGCACCGGTCTCTCGGTGACGTGATACCTGACTAAATTGTAAGGCGGTGGCTTGACGAACGTCTCGAAGGGAAAGATCTCGGCGTCGTCCGTCTCGTAGTTGCCGTTGTCCATCGTCGTCAGGATCATCCTGTTCGACGAGTCGTCCGGTGACGACGTCGTCTCCGACCTGCTCTCGTTCCTGTTGACGTCGCCGGGGCCCTGTCTCCTGACGCAGGAGGAAGACGGATCGTCCCTCCGTCTCGTCACCTCTTCGTTCAGGCTCTCCTGCCGGCGGACACCGCGTCGGATCCTGTGGGCGTCGGCCGCTTTGCCCTCAAGGTCGCTGTTCGAACGCCTTTCTCGTCCGGAGCTCGTCTTTCTCCTGATCCTGTTGGCTCGTTCGGATGGATCGCTAGGATCGTAGGTCCTCGGTTTGCCCTTCCTAAGTTCTTCTTTCTGACTCTCCCTGCGGCAGAGATCGGCCAGTTCGGACCTCCTCCGGCGATTCCAGTGCTCTTCCAGTTCGGTTGAGAATACGTCGGCGGAGTTCCGCACGTGAATCCTGTTCACGTCCTTGCCGGCGTTCACGACGTCTGGCGGCATGACGATGACGTTGGCCATAGGGGGCGCAATGTAACCGCATTTCATCCGGATGAGGTCGTTGCTGTTCAGCTTTTCGGTGGATACTTCGTTGTCGTTGTTGTTGTTACCGAAGACGTTCTTTGAGGAACGGATGGCGTCTATGTTACCGACTCGGCTGTAGCCGTTCGTCCTAGGGTCTCCCGTATAGCGGATCCCTTCGACACGGACCTGGTTGCCGAGATACCTGTTGTTCCAGAAGTCATCCGATTTGGGATAGTCGAGGTCCTTGCGCCACAACCCACATTCCTTGTTCTGTATTTTGGCCACTTCTCGCTTGACGTCGACGCCATCTATGTAGCCCTCGTCGTACCTTGGAGCGCGACGATCGCTTTCCCTCCTGACAACGGCGGCGGCTGTCCCGGAATCCCTGCAGCTGCTTTTTCTCCTCTTGACGACTTCGCGGTTCTTGATCTTGGAATCACTCTGTCGGCGGACCACGGGGTGATGAGGGTGTGGCCCGTCCGACTCGGACGTGGCGACGACCTTTGTGCTCGTCCTATCTCTCTTGTTGCTCTCTCGTCTCCGAATGACGGCGTCTTTCGGACGAGATTCTGACGACGACTCCCTCCTCTGCAGTGACGACCTTTTCTGCTGGCGGTCGTCGGTGACTCGAAAACAACAGTCGTCGACACCGCGGTTGTTTCCGTTCAGGTCACCGCCAAAATATTCTCTACCCCGTTGAGCGTCGAACATCATCCTCATGTTGTGGCTCAGATCCGACGAAGTGTCGACGAACTCCAGCAGGTTGTTGTTGACGCAGTAGGTGACGTTCACGTCGTTGTAACTCGGCAACGGGGGGAGGTTCGAATCTTCTCCGTTGAAAATCATCCTCCGTTCGTTGCTACCAGGCCTGCCTGGAAGTGCCTGTGGGAACCTGCCGACCTGGTTCTGCCGGATCACATCCCAATGTGGAGCTGTGACAGGCGGGCGCATCTTGCCACTCGCCGGTGGCAGTGGCGGCGCATTCCTGCATTTCTCGTCACCAGCGGCATCCACGTTTATGTTAAAAGTGAAGTCTTTGACCTGCCTGTCGAAAATATCGTACGATCTGCATTGCGGTGGATAGTCACCGTTGGAAACGGCTATTTTCAGGATGTCCGTCTGAGCATAAGATTTGTCCGACGGGGACTGCGACCTTTCATTCTGGCCAGGGTCGTCGAAAGATGTCCTGCTGACGATTTCTTCGTAGATATTCTCCCCCAAGTCGTCTTCTTGGTTGTTCGTTGTGTCATCGCATGCGACATTTTTCGAGTGGTCTTGCAAGGGATCGTGGTGTGATCGGAGATGGGACCTGCCGCCACCACTGTCTCTCTCCACCACTGCCTTGAAGCTGTTCTTCCTCGGCTTTCTTCTCTTCTCCGCCTTGTCTTTCTTATTACGGGACACGATGACGTCGCTCGGCTGGTAGATGATACTCTCCTTGTTGTTGGCGAGCGCAAAACACTCTTGGGGCTTGGCGACGTCGTTTGTCTCCAAGGAATCTTCTGGTTCCCTGGGCGCGACGTCTCCGCAATAGATGTCGCTGTCTTTCCATTGGAACGTTTCTTTTTGCCTCAGCTGGAAATTGTCGTTTATGAGGAGCACGCCTCCCCCGCCTCCGGCTACCACCTCATCGTCAGCGTGGTCCTGATCCGGTTTGGAGTTGCAGCCTCCGCCGAGTTTCCTCCAAGCCGATATCCAAGGAAGCTTCTGCATCCGAGGATGCAGTATGCACGGGTAGTTCTT
This sequence comes from Pholcus phalangioides, assembly GCF_987345545.1. NCBI lineage: Eukaryota > Metazoa > Arthropoda > Arachnida > Araneae > Pholcidae > Pholcus > Pholcus phalangioides. Next base: position 15,205,258 of record NW_028301609.1, read on the forward strand.
CTTCGAGACTATCCCAGGAGGAATGACCTTATTCGGGTTGTGGTGGGATTTCGGATCGGAGGACGGTCTATGGAGCAGATGTCCCGGCCATATCGGATTTATGGTCTGGGTGGCGCTTCCGAAACCGCTGTCGTCGTTGACGTTGTTCTCGGATTTCGTCACGGGAAGCAGTTCACCGATGTCCTTGTCCAACCTGAGTCTGTAGAGTGAGAGGGTCGACTCGCTCTTCACCGGCAGCACGAACACCCTCTCTTGCGGTTCTTCGGCCGTCTTGTCGATGAGGTCGAGGTCGTTCATCGAGAACCACGAGTTCTTCGTTTTGGCGAGCGAAGACGAGGCGTGGTCGTCGATGCGTTCCCTTGGCGCGTCGTCGTCGTCGTCATCGTTCGACTTCTTCTCCATGGTCTGGAAGAACGACGGGTCTTTCTTTTCTTCTTCTGACTGGAAAGTGACGTTCATCAGGTTCGTCTCGATGTCTTGGCTGACGATCCTGCTGGTGTCTTCCTGGATCTTGCTTTTGTCTGAGAAGAAAACAAAAACAAAAGTAACATCATATATCACGAAATTTATATTCTCATGAAATCTCTGATATTCTGACACTGAGGAGAAAAGACGCGACACCAACGCTCTGCATTAAAAACATTCATTCATATATCCACGACACAATCCATTATTCAACCCTTTAAGCGGCGTTGACGAGATATCTCGAATCCACAAAATCCTCTTATTTTAGTATTGTGACAATATTTTGTAAAGTTGATTTCTCAATGAGGCATATTTTTTCACCCTCCCCCTTTACTTTGCACTTGCTGGAATTCAGAATCCTCGGAAGTCTTTCAGACCCGTGGGTGCTTGACCTGGTTGTTATATAAGAGATTTTGATTTATGAATTAATTCTGGGGTGCTCAATCTCATGCTACAAAATACTATGGATGCTCAATCTCATGCTAAGGGTTATTAAAAATGACTCTGTTGAACACTTGAAAACCGCGTCATTTTTACTCCGTCCCCTGGGCTTCTATATTTTCTTGGTGCCACCGTGTGAAGGAGAACAGGCGACTCCCCACGAGATCGAGTATCCCCGCGTGAGGAGGGGCATAGATATTCGAGCAACTACATAAAAAGAGTTACCTTGAGAGGCCATTTTAGACTTAATGCTGCTCCTGAAACTGTTGTTGGGAGGCAAATCGACGGTCAGCGAAGGCCTCATGCGGACCTCGCCTCCGCAGGGCCTGGTGTCGTGGAACTCGAAGTCGTCGTTGGCGATGGTGGTGAACGACCCCCCGTACACGTCGTCGTCGCACATCATCTTGGCCTCGTCGCCATTCATGAGGTTGTCGTCGGTGGAGTTGCAGCTAAAGTTGCTCATCATGTCGTCGGACAGACTCGCGTAGAAGTTCTCCTCGTCCTCCTCCTGCCACACTTCCAGAGAAGTGAGGTCGGCGCAGGATAGTTTGCTGAGCGGTTCGGCGCTCAAGAAATTGTTCGACAGGCAAGACTTCTCGATGATCGAGTCGCCGTTGTGCAGGCCCGGCAGCTTGTACTTGCATTTGTTCTTGTTCTTCCTCTTCTTGCCCCCGCCCCCGCCGGGGGTCCTCCGGTAGTTCGTGATTATTCCTATGGGCGTGACGGAACCGAAGGCTCCCCGCTTGCGGAAATGGTCCTTGTCGAAGTACATTTGCAAGGGACCGTCGTCTCCTGTGAAAAGAAAAATCATCGTGAATATTTTGCCAAACCTTCTACAGAATAATATTTTCAGCTGCACGCCTTGATTTCATCAACTGAATTTCAATCAGGGCCTATCCAAATATACAAGGTGCTCAGCTAACTAAACAGCTTGCAGTGCAGTTTACAGGTGAAGCGTTAATTCTAGAGGCATACTTTTCTCTCTCTCTCCAATCAGAGAAAGAATCCAAATAACGTGGGGACGTCATTTATATTGCAAGAGGCTGTATAGTTATTAAAATGAAAAAAATAATAATTTTTTATATGAACACCCTGCCTTCAAAAACCCAGTTGGAAAGTTGTTGCCCTGTCTCTCGTTTCTAAGTGCAATATACGCTGAAATATTTGAATTAAAAAATGAGAGAAAGTTGGGGAAGGGGGGGGGGGGAACAACATGAATGAGGAAAAAACAACATTTTCCGTTAGTGAGATCTCTCAATCTGCGTGATTTCTTTCGTACGAATTCCTTCTCGTTGATATATCAACAGTTTGACGCCTTGGCAAGAGCGTGAAACTTTAAATGGGAGGGAAAGATCGTGCTTCAAAGAGTTTATACAGTTTCATTATCGACTGACGGGTGGCAACACCGCAAAACTTCACTGGTTTATTATATCTAAGGTTACCATCCTTCCTCCTTTTTGGTGTCATTTCAAGCGTCCACCTACGTTTTAGAAAAATTGTCTTTTTGTCTTCCTTTTCAGGTTTCAGGAATTATCCCCTTTTTTTCAGAATCCCCTCCCCCCCTTTGAAGCATATATCTCTTCACTGGCATGAGTGTTTGCGTGTTTTTAATCCCATACATTTTTACACGCTTTGACCAACGCTCTCAAAATTCTCAGACGAATCCAAGTTGCCTCCAAGCAGGACAGACAGATGCTATTCTAACCATGGGTCCAGTTTGCCCCAAAATAACATATAAAAAAACAGTCGGAAAAGCAACTCTGTCAGAAGAAAACAGCAATATCTATTTTTACAATACCATTATTTGCTCACCGACAGCACATGGCGTGTGGGGGCACTGATGTGAGTGGGGGCTACGTATTCCATTCAGAAATAAAGTAAATAGGATGCAAACAACACTCAATGCTGATTCGTCTAGCAAAAAAAAGAAACTCCCAAAAGATTTAAAAAAAGAAAAACATCTGAGGATAAAGAAAGAAAGCCACCCTCCTTGCTTCAGGCGAAGTAATAAAACTGACAAGACGGTGAGCACCATTCATTAAAAGCTAGGGGAGACAGATTTTTTTATTTTTCTCTTTTATGCTTCAACTCATAATGTCTGTGCTAGACATATGTCAAAATGTCGAGACGTTTCAAAACTATTGTATAGCATTTTATAAATACGTGCATATGCATTGGCAAATTCTGTCCTTTTTCAGTGTTAATAATGGTCTTACATTCTAAAGCAGGGAACCCTAGTCTGGGACCTTTGGTGGACCCCAGACCAGACTTTTCGTGGGCCCCCCCGGAGTGAACTTATAGCGTGAAAAAATGATGAGAATAGTCTCGGGCTCCAGGGTTAGAGCACCGCCAGCCCCACCCTTGTGGGGGCCATACACAAATTCATAAAATTGAAGAAGATCAGAATAAGTGCATATTTTCTTCACATTTTTTAAACATCAGCTGATCGACTCCATCATCCTAGGCTGAAATTACAGCAAAATTTCCGGTGAATTTAAATAATTGATTGGCGACTTATCATATTTGCCAATACGAGCTGGGGATTACTCATAATCAACGGTAAATGTGAAAAAAATTATTAAACTTACAAAAACGGTTTTTAAATATGCCTATTAGCCTGTGATTGTGTATAACTGGGTTTATAAAATTTCCGTAACATATATAAAAATATTATTGTGGTGGTGGGCAGTGCCGTAACTAGGCAGGTGCAATAGGTGCACCCACACAGGGCCCATTTGGAAGGGGAGGCCAGAAGGGGCCTAAATGCGAATTCTTGTACAGGGCACAGGAATGGCTAGTTACGGCACTGGTGGTGGGTGTTGTTGCTGTTTTTTTTTTTTTTTTTTGGAAGAAAAGTGGCGCCATCTGTTGTGAAGATTGGGCGAAAATGACGTCATTGAGGGTGCACGCAGGCATCCTCCCTTCCTGTTGTCAAATCTAGTAACCCTATTCTTGTACCAATAAAATGAAGGCCACGGAAATTTTTTTTTACAAAATAATGTTTAGTATATAGCAATGTAAACAATAAATTATTGTTTTCTCATTCAAGCTCACGGACCCTCTGAAATCACTTGATGAGGTTTGCATTACCTTCAGCCCACGGAAGGTTTACCCGTAGAAAAGTATCTCCTTCATACTACGATATATACCAGGGGATTCATAACGGGAGACATTTAAGAACATTGTCAAAGGAAATTATAGTTGCCAATAAAATCCAGAAAAAGTCAAAAGCAAGTTAAAATTGTTAATTGTGGCCAAAAATTTTGTCAAAAGTTTAAGTTGCCAACTATCGCTAAAAGTCACGAATGGCGAAAAGGAAGGACTATTGCAAGTCACAATGGATTAAGAAGTAATTCACCAAAAATCGAGAAGTAAATTTCTGACAAACATGTGACATGAATATGTTTATATGATGAGGCAACTCTATAATTTCATATCTTTCAGAGAAGGTTCATTTTACAAACTAAGAACATATTGCAAATAAGAGCCCGTTCTTCTACAATGACTAATTAATTATAATAGTCATAATTACCATATTATAATTTATGTCATGAAAATAATCTTAATTCATGATTTCGGTAACGAGTAAAAATTCAAGCGAGCCTCTTAAAAAGTACGGAAAAAACGCGCCCTTTTACGTAAAAAAAAATCCGGGCGGCCAAAATTACTGGAATGTTATTTAAAATACGGGTCATATGGTCACATAACATATACAAGTTTCCTGCCCGCGAGCTTGAGAAATATCGCATATCTGTCCCGCGGACTGAAAAGGTTGTGTACCCTTGCTCTTGAGGAATGCCGGTTAACGCCCAGCGTCCTGTATATAGGACAGCCAGATTTTTATCGCCAATTTATTCAGAGCATGCGCAAGAATGGGGTTTTTTGCATCCACTCATAACTCAACATTCCTTGCATTGTCCCGATTCTGCTTTCAATCAAGTTTGTATCCAGCGTTGCACTGAGAACTTTGTCATTTTTCGGAGCCATTTTCGATATAGTTTACAATTGCCATACTCACTCTTAGAAGTCATTGTGTCCAATATGATTATTACGAGGCCCATGCACTTGGGTCCTCAAGTGCGACTGCCTCTGTGTAAAAACGGTCCTTCCCCTTCCCCATATGCAAACTTCACGGAAAGGAAGCTCAGCTTCTTCGTGAATATACGATTTGATTCAAGTGACTGCGTCATCTGACTCAAAGGATGAAGGATATATGTATTGGGCAGTACATATTGCCTCATACTTTTTATGGGCATCTTTTTTCAGCCGCCTCGTTGGGAATTTTGTCTGTTGTGGCCTTTGCATTTGCGCTTCAAACTTGAGCACATTGCAAGGAGGATTATAGCTAGGCCATAGTCAACAAAAACATCCAAGGAAAATGCAATTTTCGTTATGTGAAACTGGAAGGTAAGGATTATCCATGGCCCTCACATCATAGAGCCAGGGTCCTTAGCTTAAAATATCCCATACATGGTCTGTTCTCGAGTATTGATGAACTATGCAGCACATAAACAGATCACTTAAGTGACCGTGGCACATTTACAATAAACTTGATTAACGTGCGGCACAATTCCAGGGCAATTAAATGGCCAACGGTGTGCATCTTCAGATCACTTAAATGACCCGCTTCACTGTTCCAGATCAATTAATCGAACCGCGACATATTTACGGATCTCTTGAGTGACTCACGGCACAGTTCCAGATCACTCAAGCGGACTGCGACACACTTCCAGGTTGCTTGAATGACCTGTTATGCATTTACAGATCACTTGAGTGACACGCAGCATATTTAATATCCCTCAACCGGAAGCTCCAGATCACTCAAGTGGACCGCGACACATTAACAGATCCCTCAACCGGACCACGGCGAAGCTCCAGATCACTGAGGTGGACCACGGCGCTGTTCTAGATCACTTAATAAAGTAGCCCGGACATGTTTCCATACCAATGAAGAGAACGGTAAAAACAAGGGATTCTACTGTTTTCAACTTTTGGACTGTACGAGCTCGACCAGCTTCCTATTTACAGGGGGGGGGGGGGGTAGTGGACATAAAAAAAAAATTTTAATCTCTCTGTCAACACATGAGAACGAGACAAATGCTCAATTCAACACATTTCAAACGTATCCTGAAAAAATCTTGCCGAAATTCGGATTTCAAAATAACTCGGGTGTTAAACGTGTTAAGAACCCCTGCGCGTACTAATAACAGTGCTAAAAAAAAAAAAAAATCATGTTCTTAAAGGATATTTTAATGGTTTCATGGTATATTGGGGCTACCGATTTCAAAACTCTTGTTGGTTTTACTGAATTGGCTCTAGTTTTTGAGATAACGCATACACTCATCATTGGGATTTGTATGCTTGCCGTTGACGTGTAATTTTCGCCTTATCTCAAAAACTAAACTAAAGCCAGTCGGACAAAACCAATGCCACATTTGAAACCAATCACCCTAGCATCACTGAAATATATATCTCTTTAGCAACGATTTTCAGGATTTATTCATAAACGCCCGAGTGGCAAGATGAAGTTTGCCCGAGTGGCAAACCGTGAAGGTTGCTGTCACGGTCCCGGGTTCGAACCCGAGGGAGGATATAAGTAAGATATTTTTCCCTAACGAACTTGGGGCGACTACCAATAGACTGCGATTTCATTTCCAACCCATCTCATTAATTGAAATATAGAGATATATGGTCAGAGTTGGTGAAATAGTAGTATTTATTTTATAACGCACAGTTTTTTTTAAAGTGATTTGTTTGCTGCTTATGTATTGCCGTTGAAATTAAATTTTCACTTTACCTCAAACACTAGAGCTAATCTGATAAAACCAATGCAATTCGGCATTGGTTCGGCAACAGCCACCTCGTTGGGCAATTTGCCTGTTGTGGCGTTGTATTTGTATCTTGTATTGTATCTAGGAATCAGTACCCCAAAATGATGATTAAATCACTAAAATATCTTTGAGAACAAAATCAGTGTTGAGCAGTGTGATCATTTAATAATTTCTTCTTTCGAATCGTTTTCGAAACTCCATTATTTTGAGCAAGTTTTAAAGGTCAGAATATATCAATGCAACATAGAACACATAGCGTAAAACATGAATCGTGTTCTAATGCACAATGCTCTTTCCATCGAAAAGAACTTTCACACGAAATAAATACATTCCTCGAAATGACCTGGAAATGTTTGTACTTTCCTTCCCGAAAACAAAACAAACGAAAAAAAATTTACGCACGAACTCTATTTGGAGTTTTCAATTCTTCGACTACTACATACTCCTTCAACAAAGTGCTATCAAATCATATGCGTCTGAAAACACACCATATGTATATGCATATACAATTTATAATCTCTACAAGAAGAAGACAAGTGAATTCTGGGAGAGATATTACAGTGAATAACGAAGGAAAAAAGAAAAAAGAGAGGAAATCTGAAATTCAAATTCGACGAAAAGATACGAGACTGTTTCCATACACGAGAGAGGGAAGAAAATGAAGAAAATGGGCCGCAAATGGGCCACAGAAAGAAAGAAAGTGATTGGGCAAAAGACATAAAGAACAAAAATTGACCGAATTTCTTTTACACATACTGGAGAAAGCTTCAATATGCACATTACATATATATATACTGTATATCAAGATGGAAGACAGAGATTTTGGAAAAATATAAAAAAAAAGGAAATTGGGGCTAACGGGGGAAAAAAAAGAAATGCGTATAAGAAATTGCAAAATGATTGTATGTGCAGCAGATGCATAATTCAAAACGGATGCCAGATTTTGCGACGGATGCGGAAGAAACACAAAAAAAGAGGCAATTTTCTTCTCTTTTAGTTGATCCGCCGCCATCTTTACCTCGTCCGTTTATCATATTGAAGTCGACGTCGCTTATTAGAATCATGGAAAATGCTATCATTCGCGTATTGTTATCACTAGGGCAAGGATTTCTATGACTTTGCATATTTTGCTACTTTTACGCGATAGATAATTTTTTTCATGATTTTCAGTACTTTTAGTGCACTTTTCATGATCTTCAGAATTTAAGGTCCATTTTCATATTTTGAGCATTATTTTGCATATTATGCATAAAAAAGAAGAGGGATCAAGCTATCTTTTCCCTAGCTTCATTCTCCGCAATTGGCAGTTTTACTTATCATTGACATCGTTTTTGGCAATGATTAGCAATTTCCTGTAATTTTCTATATTTTTATCGAAGATATATGGTCAGCCTATTCATAAAAGCCTAGTTCCAGTTTTTAGGGCATAATTGCATTTTTTATGGAACATATTCTGTTGGTTTTTAGGTCATAAAAATCCCAGCCCTAGTTATCACTTTCGCCAAGTATGGGGGGGACCAATATCACAACATGGGAAAAAATTAATTTAAAGCTATCAGGAATTCGGTTTGTGTTATCAGTTTTTTGGTAGAAAGTATTTTTCTTTTTGCACATTTTGAAGCTAAGATTGAACCAGACTCATTTTTATCTTATAAGTTATCGTCATCAATCTATGAAACTGTGTAGACCAGGCATTTTCAATCCGTTGCTCGAGAACACCAAGGTGCTCGGAGCTAGTGTCCAATTTCACGCTCGAGAGCACTTGATCAATGACCAATTGCATTCAAAGATTATTATCCTGATTTCAGGTTTGTAAAACATATGCCTGAGGGGTTCCTCATGCCACAAGGGTGTTCTTCTTAGGGAGCATAGGCAGTGCTCGAAAAAGATTGAAAACTACTAATGTAGGAGGTCAGAAGGCTCCCTTATTGACAAATACAGGTTGAGAGAAAAGTGTGTCTTGGATGCATTTTAAAAATTAATAACTAATCAACCCATTTACATAAAAAAGTGAGGTTCACACTGAAATACTTATCATGGCCTTGAGGTTTTTTCTTTTTTTTGATAAATTAAAAAAAGTTTAAATTTCATTCACAGGTGGTGCTGCAAAACAAAATACTCGACATAACACATAAAATGCAATACCAACAGTGCATAATTCAATGTTTATGACAGTTTTGCGTTGCATAAAACTATCACATTTCAGTTTAAGCACTCTGGATACATTAAAACGGGTAAAAAGGGACTCACGTTGAAATATGGTGGTTTTGTGTGACGCGAATTGTCATAAAAATTGATTACGCACTGTTTGAGTTGCTTTTATGTGTATGTCGAGTTTTTGTTTTTACACCGCCACCCGTGAGTGAAATTTGAACTTTTTTTTTATTAAAAAAACACCTTTACGCCATAAACAATGTTTCAGTGTAAACTGCACTTTTATATGACAATTGCTTGATTTTTTATTAATATTTGAAATGTGTCCATCCTGTATTTCTGACTCAGGTTCAGATTGTGTTTATCCGGCAGTAATAACCGCTATTATATATATGCACGCGCAGCACCTCATTTCAATTTGTTAGTATAGTGAAAGCATGTTTTACTTTTACAGTGAAGGCATGTGTAAGGCAAAAAAGAAGTCTATTTCTTCAGTTCTTGGTCAGTTTCTTTCAATTGACCACATTCACAGTCCACGGCTGGAAGAAAGGGAATCTATGGAATGCACCGTACATTATAAAATATATCGCACAATTAATGATGCGCATTAAACAGTTCCATTTAAGCTCCCTCACAATTTCTGAGTCTATTAGCTGTTAAAAGCCTGTAATTTTTGTAAATCTTAATTTTCTCTAAACTTGTGAGAAGACATTTTTTTCCCGATACTATAAATATTCTAATTGTTCTTTCGTAGGAACTTTTCTGCCTATAAATTTAGAAATGCTTCAGATGATATTATCCATTAAAAGGTGCTGATTTCACTCGTCGTATTTTCCTTGTCATTTTAAGAAAAGTGCATTACCTAAACTTTTAAACGGACTGTATTACACATCAAATAAAAAAAGAACCTTCAACATGGGTTCAATTGAAAAAGATGTGCACGCATACACTGCATTAATCTTAATTTTTCTGGCTGGTTACCAGTATGAGTCATGAAACGCATCCATGCTTACGCAAAAAAAAAAGATCGAGATGTTTAATCGCTTGTTTGGAGATGCTTAATACTCTTTTTAAATGTTAAACCTTTATTATAATTACAATTTTTAATCGTCCGTTACAATTGGATCCGTTATTATGAGGTTCTACTGTATGTAGGGAAAAATACGGTCCCACCGCCAAAAAACTATCCCATTTGCATACGTCCCGCTCGACCAAACGGGACACATGGTCACTGTACTTACTATACTTACTTATCGGGATTTTTCGGACATAGTTAACAATCGTTTATTGCTATCAGAAACAATTTGTCACGATGTGATGACATTAAGCGGCATGCACTGTATTTTAGTTTACCATTGCCTGATTAAGAGAGAGAGAGAGAGATTCCCTGTATTCATTCTTAAGATGAATACAGAAACTGAAAGTTAAAAGACTGTGAAAATGATTGGCCGAGGAGAAAAAAAAGGTCTATGTGGAGGTAGATATATAAGCCACCGAACCCGCTCTGTCATTGCCAAACGAACACAAAAAAATATTTTAGTTTTTTTCCTTTCTTGGGTAAGAAAACGAAAACGGAGTTCCATCTCTTGCATTTTTACACAGTAAATCGTTAAGAGGAAATTATAATTGCTTTGCTTAATCGAATAATTGAACCGATTAATCGAGTCTTTCCTTTTTTTGGATGTTTATCGAATCGAATTTTTTTCCTCTGCACCCTCTTTGTTTCATGAAAGTTGTTACGACGACGGGGCGTGTCCGCTTTAATGGATTCATTAACTGCTAGAGTGATTTGACGAGTACTGGGATGCCCCCTGCAATAACTCATTAAATCCAAACGTGCGAGTATTAATTAATTCCGATGGGGGTGAACATACTCGGAGAGAGCGTTATTATGGTGGCTGATGGATTCTCGACAGGTTACCGTTACGATAATCGTTCATTTATTTATTTTTTAGCATGGACCACGGACTGAGTTCTTTGCAAATCTATGACATCAGTTTATAGTTTTTCCCATTTGGAGTATGCTTTCAGCATTTGAGCTGAATTCGTATGTTTTTGCTTAACCACTTTACGATCAAGGACGTAATATTACGTACAAACGCCAGTGGAATAAATTCAAAGAAGTTCTTTCTTTTTTCTTTCCTCTCTCCTCATCACGAAGCTTTGTTGCAACTCTATTTTTTTCTCTTCGCTTTTTCTATACCCTGATAGTGATTTTTTCCCCACGTATGTTGTACCTTTCTACTATACACATGTAAGAGTAGAGAGAACAGGTAGGGTGAGAGGGAAAAGAGAAATCTATTTTGTACCTACTCTTTTATCTTCTTATCTATTATAGTGTTTTACTATTTCATTTATTTTTTTTCCTTCCTTTTCTCTTCTACTTTCATTTCCTTCTCCTTTTTTTCCCTTTCTTCTAGGACAAGGTTACCATACGTCGATTCGTCAAATAGGGATCATACGAATTTCTTGCCAATCACTTGCAAGTGAAAAGGCTAAGACTTGTTAATGCCGAATGTATGAATACTTGAAGAAACGAAAAATTCTTAAAATGATTAAAATGATGTATAGATGGCAGTTTTATGTCCTATTGTTACCGTAATCCGTAACTACTTTGCATCTACATACATACATTCATTCATTAAAACCGTGCACAACTCCGATCTATCGTCATGGACAATTTACTGCCGAATGAGTTGTGTCGAAAGTGTACGTATGTGTACTTAGCGATTTGAGTACATATCTAGTATAGTGCGTGAATTATAGTGCTACCGTTTTGCACCTACAGGGTTACTTTGCATCACTCTGGAAAAAAAGTCATCATTGCCTAGCGGCTATTCTAGAGAAAGTTTCCAAATAGTTTCGATTTTGCCTGACAGGAGACTTTATCGGTCAATTCATGTATTCGAGTTAGTGATGCCATGTTGGATATCGATAGCTAAACATATCTGTGCTGCTTGGTTTAACCTGGAATTTTTTTCAAGAAAAAGTTTCATTTTCTGTAAAAAATGATTTCATTAGAAAGTAAATGTTGTTCGTTTATATGTAGAAACTAATTGTCATTTAAATCATAGCTATAAAGCCTAAAAAGTAAAAGCAATCCAAAAGCAACCCAAAGTAGTTTTTACTCCGTTTTATGCTTGCGAAATTGATATTAATAACCAATTTGTTTCTTGTTTGTTGATAAAATTATACCGAGTTTCATTCATATTATTTGTTTTTTCACATTTTACTTGAGATGAGATGCACTTTTGTGAATTTTGATAATTTTTTCCAAGACCAAAAGAATTCATTTCCTGTCAGTTTACCATTATGGAGGAGGGGGGGGGGGTTACTGGGTACTACATGTTAACACAATAAATTTTGAGTGGGTCGACAGTGCTCCAAAAGATTGTCTTGCTTGGAAGTAATCATTATATTAGGTGGTGAAATGTAACCTTCTTTGGGTTACTTTGTCCCTAAAAATCTATAAAAATTAAAAAAAATGGTGATGGCTTTTTATGGCAAATTAAATTAATTATATTATCAACATCATTTTCAAAAATTATTCTACATATTTAATATGCCTCTCTAGCATGAATTCTTCCTAATAAACTCTCAAAAACCGTGAAAGGAGCTCCCGTGTGTTACGACATATTTTTTCTTTTATTATTTCTCTAATCTCTGACAGGTTTGCTTGTATTGCATCCCCCCTCCCCCTTTTAAAGATTCTGTTAGATGTATGCAATGTCTGAATATGAGTGCCATCTACTTTCCCCAAAGGAAAATAGACAAACGCTGAATTTTTGATGGTAATCTAAAATGGAAATTTTTCCGCTTAGTCAGAGGCACAGGATTAAAATGAATACCATTCAGTGATCCTCATGTTTACCATATCAATCACAATTTAAATCCAGGAAAGTGAGAATAATAATAAAACAATCCTATTCATATAATTACTATACAAGCCTGGGCCGCACCAGTAAGTGTGCCATTTGTCCGGGCCTACATTTTATCCCTAAATTTAAATAGTGTCCAAGATTTTCGGTAATAACGAAACATTTTTGGTTGTACTAATAGGGGACCCCCAAATATTCTCAGGGTCCCCTCAAGTCGAAGATTCCAATTGTGCAAGTAAGCCAAAGAAAATAAACGAAAACATCGGACTTCGTAGATGCTGTCATTACAGACAATCACTGTTTTCTGCTCCTGCTAATAATTTCATGCTCGGCTCTCTTTGACTTTCCGTGAGGAGTATTAAACGTTTTGTGCCTCGGGTGATCACAATTTCCCGGATAATAAAGGTTCTACTAAGCATCGATATTTTCATTTGTATATTAGCAGAAATACGTATCGGTGCGTACTTTCAGCATAAGAGAAATAAGAAACCATTGCAAACGGGAAAACATCCCCTCGATAAGAACGAAATGATAAAAATTTAAAAAGTTGGATTAACTGTTTATGAAAATTATCAAAATATATGTAGGTACTGACCAACTAGAGGTGACAAGGCACCACTGCGCCTCTGGAAGGTCCTTTTCAAGGCTGCCCTGACGGGCTGATCCACTATGCATAGAACCAGAGGTATGAGCACGCCTTCACCGAGGCGCATCCACGACAACATGGCTTCGTGCCACGATGACCACAAACCTGGCATCGCAGTCGCCAGCGCAGTCAATACCTAGTCAAAGATTCATAAAATAAAAAAATTGAAAACATCGACAATTTAATTATGGTTATTATATCATACACTGAGTGGCCACTTTGTCATGAACACCTTGCAATTTAAAGCAAATGAGCTGTGGTGTAAAACTGTTGTGTAATTTCGTTCGGTAACTTCGGGCATGTGTACATGATACTTGAACTCACACTTTCCTGCCCAGATTCGACCACGAATGTTTAGAGACCAACAAAAAGATTGAAAAAAAAATGTTTTTGACCAACCTTTGTATCATAAAAAGGTACAAATTTATAACTTTCACAAAATATTTTACTTGGTATGTGAAATAGTGATATGCACTTTTGTGGAATATTTATATGCATTTTTGTGGAATATTTATATGCACTTTTGTGGAATATTTATATGCACTTTTGTGGAATATTTATATGCACTTTTGTGGAATATTTATATGCATTTTCGTAACAATGGCACATATTCACAAAGATATGGAGTCATAACATTCTAATTTTCACCGCATATTTTTTGATTATATCATGCGGAGTTTTCAACCAATTTTTTGTGAAACTAACGGAAAATTTATTCCATTGTAAAAATTCTAGTTCATTGTCGCGAAAATTTAGAAAGATGTTGGCGATATAGCAAGTAGCAATTTCAGTTACTTGTTGAAAGTAGCTGGATGATAAGGAATTTTCCTCGAATCGATATTTCGATTATTTTCTGTCCGATTATTTCGAGAATAAGCCCGCAGCTTTATACGGATGGATGAAGACGCGTATCTGATGCTATATAAGAGAAATGATTGAGCATAACTTACGTGTATGATGTCAAAATGAAAAAAAACTGAGGTAAATAATCTGTAGTCTAGTGCGTTCACCGGAAAATGAAAGGACGTGGGTTCGATTCCCCGCAAAGGCAGTCAAATTTTCTCCCTTTCCAAAAAATTCATCTTCGCAACAGTCAGTTGGTTGTTCGTAAATAATCAAATGACGGATAATAATTGAAATAGCAATTTTTTGAAAATCCCTTATCATCCAGATAGTTTAGTGAGTAACTGAAATCACAGCTCGCTGTATCACCGATTAATTTTCTGAATTTTCATAACATTCAACTCATACAACTTTATATCTGGCAACCAAATTATGAAAAATAAAATTGATATTTCTTGCGCATGCGTAATTAAAAATCATTCACTTAAAAAATTTTCATATCTCATGAAATACTGAATTGTTGCACCTTAAATTTCTTTATAGTTTGCTTTATGTATAGTGTCAAATTTTCTGTAAGCTTCGTAGGAATTGACTGAAAAATATGCTATGAGATAATTGGAATTTTTATAAGAAACATTTACATCTTCGTGAATATACGTGCTATTTTGACGAAAACGCATGCAGGTATTGCACAAAGCAAGTTAAGTATTCCGCCAAAATTACAAATAATTTTCAGCTTTTTACAATACAGGGCTGATTAAAAACATTGTTTTCCTTTTTTTAAATTTTTTGTTGGTCTCTAAGAACATTCCTAATCGAATTTGCTCTGGAAAGTGTGAGTTCAAATATTATGTGTGCATGCCCAAAATTACAGTACAGTGTGACACCGTAACTTATTTGCATAAAACGGTTAGGTGGTCACAATAAAGCAGCCACTCAGTGCACACATTTAACGGTCCAAAGTCCGGGCACTTCGGGAGTTTCCGGACTTCGGAAATAAGCATTACGGCATTATACTGTCTAATCGTCATGAGAGAAAAGTGTGTCAACAAAAATAAAATATTTTAATTGCACGATAATGACGAATCGATCAAATTCGTTATTTCTTGTTAAAAACCCACGGAATAATTACGATAATTTCAATACTACTACTAGTTTTTGTTTTCGGGACAGGTTATATAAGATTCAGGGAGAGATATTGTCGGTGATTTATTGACGATTATGATCGAACCACCGCAATCACGTGACTTTCGATCGCATTTGACGAGAGAAAAGGTCACGGACGGTCCAGCATGACCGTTACAACTCATACGTGACGTACAACACGAAAGTTTGGGCTGTGTCCAATATGATTTCGGCCATTTACATTTCCAGACGTGGGAAATAAAAAGTATAATCGGCCGTTCCCATTATCATTTCCGTATATGCTTATTATATTAACTTAATTAGAAAATAATTGAAATACAAATAATACAAATACAACGCCACAACAGGCAAAATGCCCAACGAGGTGGCTGAGAAAAAGATGCCCATAAAAATATGGATGTCATATATTTCAAAAAAACAGCAACCCAATTAAAAATGCAATTAACAAAGATTATAAACAATATATACACATGATAAAATATTATACAATGCCCATAAAGAATACTTATGGTTGTCTTATTCTAAGTATGGATAGAGCTTCTCGATTTACCCCAACATGTTTATCGTATTTCTTTTTAAACGTGTCAATTGTGTTACAATTTACTACCTCCGGGGGTAAGCTATTCCATTTATTAACAACCCTATTGGAGAAAAATTAATTCTGCAAATAAATGCTTAATTTGTTTTTTTTTTCAAAATCGATTTTTAAAAGTGTTTGGGAATTTCGCACTAGACTCAGAGTGTCAAAAGAATAAATATCGATGCATGTGTGCTATTACACTATATATAGGTCACAATATCACTTTGAGAGAGAACATGTGATAAATTGGTTATATATTATACACATAATCACCGCTTATTATGCATAATTGTCGGTCGTCTCGGTAAGATTGTTAAATTCATCACTTTTACTGGTGATCATGCATAATATCCACCAGTTGCACTAGACCAGAATTTGATGAATATCAAAGAAAATTCTCGAATGAGTCTAGTATGGTTTTATAAATCTAGTCAGATTCCGATATAACGAACTCCCATTTAATGAATTTCATGATTTAACGATTGAAATCGTGATTTCATGATTAGAAATTTATGAACTCGATCGTTAACATCGTTAAATTAGGGTTCGTTGTATCGGGGTACGATCGTGAAATTTGCTGAATAGAAGTTTGTTACATCGAGTTCTAATTTCAGTATTCGTCAAATAGGAGTAAATTGTAGGAGTAATTTCGCAAGTGTTCGGAAAAATTCATTAAATCAGAACTCATTATATCCGGTTCAGACTTTGCATCACAAGTACGGTCATCCAAACAATGAATTTTATCACGGCAATGGGGACCGATATATCATATTCACCAATACGAAATGGTGATTATGCATAATAACCAGCAGAGACTATGAGTTTATAAAATTCATAGAAATTATTTAGTACGATTTATCATGTTTACCAACGACACTTAGGTATTATGCATACACATCGGTAAAAGTTATAATTTTTTTTGCTTAACGATAATGCATAGTAATCGGATTTAATCACATTTGCCGTAGCACATATATATCTTCAGTGTTTATTTATAGCACTATCGCTATGTATAAGTATATAAAACAGTAGAGGCTGTTTACTTGATCGATGGCGATTGCCGACGAGTTCAAAAGGATTTCTTATCGATTTGGGAAGAAATTTAGTTCAGAGATATTTTATCTTCCTCTTTTTTTATAAATATGTATTTTTGTTGTTAGTGTGAAATGCAATCAACTCTTGTCGTACACATTCTCCACACAATCGCCGGTCAAAGCAAAGGAAAATCTTCGGTCGTCCATTTTGAAGATTTCAAAGATGATAGTAGGAGATAAGGAGAGAAAGAGCGGCTTTCTCTCTCTATTTTTGTGTTCAGCGATTGCGATTTGAGATTCCGATGAAATTCACTTGCATTTCTCTTCACTATTCAAGCGTTACGTCAGCATCGATGGTGAAAGCGGGGGGGGGGGGGGCTGGTTCATATTTTCTGACTTCTGATGACAAGGGGAGTCGGGTTTGACTGATGCTTACGTCATCAACCACCCTGTATAAAAATATGAAATATTCTTAATGACATAATTACTAAGAATAAGAAAAACGAGAAAAACCTTTCCCTAATTTGTGGGCACCTGAACTAATTTTTCCCCCATTGATAAGTCCTCACAAGTCCTCCTTCTCTAGTAACCTCTCAGACTTCGGCAGACCTTCTCCCTTGCTCCATGTTCTGTCTCACTTATGGGGTGGGGAGGGGGGGGGGTTGGCTAAATTGTTTTGGGTTCACTCAGAGCATCACATGCGTTGTCTTTGAGTGATTTGCTTGACTCCCGTACTCTCTTCGAACAGAAGGGAAGGGGGGGGGGTTGCGGTTCACCGAGGGCGAGTATGGTGATCAGAGGGAATTATCTGCTTTTGCCCTGCCACACTATGTATATTCTGAAAGGACAATCCCAATCAGAGGCGTAAGCAGGATAGAGGGGACACAAAAGGCTTAGAGGGGGTGGGTCAAAATGAATTTCTTAAAGAGAAATTTTGAGTTCTTAGCCTTCAAACAGCACTGATATTGACAAAAATTTATCACGATAATATATATAAAGATATTTTCTTCCGATATTTTATATATAATTTTTTTGCACCAAAAGTACCCCCCGCACGTACGTCTTTGATCTCAATATGCGTTAGGAGGGGGGGGGGGAAGCAAAATTTTGCTGCTAAAAGGTGGGGGGGGGGTGAGAAGGAGTAAAAAGAAAAGTAAAAATCTGCTGAAGTAATACTTGAATGGCCCATTTCCGCTATAAAAAATATTTTTGAAGACAACCGATGAATGGATGCTTATAAATAAAAATTACTATGTTTCGCGTGAATGCAAATCGATTTCCAAAATTTGAGAAGATGGCTTATTTTTCCTTCCACTTTGATGTACATTACTAGTGATGTGTTCTTTGTTCGTTTATAAAACGAGGGTTGTTATGCAACGTTTATTTGGATTGTTATGTCCTCATTTATTTATCACTTGAAACATTTGAGAAAAAAATATTTTTTTTTACTACTGATGAAAAGTTGATGTGTGTGCTGTTCAGAGCTCATGCTATGTGGATGGTTGTTGAAGAATCCCTGTTGCGAAAGATATTTTTCAATATTCATTGAGATTTAGAGCTTGCTGAAGAATTACCGTCGCTTAGAGCTTGTTGAGAGTCACTTCCATTTAGATCATTATTGAAGAATTACGGTTTCAAAGGACATCGTTGGAGAACCACTGTTACATGGAGCGCACTTGAAAACTATGCTACCTTGGAGTATTCTCGACTAATCATTGGAGCATTCGCGATTAATCATTGTTACGTGGAACTGTTGAAAAATTAGTGTTACCTAAAGCATTCCCAAAGCATCATTGTCAAAATTCCCAAAGAATCATTGCCACAATAACTAAAGAATCAATCACACACATTGTCACATGAACATTCACAAAGAATCATTTTCACATGAACACTCTCAAAGAATCATTTTAACATGAACACTCTCAAAGAATCATTTTCACATGAACACTCTCAAAGAATCATTTTAACATGAACACTCTCAAAGAATCATTTTCACATGAACACTCTCAAAGAATCATTTTAACATGAACACTCTCAAAGAATCATTTTAACATGAACACTCTCAAAGAATCATTGTCACATAAACATTCCAAAAGGACAATTACTTGGTAACATCCCCAAAGAATGTTAATATAAGAATATAACACGAATATAAGAATAATTTGATAATTTTTAGCCACAAAACTTGTTGTAAATACTTCAAAAAAGTTATTATTATTATTAGGAATTGGTTATTAAAATTATTTTTTGTTATGCATTATTTGCCAAAAAAGAATTTCAACAAGTCTTTCGCTGATTAAGCATTCGTCAGCAACATCTAGAACTCGCCAAATAAAAGGACACGCAACGTAAACAACTCTAATGTGTATGTTTTACGCATTGTACTATCGATAAGACGTACAATCCCAACATAAAAATGCATCACACACACGTAACAAATATTTGAAGTGTTACTCATTTACAAAGATACCTATTAAACACCTTTTCGATAAGAAAAGAACAAAAAAAAACCCTTAACGATGTAAACAGCAAATGAAAAATCGATGATGATGGTTGCTTTATTAGTAAAAACGTAACGTCATTAGTCCCGTTTCCCGTTGCAAAATAAAAAATCCAGTGCAATATAAAAATGAAAAGTGCATGAAAAAAATAAATAAATAAAAGGAGAGGATTTTTTTTCTATTCTTCCTGCTCCCATTTTTCTTTTTAGAAGTTCATTTGGATTGTCCCGTTTTTGGCATCAATCACCACGCATGTGCAAAAAGCGTCAATTTTTACACTTTTTTTTTTGCTTCTACCGTTCGTTCGTTGCCCGAAATTTTTCTCGCTGTCAGTGCTCGAGCCTCGTTCTTTTTTCTCACCTTACACAACGTACCTAGAATATATAGATTAAAAAAATATATATATTTATTGCTTCGTTCCTGTTTTTTTTTTCGGAATTTTCGGTATTGGAACAGGTCACCGTCGTCTCTGTATGTATTTCTTTTTAAGCTTCGAACGAACGAGGCACGAGGGAAATTCAACTGCCATTCATTTCGACTTTGGCACAAACAACGACATCCCAACTTTTTTGTCCCTTTTGTTCCTTTACTCTTAAAATGAAAAAACTTTCTTTTTTCTGCTACCTTCGAAGTATTTCATTATGGTTTCAGTTTTAATGAAAATTACCGTTTTTTTAACGTGTATAAGAAATCCCCTGATTTTTTGGGATTAAAGTTTGGGAAAAAGTTTTCAAAGTTATTTGTTTTAAGATATTAAAAGAAAGATGTTTTTATTCATCATTTTTTTTATCATCACCATTAAATTCCTCATGACTCTCATTTGATATATCACAATCAGATACATCAGCGTTTCTCAACCTATGGTCTGCGACAATAGCATAGGTGGTCCGCAGACAGACTTGATAAAATTATTCATCCGTTGTAATTGGTACAGTATTAGTAATATCTATATGAGTTCTTCAAATAAAATTAAACCTTCATGCTTATAGCTGTACCATCCATCACCGAGGAGAATGCAGGAAATTGCTATCTTAAATACGGTGTACATTAAATTTTGCCAAAAATTGAAAGTTATTGCTTTCAATGCAATTTGTTAATTACTGCTAAAATTGCTGAAGGGTGTGGAAATAAATGGCTGCTACAAATCAAAGTTAACAAAAATGTACAGTATTTCACAAAAAAATTTCAAATGGCTGACTTGATGACCATATTTCATTGAGAAAATACGGTAAACTGGGATCTCAAATCCGTAAGATACGGGGCATCGCCAATTGTCATAACAAAACATTGCCAAAAATAGGCATAATCACCGATCATAATTAAAATTGCGGCAAAAACGTTAAACCTGACAAATATGTGAGATGAATATTTATAATTTTTATAATAATAACCATATTATTTATATTACAAAAACGCTGTGTATTACGATATTGGTAATTGTCGCAAATTCAAATAAGTATCGTTGCAAAGACGGGACAAATGTATAAAAAAAAAAAATCAGAACGAAAATTACAGGTGTGTTCCGTAATACAGGACCCAAGTGGTCCGTCAAATTGTTTCAGCCATTTTACTGGTACTTGTTTTCAAAAAGATTCACAAACACTGAGCTAAATCATTCATTATCATCATCAGACTCATAGAGTGAATTTCAAAGAATTGAATGATTTGTTAATACCTATAATAACGTTTGGGACCAAATTTTTGGCAAAAGGGGGCTTTTTATATACGTTATGATACGGTACATCTTCTTTAGAAATAACCTGCATTTTTTAAAAAATGTGAATTATGAAGTCACTGTTAAAGACCCATGTATGAGCAGGAAGAGAAAAAAATCGTGGTTTATTTATTTATTCACATTCAACAGGCAGAGAGCCTTATTACAGAGTTGGAGGGCCATCATGGATCATAATTATGGTTAGATAATTTTCTATTTACGAAATAGATGCGAAATTTGCCATTTTTGGTGAATATATCCGAAAATTTGATTCTTATTGCTTCTCCGTGAGCTCTTGTAAATTCAAACTTTTCGAAGTGAGAATTGGTAGTAATCTTGCTGAGCACTTGAATTGTAGAACTTTCAACTAAGGTCAATTCTTTCATATTCGGCTTCGTAATTAAACTATTAAAAAATTCTGTCGTTAGTTCAGCTCGTTTTTGCGGATGGATGCAAATTTTTTGATTTGAGAAATATTTTTACTAATGAATGCAAAATTCCAAACTTGAAAATTTTTATTTTTATTCAATTTTGCGAATAAATAGAAAATTTAAGAGATTTGGATTTTTTTTGCGAAATTTGAATAATTTTTTTTCTGTGCAAGTTTACGTACCTCTAACCATACTCGCCATAAAAATACAATAAAGTAATGAAAAAATAATAATCCAAGAAATTTAAACATTGCATTTGAAAATGAATTAAAATGGTTATACGTGAAAGAACCATTCCGTTAAAGTTTCGATACGTGAATGGAGTCCTTCGAATCTTGATTGTATGTAAAACCTGGTAGTCGCGTTACTAAAGTGCTAACTTTCGACTCTGTAGGGTAAGTCAACTCCCCCACCGTCACCGCAGTGGCGCCCAAATTCGAGATGCGAATGCAAGTCGATCTCCCCATTAAAAAGTCTCGCCGCAGAGAGCAACAGGTCTACAACAGTAAAATATTCAAACATTACACTTTACTAGTAGTTCGAAAAATATTCGGCAGATGGCAGCACTATAACAAGCTTCACGTTAGTTTCACGACGCGGACGTTATCCCAACTTGCACTAATTAGTTAGAAGTTCCTCAGAGAAATATGGACGAGGTACATGTGCGGTTTAATAGTAGGTAAGTTAACTCATCTGAAGCATGTTTTTTTTTATTCAACAGTTCGGAACCTTCTCTAAACTGCTGCTACTATAGTCCTCCTACCACGAGATGAGATTTGGCTACGGCACGTCATGTCACGCCAAACGATTCTATTTTATCCTAGAAGGACATGCCAATCGTGAAAGCTCAGTCACTGATGAACTTTTCCCGATGTGCAATCGTTTTACCAAAAAAAAAAAAAAAAAAAAAATTGAATAAAATCATCCGACGTGACGTGACGTGACATGACGCAGCGAAAATTCATCTCGTGGTCGGAGGACTATACTTAAACTTCTTTCTTTCTTTCAAACCGAACACAACTCAGGTCTATCACCATATGTGGACGATTTACTACCTAGTGAGTTGTGCCGGAAGTGTAACTGTGTGTACCTAACAGTCTGAGTGCGTATGAAGTGTTATGTTTGATTTTTTCTAAGTGCCGATATCTATATTTCAGAAGTGAAGTGAGTGATGTGTCATGATTGAATTACATTTGTACTGTTTGTAGGTGTGTTGCTGTCTGTGGATAAACGTTTTAAAGGGGAGATCGGCTCCCATTCGCGCCTTGAAGTTGGGAATCACAGAAAACCAAAAACCAACTTCAGCCGACACCACTGTGGCGACGGTGGGATTCGAACCCGGAACCTCGCGACGCGAGTCCGTAACAATGACCACTCGACCACCACAGCGGCGCTATTACTTAACCGTACATGCACCTCGTAAACATTCCTCAGAGGAATTTCTAACAAATTTGTGAATGTCGGAATGTGTTATGTGCATATTTTATGTGGCCCTGACGTATTTATGATGGCAGAGTTTTGAATTATTCGTGTTCTATCGGTGTTGCCCTCTGTATTCCATATTGGAAGCAGTGTTATCCGAAGAAGTAATTTTTTTTCAAGAGTAATTTCACTCCTCTCCAAAATTTTAAGGGGAAATTTTGTAAAAGGGGTATTTTTTTTAATGAAAACACTGAAATTGCTCTCTATTAAAAAAAATCCCCCGCAAAATTTCAAGAAGTATCTTCACTTGTCAACGAAATTTCGAGTAAAATTTAGTTTTGATGCTTATTGGCAAACACTGATTGGAAGCGAAAGGGGTAGATGCCAGTGTTATGCAAGTACCGCGTGGTTGACTTGCTTTCTGAGGGAGACTTTTTAAATGGACGAACGGCTCGCATTCGCGTCTCGAAGTTGGGAAAACCGCGAAAAACACACTTCAATCAACCACCATTGTCCCGGCTGTGAGGGTTCGATACCTGAATCCTTGCGATACAAGTCAGACCCGTCATTTGGCGGGGTCGGTGGGGGGGGGGGCAACCCCTCCGGTTTTTGAAAATACACTAAAAATGGTGTATATATATACAAAAATATATATAATTTTAAATACATTGAGCACATATGCTATATAAAAGTTGAAATGACGGCCCTGAGATACAAGTCCATCACGATGTCCCTACAACCGCACAGCGGCACATTTGGTTTTAAACTTACTAACTTTACGTACATAATATGAAACTCGTGCTACCTTTCATATTTCGAAGTGATGATGCTTGAATTTTCTTGTTACGTAAATATCACGTTGTAGGTCTGCCTGTTCTCAGTTGGCTTTAAACAGCAGCTCCTGGTCTGATTAGTCAGTCTATCAGAATGCATGGAATAGCCGTGTGTGACAAAATCAACAAATGGTCTTGATATATGTACGTCTCGGATTCGAAGATCCTCTAGTAGCTGTGGTTCCCAACTTCGAGGCGCAAATACGAGCCATCTCCCCATTATAAAGCCTCACCACAGAGAGCAACAGGGCTACAAGAAGGCAATTAATCAATCATTAAACTTCATCAATGGTTAGAAAAATTGACGGCAGATGGCAGCACTATCCGTAACAAGCATTACACGGAAATAAACTGCACGTTAGGTTCACAACACGTACGCACACATTCCGGCATGTACCAATTCGTTAAAAATCCCGTAGAGAAATGTGTATGAGGTGCATGTACGGTTAATTAGTAGTAAACCATAGTAGGAAAATCAGAAACAGACGGAGGAAAAGGAATGGAAAACAGGAATAATGAGCCCTATGCGCGTGAGCTGAGAGTTTTCATTTCATCTAAAAAAAATACAAGGGAAAAAAATTTACGAGGCGACGCTTCACAAAACAAATTGTCGATGTCTAAGGGAAATGCACAATGAGACACCAAATGCAAATTTCTAAACAAAGAAAACGTTAAGACAATCTCTTAAAAAAAACACGTGCTATCTCAAGCATTAACATATTTTGTTTTTAAATGTAAAAATATACATTATGTGTGATGTTAGGGGCAGACACTTCAGAAAAGAATAAGAAGGGGGGAAACACAAATTTTTCTGGAAACGTGCCACACAGTGGGGAAAGCAAATCGTGGGAAATACAAAACTCGTCGGAACAAAATAATTTCGCCCTCCACACATTTTGTTTTGTTTTTTTTGTCCAACAAGAAGACACTTCCTTCCTTCCTTCCTTGGTTGTTAGTCAAATTATGGATTCCGTTCCGTCCGTTCCAGTAGAAGGCGGACTCGTTAATTCACCGCGTTTTGTTTTGTAGGTGTTCAAGGCGAAATATAATTTGCGGGAGTCGCAATCACACGAGAGATTCTGATGTTTTGCAACTCTTTCACTCATTCCGCGAACGATGATATCTCACAGTCGGAACGAGGCTTTTTTTCTTAGTGTCGCCTCGAAGGCTCGGAGCAAACAGTTATTTGAGGGCTCTCTACATAAAATTCGACACAAATACAGCGAAACCTCGTTTATACGTCACTCAGTTATACAACTTCCCCATTTATACGTCATTTGACTTCCGTCGCAATTGGTTCCTATACATTTTAAATATTAATTAAAATAATTCATTACTCGACGCAAAACCTCAATTATTCGATGTTTTCACTTTGACTCAAACACCAAATCTTAAAAACGTCATTGAAATTTATCAAATGCGCGCAAGTTTTGTAGACAGCGAAAACGTATTGTTGAAATGGCTGTTCTTGCATATTTTTAACGGAAAAGTCATAATTTTTAGGGTGACTTCTGACATATACGAAAATAGCCTTTGAGCTGGCCGATGACCATTTAGAGTGGACACTTATCATTAGTTTATTGCTTGTTTTTGAGAATAAGAAACGGCCATACAAATACAAATACAACGCCACAACAGGCAAAATGCCCAACGAGGTGGCTGATAAAAAGATAATAAAGCGCTTTAATTTTATTTATTTCCAGTAGAATTTTCTTTCATCGAGGTGCTTTGCTTGCTGGATGTCAAATCTGTCTAGAAAGGTAAACAGAAAATTTTGGAAGACTTTGAAAAGAATTTCAAATCAATGATGAAAGTTAATCAAAACAATTGAACATCCCTGTGTCAACCTTGAAAACGATTATAAAGCTTAGAAATAAAATCAAAGACCGAGTATTGGTTGCAGATCACTTGCTGCCGGAAAATGCAAGATGGGAAACTTTGCTAAGAAAAGTTAATGTTCTGCTAGTTTTATATTTATCGAAGTGATTTGAAATGCGATTTTAAAATTCAATTTTTTTGTCCCGCCCAAAGTATGGAAAAAATGAGTTTTTTTTACCAGAATTGGTAATCAATATCATTATATAATATAATATATATTATAATCAAACACATTTAATTTTATAATATTTTTTATGTCTGTTGGGGATGGGGGGGGGGGAGAGGTCATTTTTTAAAAGAAATCTCAGTTATGCGTCTTACGCATTTATACGAAGTTTTGACTTGTCCTCTTGAACGTCGTATAAACGAGGTTCCACTGTATAACCAGAAATAAGTTCTTTTTTCGTCGTATAACCCTACGTTTATCCCTGTAAGGCATTTCTGCTTGAACCCTCAACTGATTATCGGATAAGCGCTTTTGCGAATCATCCGTGAAATTGCTTCCATTCCGTTAAAGCCACTGAGAGATAGATGGATAAATTCTGACGTAGACACTCTTGGCTGTAGCTGCAGCGCGTTCCTACGCCGCTGCCTTTCCTCTACACGCAAGTGGGTACATGCACTTGGAATGGCTTCGGGGTCTCCCGGCATCTTTTTGGGAAAGCTATGGCACGGAAACTGTCACATGATCAGTGGTCCGTTGACGTTTTCCACCGAGGAATAGCAACAGTTCGAGATGTCCACGGCGGTCGTGGCCGCGTCTTATTTATTTATTCGAGTCATCGTTTCATTTTCTCCCACATCCCAATCCATTTCCGTTTTCTTTTCTCGTTTCATGCATAATTCACCGAAATTCCAACCATAACATATTGTGGGAAAAGATTGCGTGGAGAGGAAGAAACAAAAAAATAATTACTATTGTGGAACCGACTTGTGAGTGGCTGTCGATAAAACGGATGATGATTTATCGACATGTCGTTAAAACTCGACTTTATTATTTTTCTTAAAAATACGACGTACGGGTTTTTTTTCCAAACTAATTTATCAAGATGGAAATGGATCAACATTTCCTCGTTTGTTGGCAAAAAATAAGCATGTTCGACGTCGATGACACAAATGTCTCTCTCTTTTTTGATCGATCGAATGTCATTGATCATGTCGATGTCGAACAACTTCACTATGTGTCTAAAATTGGTGATGACAAATCAAGCGAGGCCCATTTCGATGAGATGAAGAAGGTGCGTATGGAGGCGCATAGACCATTGTGTATGAAGCTACTTTCATAAATTCATAAGTATTCGTTCGACTCAAGTTTTTTTGTTTCGATTCAAAATTTGATGACATTTCTTCGCCCCTTTTCTCTGCTACTAGCATTAAAAAAAAAAGGGACGAAGCAAAAAAATCTTTAAGGAGTGAATGACAATGATTTACCAACAAATGCAAATATTGGGTAGAGGGAGGAGAGATTTTCCTCTCTATCTAAGAGACTTTGGTTGGACTTAAAAGACACTTCATAGCATTCAGCGCATTGACAATAGATGACTGCACAAACAAGACAACCAAAATCTTTTCATACAGACGGTGTGTCTCAGTATCTTAAAATTTAGACGCCATTGTAATTTGCATCTGTGGTTAGTTTAAGTATAATTCGAATCCACCTTCATATTCTATAGCAGTGTTTCTAATGACAGCACAAGCAAGAACACGAAACAAGCACAACAGAAATACGTTAAGACTATGTATATAAACATACATTCACACGACATGTACCGATTCGTTAGTAGTTCTCCGAAGAAATGTGTATGAGGTGCACATATGGTTAAGTAGTAGTAGTAGTTATGCTTCTCAACTTCTCAACCAAGGGTGGTCCTGTGATACTCTAAAAAAGAAACGGGTAAATATCAAATGAAAAAGGAGCCATAGCGGATAATAAGAGGACCACAGAGAGCAGTGAAAAGAAAATTCAGATATAATGAAACGAAGTTTTCGAGGGAAATATGGTGAGAAAAAGTGCGCATACTTTCAGAATCCAGCAGAATTGCTTGTAAAACTTGCGTGGGCCCCATTTCCATGGGGGTGGTTTCCGAATAGTGATATTTGGTAAAGTGATTTTGGAACGTAAAAATGTGTGTAAATATGCAAGCTGTTGCTTCCAGCTACTGGGCCTCTTGAAAATTCTGGACCCCCCCCCCCAGAACCTCACTTTACCCGGGTGCCCGTGATTTTGAGACGGCTCACCAAAGAGCTTCAAGGAAACCTCAATGAACTCTAGTCCAGAGGTCCATAAATTGACTTTATTTATAAAATTCTTGTTCTCTACAAATTTACTCAAAAAACAAATTCAATGAGTGGAAAGAATCTCACTTCTGGATGAGGGCGGCAGGCCCTAAATAAGGTAGAGGGAGGGGGTCACAAGAAGAAAAAAATGTTCTCGGGGGGGGGGGGTTTAAAAAGGGTTAAAAAAAAGGCATATAGAGTATGTATAGTAAGATACACCTTCTATATTCACATATGCAGTAACACACAATATGTTGGACTAATACAGTAATCTCATATTATAGATAATATACAAACATTCATGAGATTGGGAGGCAGTTGTTCTAGGAAGTACATAAGCCTACAGCCTGCATACGTAAGAATAAGTTGGACGAATCATTGAAACCCGCTGTTAATATCGGGTTTATGAAGGTTTTTAACAACTGGCCGCGAAGCGAAGATGAAACAGTGGAGAGTGACATCACCCTAGGATATAATATCAGATTTACAAAAAATAATATTTCCACGAGCTTTAGCCGCCGTACAAAAGCCCCAGTTTTTGGAAGTTTTTCCGGATTATATTTTATCGTTGAAAGCAGTCTCGCAATGTCAAACAGAAAACTAAATTCTACCTGAAATAGGGGATTTCTCTCGGATCTACAAATGCAGTATATAGGAATAGAAGTTTTTATTAGAGCGGAAATCGCGTCAAAATGGAATAAGAGAAATAAAGCGCCCGTCAAAAACACGTCGAATATCACACAAAGATTATACAGGAAGGCTTAAGGTAGAAAAGCCTGTTTCTATCGCGTCCTAAATACGAACTGCATACTAAAAAATATATAAGAGAAATTATCATGCCCAAACCGATCAATAATCCCAAAAAATGAGTATAATTCGATTAATTTCGTACCAAAATATGTATTTTCAACAATTTCATCAATCTCCATACAATAAAAGTTTAGTTTAAAAGCTAAGAAATTAGTTGAGGATTTTCTGAAACTATGAGATTTCAGATAAACCGCATATGGTTCTCAACCTTTTTGACTCGCGGAGCCCTTTTCAGTACATAGTTTTTATATCGGAGCCCTGTTTGACTCGAGGAGACCTTTTTGTATATAATTTTTATGGCGGAACCCCCTGTAGGAATTTTTTTTTTTCATCTATCTATCAAATTTACTTATTTATTTTATTTTCCTTGAGTCGCCGCGGAGCCTCTGGGAAGGGCACCGGTTGAGAACCGCTGGTCTAGTGTATATTTGAATATATGTACATGGCAAACACATGGTAAAAAAATCCATTATACCAATTTATTTTCTCAAGTTTTTTAGTAGTTTAGAACGTACAGTCGAATCCCGTTAAAACGAACTCCAAGAGACCGAAGAACTCACTTCTCTGTAACGATTTCGTTATAAAGGAATTCCAGGTTTTTGCATTGTTCCCATGTAAACGTATCTGGAGAATTAGAAAATTGCTCGTTAAAACAACATTTTCACTATGACGGTATTCGTTAAAACGGGGTTCGACTGTATATCTTTTAGTGTCAATTCAGTACAAAATATGGCTATACAGGCTGTCCCAGCGGATATCTCTGCAACCGTTGACTTCAGAGAAACATACTTTCAATTGCAAAAAAGTTTTCAAATGACGTGCGGTTATTCAAAATGTCTCAAATTTTCCAAGGAGGGGTCTCATACATAAAAAAAATAAAGAAACCAACTTTTTATGCTGTCCTCGTGCGCTAAAATTTCCAATTAGGGAAATGTAAATGCGGCTCTGAAAAATTTACAAAAACATTTGCGCATTTTTAAATGCGATGTCAACAGAGATATTTGACTTTGAAGTTTTCAGCATTCATCGCCAAAGATTGAGTTTGTGGTTCACAAATTGCGAAACGTAAATTAAATTCCATGTTGCAAAAGTTCTGTAATTGTCAAATAGTCAAAAATGTAATTGTTATTTATTGTAAGGAGAAAAATAAAATGATTGAGTTCATTCTATTTATGCACAGTCCCTAAAAGTAACAAATTTTAAACCAATGAAAACTTGCCAACACAGTGATAAGTTTGCCAAAACGTAGTAATTTTATATATGTATTTAATATCTCTCGATAAATATTGCACTTAAAAATATGAAATTTTTTGGAACATGACTTTTCCAAGCAGGATTTTCATTTCGATAATTAAAAGTTATAGTATTAAGTTATAATCTTCATTTTTGTAATGTATACGATCTCTCAAAAGCATTTTGAGGACAATTTGGGACAAACCTGCATCAGCAACATATATATCTATTCTATAATATAAAATCACAAACAAACTCGAAAAGGGCCTGTTGCTAAGCAACCGAGTGACGGAAGTGGGTGGAATTTTTGAGTGACGGAAATCTGTTACGGAAGTGGGTTCGATTCATATATCGATATTCACATTCATATATCGTACATTCATATTCATATATCGATACGATATCATATATCATATATCGATATTGGGTCGATATTCACATATCGGGACCCATTTGACCCATCGGGACCATGTTATGTGCATGTACCAAGAGCCTCCTACATCCTACAGCAGAGCCCTTAGGCTGGAATTTAGATTTCGAGCCCCCAAACCAGCTTTTCAGGGGCCCCTCTGTGATTAATTTATAGTGTGAAAAATCAAAAAGTGATAAGAATCGTTGTGGCCCCTGTCAGCCCTTCCTTTGTGGGGGGGGGGAAGGTCCATGCCGAGAGGTATATATATGTATAATATACACACACAACAGCAGTGCTCCCAACACAGGGTCGGGGTACCCGGGGAAGATTTCACGTATAAGTAAAAAGTTTTCATTTCCAGGGGCCCTTGATGGATCTCATTGTTTTCTTGCTGCTTTAACGTTGAAAAATTTCGATAGCGGAAGCAAAAGATATATCCAGTCTGGGGCCCCACCAAAAGTATGCGAATTGGTGTCCCGGGTAATTGGTTGGGGGCCCTGGATTTTATTCGTTGGTAAAACGAATACAAATGGAAATTTTTCGTGGCACTCGCTCCGGGGGATGACCGACAAGCTTCCAAGTCGGGGGCCCTATGTTTACAGGTTTGATTTTGGGGCTGGAGGAATCTCATTCTTTTCTGTTGTAGAATTTGCAACAGCCGAAGCCCGAGATAAAGCCAGTCTGGGGCCCCACCAAAAGTATGCGAATTGGTGTCCCGGGTAATTGGTTGGGGGCCCTGGATTTTATTCGTTGGTAAAACGAATACAAATGGAAATTTTTCGTGGCACTCGCTCCGGGGGATGACCGACAAGCTTCCAAGTCGGGGGCCCCATGTTTACAGGTTTCATTTTGGGGGCCCTGGATTTTATTCGTTGGTAAAACGAATACAAATGGAAATTTTTCATGGCACTCGCTCCGGGGGATGACCGACAAGCTTCCAAGTCGGGGGCCCTATGTTTACAGGTTTCATTTTGGGGGCCCTGGATTTTATTCGTTGGTAAAACGAATACAAATGAAAATTTTTCATGGCACTCGCTCCGGGGGATGACCGACAAGCTTCCAAGTCGGGGGCCCTATGTTTACAGGTTTCATTTTGGGGGCCCTGGATGAATCTCATTCTTTTCTGTTGTAGAATTTGCAACAGCCGAAGCCCGAGATAAAGCCAGTCTGGGGCCCCACCAAAAGTATGCAAATTGGTGTCCCGGGTAATTGGTTGGGGCCCTGGATTTTATTCGTTGGTAAAACGAATACAAATGGAAATTTTTCATGGCACTCGCTCCGAGGGATGACCGACAAGCTTCCAAGTCGGGGGCCCCATGTTTACAGGTTTCATTTTGGGGGCCCTGGATTTTATTCGTTGGTAAAACGAATACAAATGAAAATTTTTCATGGCACTCGCTCCGGGGGATGACCGACAAGCTTCCAAGTCGGGGCCCCATGTTTACAGGTTTCATTTTGGGGGCCCTGGATTTTATTCGTTGGTAAAACGAATACAAATGAAAATTTTTCATGGCACTCGCTCCGGGGAATGACCGACAAGCTTCCAAGTCGGGAGCCCTATGTTTACAGGTTTCATTTTGGGGGCCCTGGATGAATCTCATTCTTTTCTGTTGTAGAATTTGCAACAGCCGAAGCCCGAGATAAAGCCAGTCTGGGGCCCCACCAAAAGTATGCGAATTGGTGTCCCGGGTAATTGTTTGGGGGCCCTGGATTTTATTCGTTCGTAAAACGAATACAAATGAAAATTTTTCATGGCACTCGCACCGGGGGATGACCGACAAGCTTCCAAGTCGGGGGGCCCCATGTTTACAGGTTTGATTTTGGGGGCCCTGGATGAATCTCATTCTTTTCTGTTGTAGAATTTGCCACAGCCGAAACCCGAGATATAGCCAGTCTGGGGCCCCACTAAAAATCTGCGTATTGTGTCCCCGCTACTGGATGTGAGGCCCTGGATTTTATTCGTTGTAAAATTGATAAAAATGAAAAATTCTCACAGGGGGGTGTCCGACAAGCTTGCAGGTCAGGGCTTCATGGAAATGTTGGCAGGTTGTAATTCGGTGCCCCTGAATGTATCTCATTGATTTTTGTGGTTTAACATTGTAAAATTTGCAACACATCGGTAGCCCAAGATATATCCAGTGTGGGGCTCCACTGAAATGCAGCGAATTGAATCTGGGGACCCCCATGGGGAAGTTTTCTGGGGATACTTGATGAATCTCATTTGTTTTTTGTTGCTTTATTATTATTTTCATTAAAATTCGCTTCTTCAGTAGGCTGGTGCTTTCACACGTCCCTTTCCCCTTTTCCATAGCACGCTGATGAAGTGGGACGAAATAAACAAGATATGTCCGGGAGAGAAGTTGGGGGGGGGTGGGGGGGGGGTTGGCCGCCAAAGGCGGCAGGGGGGGGCAGAGCCCCCCTAGTATATATATATTAATCTAGAAAGATTTGATTCCTTGTTGGTGTCATTTTTTGAGAGCTGCTGAAATTTTATACAGGGATTATGAATATATTGTTCAGGGATTTATGAAAACACATCAAATTGAAGGAATCGGATTCAAATCTCAAAGTAAAAATTGTTCAACTTCGCTATGCAAGATTTTATTTGTTTCTAGATAACAGTAAAATAAAGGAACACTGTATATTTCCACCCTTGATTGTCCATTGTGAATAAAAAGAAATCCACTCTAATTAAGGTATTTTAACGTCTATAAGGAACCCCTTTTTACCAAAAAATTAGGTCCCAAAAATAGGAGGGGTTTCTCAAACATGGACAGTGCTATAGATATATCTTTTTCAACTTTTTTCCAAATTTTAAGCCCAAAGATTCAAGGGGTTTCTTATACATGAGAGTTCCTTATACGCGTTAAAATACGGTAATTAAATTGCTGTATTGATGTATTGCTTCAATTAAAAATATGCTAACACCAATTTACATCCGCTTTTCTAAAAAAAAAAAATTATTTCAATACTCATTTATGGAAATCAGCCACAGAGGGTAAAGAATTTGTCGGAGAACAACCGTGGACCAAGCGGAATATGCAATTTATTTGTGTGTTTTCTAGGAAGAGCTTTTGTTCAAGTGCTATTGAGCCTAAATAATATGGGGGACAGAAAGTAGACTAAACAATATTCACTAAGCACCTGGAAGAGTTCTAGAGCTTCCGGCTTCCAAATGGAGTTTTTCCTAAATAAATCAAGACGAGAGAAGAGTCCCTCTTGTTCTTTCTCAGAAACCAACGTCTGTTTCTCTGCGAGGACAACCCATTAGCTTTAAAAATAAACCTCTTCTACGGAAACTGAATGCTTTTCCAAAGCTTTGTTGAAGTTTTCATCCCTCCAGGATGAGAATAGTCAAATGTACTCTGACTGATCTTCAACAAATCGTGCTTACAGTACTTCGTACGTATGCAAGGCAAGATACGGCTTGAAACAAATACCGTCAAAAAAAAATTGTTATACTCGACAAATTACAAAACTTAAAAAAAATTGTTCGACAATCATGATTACTTGACGTGTGTTTGATGTTTTTATTGTCCTTGATGTGTACCAACAGTGTCTTTTGGAGATCTGGTCTCCCTTTTGAAAAAGTCCACAGAAAGCAGGCAAACCTTCGACACGATACTTATACAGTATAACATGAAAATACAGAAATTTGCCATCCTCACGTCAAAATATGAAAGACGGGTGGAGGCACCAGTAAAACAAGAAACAAAAATAACTCTGACGTTAGACCACGTATATACACACACAACACGTTCCTATATGTCCTGATTCGTTAGAAATTCCACAGCGGAATATGTACGAGAGGTGCATGTACGGTTGACGAGGTGTAGTACCAGTTAAAAAAACCCCGTGAGATCGGTGCATATTAAGTCTTTCCAGTGAGAGCAATCAGGCTAGCAACACTTAAAATTCACGCAGAATATGAACACTTCTCACATTGCTGCTTTCGAATTCGGAAGACAGAGAGCAGCATTTTCTTGAACAAATTACAGGTATTTTTCATAAACACAAACTTCGCGTTAAGTACACAATACACGGTACATTCCGGCATGCATCAAAGTCGGTAGAAGTTTCTCAGAAGAATGTTTACGAGAAACAAAACGTCTATATCTCTACAGCACTCACTTGTAATTTTCCAACGCAACTTGAATATAGTACTAATGGAAGACTAGAATGTAGAATAATTAGGCACCATCAGTTATTATTAGGACTGGTAATCGATTAAAATTTTTAACTGGTTGATCAAAAAATTTTAATCTATTAATCGGCCGATTAATCGAATTTTAATCGAATATTTTCAAATGCTACTCATTCATAGCAAAAGTAGTGTTGGTAACTATGTAATATTAATTGATATTATAAAAACATATTCTATTTCACGCATCTATCCACTGAATGGATGTAAATAAATATAGAAATTTAAATTGACAAACAAAAGCCGCCGGCTTGAAGCTATTTAATATCGTCCCTCTTTGCCAGAAACATGAATGTGCAATTTTCCAAAACATGGAAAACGACTTTTGAATGTTTACTCTACCCATGTTACTCTATGGAAGTTGTTTTAAAATAGTATAATTTCAGTACAGGATACAGTTTGCGCGTTTCTGGCAAAATTTAGCAAAATAAGTGATCAGCTGATCATTCCAAAAGTGAAAACTTGCACATTCATGTCTCTGGCATAAGGGGGGACGATATGCTGAACATGTCATATCCTAGAATTTCTTCTTTTTCATTTTGTCGTTTTTTTTAAATCAATAATTCTAGAAATCATCACCAGTTTTCTTTGAATCGACTTGTGCTCCTTTATGTCGAAAAAAAATTGATCAAAATATTGATTTAAATATGTTTAAATACGGTCACTTATCTGAAATGTTATGTATAGAAACATAATTTAAGACATTTAATAGGTTTAGTCAAATAAATCAAGTTAAATCGCAAGCATTTAATAAAACTTTAAATCGATTTTTGATAGGATTGATCGAGCCGATTAACTGAACTAAAATTTTTAACTGCGATTAACAAATGATCGATTAACCGACCCGATTAATCGGACCACCTCTAGTTATTATAATAACTGAATTTTCCCACTACTGGTAGTTTTATATCATTAAAAGTAAGTGATAATATATCACCATTCGATTAAATCGAAACGACTGACGCAAGTTAATATCTTGAATTAGGACAATGTATCTGGTAGAGTTGGATTCTCAAAGGAGGAAAATAACAAGATAAAGTTTAGGGCTTACAAAATCGATGAAAACTATGATATTCGTTATTTTTGGATATGTAAAACAATGATTCCACGGACCATATGAAAAAGAAGAAATCGATAGACTTTGATGTTTTCTTACTGTCCGTAACGTCGTGCACGTTAAATAATTTCTTATCGATATCATTAAAACAGAAAGGTTCCTTAAATTTTCTACGGATGACAAATTTTTTCAATTTTTGTGAATATAGTTTGATTTTTCTTTTTTTCGAATGTAAAACTGATCCAATATTTGTTACGCACTCATTAGAAAAAAAATTGAGGAGAGGAAACTCGTGAAAAACGAGCCCTTATCCCAAAAAAAGTGAAATTTTTTTTTTCGTTTTTCTATCATTAGCTGGCGAAAAGAGAGGAAAAAAAAACTCCCGTGATTTTGCGGGCACTTTCAGGAAAATTAGATATTATTATACGTAGCAAGCAGCTCGTGATAAATTGAGCAAGAGAAAGTCGGGAGAGATTTCCCGACGACGTTACAGTTGTGTGTCTGGAATACAAATATATATAGATGGTGCCAATTTTTTTTACCATTAAACTATAAAAAAAAATATAGAGAGAGAGCGGGAAAAATTATTCAGTAGAGTTTCAATCAAAAAATTTTTCAAGAAATTTTTTTTTTGTGTTTCCGCTCATTAAAAATTCATGATCATTTGTCATGACAGAAACATAAAAAAATATTTTTTCTCCCGTTTTAGTGGCTAAAAGATAATTCTTTTTTTATTCTAGGGGTTTAACGATGTTATACGGTAGGAATTTTTATGTATTTGATATTTAAAAAAAATGGAGAAAAGTATATCGGATTCTGTGTTCCAATATAACAGTTCTTCTATTCTTTCTACCAAGAGAAGTCACTTGGCCACGCGAGACGTCCTACGTTGCTACAATGGAGGAGGAGTTCTTTATAATCTTTAACAAAAAGGGTGGAACATTAAGATACCAAGAACAAAATTTCATAATACGGGGAAATAGCCCACGAGAAAGAAATTATTTTGATTTTTTTTAGCATAGTGAGATGGAAATACGTTGTTGCGGCGAACTTAACTGGATCCTCTTACTACTAGACCACAGGCAAAATGCCACAATTGGGTAGTTTTTGATTTAAAAAGATTGCTCGTACATTATTTTTTTCATTCGTTTACACAACAGCCATTCACGCAATCAGTTAGGAAAATCAGACCTATACCCAGAAAGCCTGTTCTTCATACTTTCGGGCCCTAGGCAAACATGATTTTTTGGGGTCCTTTACATATAGCATTCTTTGAGGCAGAAGCCTACGCAGGGGTAGAGGGACTTCCCGCCAAGATGATCAAAACGTAAAAATATTTCTTAATATTTTTGTGAAAAATTAAAGTATCGAAGATGATGCCAATTTTGGCATCTGATTGGGTTCGTAAGTTTGAGGGTCCTGGGCATGTGCCTAATCTGCTCATGCGAGAAAGAGACGCTCGTACCTATGGTGCAGAGCGGGCACATCCACCATCTGCTCATCGAATCGCCCAATTGCTCTTATACTTAATTTCATGCTTGTGAGGGATTGATAGCTCAATTAAGCCATTACGTTCAAGAATGTACATTATTGACCTGAGTTTAAAAATACGTCGGAATTGTCTCATGGGTGTCATCTTCTGATGCTGGGCACGGATGGTGCTTCAAGATAAAAAAAAGTTAGAGATTGCTGATGTAGATTGTTGTGTATTAATTAGTTGAAAAAAGTACTTTTATGCTTTTGTTTTTAATTAGCACGAAAATGACCAACCAAATAATTGGCATGATAATTATTTATTATTACACTGTATTTATATTTTTATTTATTGTCACTTTCTTCTTATTATACCTTTAACAATGTGGTAGATACGAAAGAATAAAAAATAAAGGAAAAACACACACACACACAAATATAGGGTTCAGCTCAAGCAGAGAAGGATTTCTCAACCCTCTTTGGTTCATCCCCATAAAAACGTATTGAATTTTTTTTACAAAAGCGGATGTAAATTGGTGCTGTGAGCATATTTTTAATTAAAACAATTCATCAACACAGCAATTTGATTAATTATAATGGATTTTTAATTAGCTTAAATGGTTACTTAAAGGCAAAATATACAGTTTGCCTTGATTTTAATGTTAATTGTGTGAAATCTTGCTTAGAAAAGTTGAATAGTTATTAACTTGAATGTTTTTCCAATTTACTCAATTTTATAAATCTCTGAACACAAAATTACAGAAAAAAAAAGACACAGACAAGGAATCAACTCTTAGTTAGATGAACAAAAAAATTGTATGTATTCATATAATTCCGTATTTTGTATTGAAATTACACTAAAAGATGTACTTTCTAAAACAACAAAAATATTGAGAAAAGAAAATAGCAAAATGGATTTTTTTTACCATGAATTTGCCATTGAAAATATTCACATGGCCACAGAGGGTTAAATTTTTCTCGTACATTAACGGTTTCATTTAACCACCGATCAGAATAACATTACAAAAATCTTTCTATTCAAATCGGATTCTGGTCTTTGTATCATCACTTTGTATTCAATTGGCATTCGGATTTTGATTTAAAAAAACGAATGCTATCGTATTTGGAAATGAAACAGAAACAAAATATTTGCTGCATCACACAAAAAATTTCCATATATATTCGAACTCAATTGTTTGTACTGCGCTTTTTTAGGCGAAGACACTCGTTCTCTTTCAACAACGACTGGAATTTTCCACCAGACTTGATTTCCACAGATGATTACTCACAGAAACGGAGCTGAAATACGTTAACATGTGAATTTCTCCACCAAGTTTCGTTTCCTGTAACTATGAAGAGCATGATGGGAAATACAGCGATATCTCCATCGCTATAACATCGTGCGGAAGAGAACGATTTGTTTTGTTTTTTTATATAAATCCTTATTTTATTTGCAAATGCGCAAATGTATTTATTTATTAACCATTGACTCGGATTTTCTCTGAATATAAGACGTTTTTCGAAACACGATAGAGACAATGCATTCGGAAACGTCGCACGCGCGTACGTGCGCATAATCAGTTCCTAAATCACAGACGCGTGTCTGTATAAGCGTATTCGTGCTGTCGGCGAAGGTCGGATATCGGTGAAGTTGTCACTTGAGAACATTGGGCGGATATTTAATATCCCTTGCCAACAACTGACTGACCTGCTCTCATTATCATAATGAGAATCTTCTAATCAAATGATCATGATCAGCCACTGGTGAGAAATAGCGCGAATCTTCATACGCGTACGAAAAAGGGGTAGATTTACATCTGACGTGATACTGATTGATCATCGATTTTCGTCTGTCTCACCTGATAATGTTAAGAAGATTTGATTAGCATCAGTATTTTATCTATTTTGGTTACATACTTGATGCTTCCGTGCACTGAATACTAAAAGGGAATAGATTACGTCTTTGCAAAGAAAAAGGCCTATGGGAGGGGGGTTTCAATATTCAAGCAAATAGAATGTGTCTTGCTCATGTTTTTTTTTTCTTGCCTTTACGAGTACGATATTTACTCTATCATTTTTTTTAAATCCAACAATTGCCTTGTTTTAATATTAAGCACAGAATAAATAATAATAACAAAATAAAAACACGTTTCGACATATTCAGTCCATGAAGCTTAATGTGATCACATCGCGAGTGGGGTTTTCTGATAGCAATAACCAAACGATAACTATATCCTAAAACAGTCTCGTTTGCAAACAAAAAAGTGGCCATAGAAATGTGGATATAAAATAAAAATTTCGAAATTCAGAACCCCCCCCCCCCCAAAGAAAAAAAACAACTTTTACGAACAAACAAAAAAGACAATAAATACACTGCCCATAAAAATGTTTGTCTTCATTTGGTATGAATCGAAAAGCTATCCATACTCTATACTTAGATAAAGACAATCACATCTCATGGACAACATATTTTTCCTGATAGTTATTAGTTAGTTTTTTTTGGCGAAAATCGCTTTTATTTTATAGGTTGCTGAATTTTCAAATTCTTATTTGAAATCGGCATTTTTATAGGCGTTTTCTTTTCAAGTTTTTTTCCAACAAACACCTCGTTGGACACTTTGCCTGTTGGGGCCCTCAAATTTGTATTCCTTTATATTTTTAAGGAAATAGTGCACATTTTGTGAACCTACTAAAACAGTCAACGTGGATTGCTGAATCTGAGGAACCATTGTTGTAGAATAGTTTTATAACTTACTAGCTGTGTAATATCCGGCGCTGCCCAGGTTTTCTTCAATTAGGCTTTTTGGATCATGCGATATCTCCCTCCTTCTTTGAGGGGCATACAAACCATGTCTAAGTTAACCAATATGGTGAATTTTTGCGCCACTCATGAAACAAACAAATCTAGATTTAAAGAAACGCAGAATTTTTTTTTTTCATTTTTTGAAGAGCGCTAGGTATTTCGATTATCCCTCCCCCGAACTTCAAGTTATCCATCTGCCTGTTTCTGCTTCCTAAAATGCTTAGTTAAAGCTGTGGAATTTCTTCGATGTACTTTATGGGCCCATAATTGATTTTTAAACAACCTGAACTATATGAATTTATGCAGTTGAATATAAAAAGACAATACAGACACATTTTCATTTTTGAGGTTGAGGAGGTGTGAATAAAAAGTTGAAATCAATGTTATTGCCTGGATATCCAGCTCAAAAGTGGGTCCGGCTAATAACTTCATATTTAATTTTTTAAGCTTCGTATCTCTAAGCGAACTCAATATTTTAAAAATCGAGAATTCAATACAATTTTTAAAATTATTGATGTGATGGAAAACCCCACTAAATTTCCACATTTCTATAGTAAAATCGGTGATTTTAACGCTGATTTCTATGGGAATCATCCTTTGCCTGACCCTCAAAGTGATGCTGATGATTATGACGTCTATTCAAAAAGCTCTCATTACTGGGAGGATTGAAAAAGTTTCAAACCATTATAAAGGCATAAACTAGTATACATATACTAACAGGATTAGAGAAGTGACAAACCATTCTAAAGGCATATATACTGCGTCTGGAACGCATTGCTAGGGAGCCACGGTAACCAAAGTAAACGTTGCGAAAGTGATTGTTGAGGCCCAAAAACCATTGATGCCCGACAGTTTTTTTGCCCATTTGGGTATTTGCCCTGTCTGACAAAAGTTTAATGTAGCCTATCGTTCAAGTCGGGTCCCATTTGGTATATATGCAAAATTTGGCGACGATTGATTTAAAATTGTAGATTTGTATAGAGAACACACACACAGAGAAAATGAATTTCATATATTTAGATTCAGAAAAATGATTATATATCAGAAAGGAAGTTCAGAAAACAAGTTTTTTGCTAATGGCAAATTTAGAAAAAGAATTTTTCTAAACAGAAAAGAATTTGAAAAATATTTTTTGAAAGCAAAACAATTTATATAGAAAAGAAATTGTTAAAAGCCAAACCGCCTAGAAAAACAATTTTTAAAAGCGATTGCTGCTGAGGAAAAGTTTTGAAATTTGGTCCTGTTTTTCGAAAGTTTCAAAATTTGGCCTGCTATTCAAAAGATCACTTCAGCTCATATTCATTTTTTGGTAAATACTGCAGGGCTGAACAAATCGCAAAACAATCTAGGCCCCAGAACAGCATTTAGGCGCCAATAATTTGAAATTAGAACAGCTTCACTTTTTCTTGACTTTCAGGTCTTCGAACCCAACAAGATGACATCCGTCACACGATGAAGTAAACAATTCTTACAATGAATGAATTGTGTAACAAAGTTTCTCTGGGGCTCTTTATTTAAGAGAGTTTCAATTTTATGCAATGGCAATTTTTTTTGTCGTTGCCACCGAAGCGTGATAAATTCCGTGACGGAATATTACAAAAAGGAAAAGGGCGAAAGGAAGAGTTTCCAAAATGTACAAGTCGGTGACGAAACATTCAACTTCCTTGTGACGCCCAATGACTTTTTTTAACCATTTATTTATTTTACACGGAATGTTTCAAACATACGCAGGTGTCCGGGCTCAAGGTCTTCGTTTGAAAAATTATCAGCAGGGCGACTCCGGTCTTTAGAGGACACCTCTCATTTCTCTTTTGGTTAACGCACCAACAATTATCAACAGACTGTCCAGAAAAAAAAGAACGGCATTGGGACAAGCTTTTATACAGTATACACTTTGTAACAGGCTCACAAAAAGCTGTCACTATTATGCATTTATGTTCTGTTACGACACGCGCAACTCTAAATGAAAGACACGACGAATGCGTTCTTTTCCCGTTCGTTCACACGTCTGAAAAACGCGTTCCTTTTTTATACTGTAATACAGTGTTTCTTCCTATGCCCCCCCCCCCTAGGATCATATTTTCTTCTCTTGCTCGTTCCCCCCCCCCCCCGTCCCGTCCCAGGTCCAATGCCCTCATTGACAAAAACCTTTCTTATTAAATTGAATTCGGTTGAAACTAAAAAAAATTATTAGAAACACATAAATTTTATAAATAAGGTCAACCCATTGGCCGGGTGAAGAACCGGGAGGAGGGGGGCAAGAATATATTGTAGCATTATATGGGAAAAATTGGTCTAATAGGATGATCCAATGAATCTTCACGATAAATCGCCCCACCCTACATATTGCCCTGGATTTGTGCCTCCAATGAGCTAGAGTTTAGTGAGCTTCCTTCTAGTTCCATGCAGAACCCTCTTAACATGATTTCATGTTGATCCCGGGATCAATACACCTGGAAAAAGTGGTATTCTGAAGCCTCATGCATAGCTGGAAGTAACAACTTATTTGTATGGTTGCTCTCGAAAATTATAATACCAGATATTGTCATGTACGCCTCCAATGGGCATGATACCCCCCCCCCCCCTTTCCGAATGTGCCTATGCGTTGAGCTCTGTGAAGTTTGAAAATAGTCTCATTCTCCACTTATATTTTATTTCAAACTTAATTTCTCCATATCTAATTTTTTTTCCTTATAGCTCTCCGTTGCCTCCTAAACCACCTGCCATAGCTCCCATCACACTCCATTTTCTCTCGTGGCCCCCTTAACATATCCTAGTACCACAGAGGGGCCACATGGCACCCTGTTGAGGACCACTTCTGTAATACAGCGGCTTACGCTACCACGAGTTCAGAGTTACGCGATTTTCTGTAAAAAATTCCTGGTTCATGAATTCAGTACCACATTTCGTAAGCGTTATAGCAGCGTTTCTCAACCTATGGTCCGCGAACCAGAGGTGGTCCGCAGGAAGACTTGATACTACAATTTTAATTGAATGAAAAGTTATTCAATCAACCGATGTTAATAATATTCTCATGGGTAAAAATAAAAAAAAGAATTGGTTTTCAGGGTGACCATATTTGAACGGAGGAAAAAAAAACGGGAAATTATGATTCTAAATACAAACTATTACTTATTATCACCAAAAATTTTAGTTTTCGACAAAATTGAATTTACTGCAAAGCACAGTGAAAATATATTTTACGAAATAAGAAAAACGTTCATCATAACTAGGGTGACATGACCATATTTTACTTAAGGAAATAAGGGAAAAATGGTTCTTGAATACGGCAAAATACGGGACATCCTAAAAGGTAACATTATGTCGGAAAAATCAATAATCATTGATTAATAATTTTAATCATTACTAAAAGTGCTGAAAATGAAAGAACGGGCGAAAAAAAAAACTTCATTCGAAATCGCAGTGAATCGCTATTACAAATTGATACAAGTTTTGTTGAAGGAACAGGAAAAAATTGTATAAAAAAAAGGTCGGTACGACCAAAAATACAGAAATGTCCCGTAAAACACGCGCCATATGGACACTACTCAGGCTGTAAGTTAGTCGTTTATCGAATTGTTGCTGAGTTGTAGGATTATAGCTGAGTGGAAACAATATTTTAATTATGGTGTTATAATAAAGTAAAAATATGTTGTCCATTCAATTAGAGTACCGCATAAAGCCAAGCTAAGCTTATTTTAAAGGCACTGAAAGGAACTGGGTAAGAAGCTTGAGATCCAAACTTTGCAAGAGATATTGAAAACTAATTTGGACCTTAGAACCATTTATAAACATACCTTAAATTTTTTGAAGAGTGTTTTGTTCACCATTTAATACGCTGAGTTCAAAATGATGCCATTTAAAATTGATTCCGAATGTGCTCGGTCGCTCACTCTAATTTCGACACTTTACTTGACGTTATACTAAGAAACAAAAACGGAAAACGAAATTGCCCTACTTCACTGGTCTAGTTGTATTAAAAGAAATGAACTTTTTTGTAAAGTGCTACCAAATATTGCACTACACGACTTTGGTACAAATTTTGGAGCAATTTAAAAATGTTAATGAGAATTTTTTTAATTACGTGTAAGAAAACCTGCATTTGAATTGCACTTTTATTAAAAAAAGACGTGTTTTCAGAAATATTGGTTTCAATTAATAACTATATAACATATTTTCATGCAAAATTGCACCCCAACTTACACAAATTCGACTTACGCGCTTAGTGTCGGTCCCACTTATCGCGCAACTCCGGAGTATTACTTTACATTCGAATGCGTAATAAAAAGAAAAAAAAAATGGAAGTAGTTGTTGTGCACGAATTCGATAAAACATTGGCCTAAAAAAACTAGAGGAATAAAACCTAATTTTGGCGGAATTTCAAAAACGATATTTCGTTTCTTTTAAAGAAGATTTCTGAAAACAATGAGTGGGCAAAAAAAAAAGTAAGAGAAATTGGCACAAAAACACAAAAATAAGGGATGATAAGATGCCGGAAGTAAAATTTCTAGAATTCGGAAAAATGAAAGCGAAATAAATTGTTAGATCCGTAGAAGCAGCCGTTTTTCTTCTTCTTTGTCTTAAACCGATAGAACAATGGCAAAAGAAAAAGAAGAAGCCACAATAGGGTTGTGTGTGGTCTTGGTTGAAGACTAGAAAATCACTCCAATCAGAATTGAAATATTCTTTTCACTTTCTTTTAAAGAAATTTAGTGAAGTTTACTTCAGGTTTATCGGTTAATTGATTCTTTCTTTCTTTTTT
This sequence comes from Pholcus phalangioides, assembly GCF_987345545.1. Taxonomy (NCBI): domain Eukaryota; kingdom Metazoa; phylum Arthropoda; class Arachnida; order Araneae; family Pholcidae; genus Pholcus; species Pholcus phalangioides. The sequence continues at coordinate 15,250,083 of NW_028301609.1, forward strand.
CAATTACTCATTGCAAGATGTTTACACCAATGGTGACAATGCCATTAGCAAGATCTTTAGTTTACTCGTGTCACAGTCACTAACATGACGCCCGAGAGGCGTGGTGGTAAGATGCTCGCCTACCACTGTGAAGGTTGCGGCCACGGTCTCGGGTTCGAACCCGAGGGAGGATATAGATAAGATATTTTCCCTAATGAGAACTCGAGGCGACCACCGACAGACAGCGCCTTCTTCCACAACCCATCTCATTAATGGCAGTAAATTGCAATATGGCCTGAGTTGGTGTTTGGTGAAGTAGTAGTCACTAACATGCTCCTCGTTTTGTAGTATATCCCAGTGACTCGTGAAACCTTAAGTTAAAAAATATGAATCGTTTCCTTTGAAAATTGTTTTTGAGCTCTTATTTTTGGAGACTATATTCAAACAAACTATATTCAAAAAACTAGACATACACTATGAAATATTAATGTCTTTGATCACATAAACATACTGAATGCAACCTTTTGTGTTAAAACAAAATTTCTTTAGAAAATATATACAAAATAACAACAGGTTTACAATTATGCTTATTTGGGCAGTATTTAAAATTTTGATTTTTCTTATAGTTTGATTACACTGGCAAAAACATTTAGAGTTTAATCTTTAAGTTTATGTTCTATGTGACCGTTATTTTCCTTCCCTTAAGTATACAATTAAACAAGCCACAGTTGGGCGCATCTCTTTCCATTATATAGCCTAACTTGATGAAATTTGAAAAATAATGCATCAAATAAACCAGACACATCATTCTCTAATCGGATTCTCGATTCTGTCTGAGTGTTGTGGATGCCTGTTAATGAACCATTGGGGAAAGAGGAGGTTAATGGAGAACGAGGCCAAATATTTCACTAATTTTTTGTTTTTCAAATATTTCTTTCAAATCTGAATGACAACAATCAAGCTGCTGTCATTGATCACAAAAAAGTGAATCATTAATTACTGTTAGAGAAAAGAAAGGAAGTACTGTCCCTTTTTTGACCGATTGGTCGAATCCTTAACAGAATTCGTTTGAAACAATAACGTTACTTTGCAATAAACAACTTTCACTAAAGCAAACACTAATGACACTAATGTGCATGAATTATGCAATGAAACTCCTTCCACACGACATATAAAAATGTCTATATTTTACGTGGAAAAACCCATCTCAAACACGAACTTATTTCCAGAAATGATTTTCCAAAAAAGAAAGACCTTTTTTCTGTTGAATTATTGCCGGCCATTTCTAGGATATGGCGATGCGCGGATCACGCGAATCCTTACAGGAAAAATTGCTTTTTTTTTATCTTAAAAACTTGGACTTGTTGTTGGAATTTATTAGAGTACTACGTACGAAACATTCGCTCCTCATTCAACAGGAATTTTTCTTATTTCCCGTCGTCTTTCATCAAAAACCAGGAAATGTTTTCTTTTAATACATTCATTTTCCTTTTCTTATGTGTACGTTCCGTTTCTCTTTGATCCCAAGAAGAATGGATCGCACGCAATGGCTACCTCTCATTGTTCATTTTCTTTCTTTAACATTTTTTTTTATCGAAAAAGAAACCGAAACTATTCCTTTTTCTTTTCGCTCTTACTTTTGTAAAAAATGTTCCTTCGTAGACAGACATCTTTCCTATTCATTTCTCGTTGCACAATTATTATTATCTTTAGAGTTCCTTTGTTTAAACTATTACACGTTTTCATTGTGGTGTCAGATTGGGTATCAGATAATGGAGGTCACAGATCTTTACCCTGTGTTTTTCGTTGCCGTTAGTTTATATGGCGAATTTGTTCCCGAATCTGCTGGATTGGCCGGTTGGTTGTTTGGTTGCATTTTTTTTTTCACGTGACCCGCTGTTCCCGTTACTGTGGCAGTAATGGCCGCAGTTATTCTTTTGGTTGTTGTTATGGTTGTGCGATGAGTAGAGGGTGTTAGAAAATGCGTCTGGTCAAACTGGATATCCATCATCGTGGCTCACGAATTCACAGCACGAGGATGGAATACTAAAAACCTCAGTCCCAGAAAGCAGAGCTAAAATGTTCTCGGATCTATTCTGATCACTGATGATATACAATAGATGTCAAAAATTATTAAATTTGAACGAATCGAAATGAAAGTTGCAGGAAGTGCATTGCTGAAATGTATACTTTGCAATTTGGTTTTTTCTTTCAGTGTTACACTTTTTAAAGATACACTGCATAGCCATAAGTCAGTGGACACTTTGGAGCTTAGATTTGTTTTTTGAATTTATAGAGAAATACTTGATGAATTTTTCCGGAGTTTTGGTCACGTCAACCCTATGTTTGCATTCGCAGTTTCCAACAAAAATTTAATCAAAAGTAGATTTAAGGAATTGGCAAAAAATTAAATAGGAAAAAAATGTTTTTGATCAACCCTTGTATCAGAAAAAGCTGCAGATGATTTTTAACTCTAACAAAATATTTTACTTGCTATTTTAAAATGTTTGTATGTATTTTTGTGAGAATCGCACATAGTTTCACGAACACATGAATGTTTCTTCTAAAATTTCTAATTTCCATATCTTACATTTTTTGCCTATAATATGCGTAGTTTCCAATCAAATTTTACAAAATTTGCAGAGAATTTGACGTCAAAATCACACAGTATATTAAAATTTAAAATCAAACCATTTGATATGTCAAGAGATATGAATATTTAAATATTTAAAGGAAATAATTTTTAAGTGCGCATGTGTAAAAGATACCAATTTCATTTTTTTCATAATTTATCTGCCAAGTGCATTGAGCAACAGTAATGAAAATTACAGTTGAATATCATGAAAAAACAGAAAGATATCGGGGATACAGTTGTATTAAGTTACTTCCTGAAAGTATCTGCATGACAAGGGATTTTCTATTCTTATATATACTTATATTCGAAATTGATATTTCGATTATTTTGTCATTTGATTATTTCCTTCAGTTTTTTTTTTTTTTTTTTTTTTTTTCATTTTGACATCATACACGTGTGTTATGCTTATGCACTTCTCTTATGTAGCATTAGACACGCGTCTTCGCTCATTTGCATAATGCTGAGGGCTTATTCTTGATACAATCAAATAGCAGAAAATAATTGGAATATTAATACGTGAAAAATCCCTACTTTCTATATCATCCAGCTAGTTTCAACATGTAACTTGAATACACTTACAGTAGAGAGTCCAGTCAAGTCACAATGGAGGCAGTTTGTTTATTTTCGTGCTCCGTTAAAATTTCGTTTTAAAACGTGAATATTAGGTTATGGCAGGCAGTGAATGCGTAATTATTGTTTATTAAGTGTAGGAGTAAAGGTTCATATGTGAAGTTGTGTGATGTAGGAAAAAATTTGGATATTGTTAATGCCACGCGTGCTATATCGGTGCTGTCGTGATCAACGGGCGACGGTTATCATCTTCCGCTATCAATGACTGAAAATTTTCAGTGATGATCGGTGTAAATTTTTCATCTGATTTGTCGGCGGGAATGTCAGCTTCAAAACGGTATAAAGATCGTTCAAACATTCCAATTAGTTCGAAGTGGATGGTATGATTTCAAACTCCGGATATAAACTTCAATGGTTTTCAAGCGGTTTTCTAAACTACATTTAAAGACCAAGTGGACATGATAGGGGTGAGTGATTTTCGAAACTTGATAACAGAGATCATCAACCAGAACATTTGCAATAATTCAACCTGTTAATCGTTGCTATAACTCTTATAATTGGTGAGATATGATTTTTTTTAAAAGGAATCCAGCGTTGTGTGTATGACTCGCCATTTTCGAACCAGGTGACAAGTTTTATTATACATGTAAATGGTTGTTGGACTTTTCACTGCATTTAGCCATGTTTGGTATTTGAAGTCCTGAATTGTTTCTTTAACTGACTTTCTTTTGCCATGGTAAAAGTTTTTTTGACGAACATTATACTATAATTTTTTGCGAACGAATTTCATTGGTGACCATTCAGTCGGGTCACACTTGTTTATCATGTATTGGTGTTCTTCATAATTTGTAGTGGCGTTAATAGTTTCGTACTGAATTTACATTTCTGAACATTTTTATATAATTTTTTTGTGAACGAATTTCATTGGGTGGCCATTCAGTCGGGTCGCATACATGTTTTTCATGAGTGGTTATTCTTTATAATTGGTAATGGTGTTAATAGTTTTGTGCTGAGTTTACATTTTTGAACATTTTTCATAATATTTGTGAACGAATTTCATAATATTTGTGAACGAATTTCATTTGGTGACCATTCAGTCGGGTCGCATACATGTTTCTCATGTGTTGGCGTTCTTTTTATTGGTAGTGGTGCTAATAGTTTTGTACTGAATTTACATTTTGAGAACATTTTAATATAGTTTTGATGATGAATGAACGGATTTGATTTGGTGACCATTGAGTCAGGTCACGCATAAATTTCTCGTGTTAATATTCTTCATAATTGGTAGTGGCGTTAATTGTTTTGTACAGACTATGGATAAGTCAAATAAGACACCTATAGGGACCCCAGCTTTTGCTTCAAACATGGACAAAAAAGAAACCCTTGTGGGAACTTCAAATCAACCAGACTGCACAGATCACCCATTCCATACGGACACAAACACGACAAGTCCAATACTAGATCTTGAGAGAAGCGAGCACAATGAACCAGATAAAAAGAAAAAAGAACAGAGAGATAATCGAATCAACAAGAAAACCTCCAAAATTCACAAAGTCTTTAAAAATTTGGCCAAGTCTTTCAATGAAACCTTCAATATTAGCTCCCGTTTAGCAACATCGGAAAACTCAGATGTCTCAATCTCGTCGTCAAACTCATCGATTGGCTCCCACTCATCTTCGTCGTCAACGTCAGACGTGGTCTACAAACTGAATTCCTGCTACCCACAAACATCAATTTCGAATAAAGCAGAGCAGATAAAACGGAAACATAAAATTGGTATTTTCAACATACAGAAAACATCTTCATTTGTGCATAATGAACAACCAGAAAAGCAAGACTCGCTCAAGTTCAGCATGGAAGATTCAGAATGTCAGAGAAAAGTCTCTCGAGCAACTGATGCCTATAATGGACCGATTACATTTACAAGTCAAGTAGCAGTGAATATCCCATTGACAGAAAAGACACAAAACATAGATCTTGAAACAATGGAAACGAAAACTGAACCCTCAATGGTATTGAATAATAACACTCTACATGACCTACAGATTTTCTCTGTAGAAGAAAGGACGAGTAATTCCGGGGAACAGGGCAGTGAATCAAAGACACTCCTCTCTGTTGATGATCTCAATTACAATGATTCCCAAAGTCAGTTGGGTCTGTCAAACACACCACTTTCTTGCGGGCGCAAACTGCTTGGTAAACTAAATACTGACATATCTTGTGACCCTGAATCTCACTCGAAAGGAACTTCTCTCTCATTAAATACATCGACGGTCCAACAACCAAATCACTTTAGTTCGAAAATAATGGACTCATCAATTGAATCATGGGATGAAGGCAGTTATTTGGATTCTCTACCAGAGGGAAGTGATTGCACCGGGAACGACAAGGAACTTCAGACAATGCTTGACTATTTAGACTTCAAGAAAGAGAAACTTGATAAAAGCCACTTTTTCTTACAAGAAAAGTCAGCAGAAGTACAGAATCTCTCTTCGCATAAAAATTCCAAAAGTCATAATAGTGTAAAAAAAAATAAAAGGTCTGGTAAACAAAACGTCAAGTCTCAAGTTAAGAAAAGAAGTGAGGAGCACAATACTGACAATATGAACATTTCCCAAGAAACAGGAAGTTTAAAAACCTCCAAGGAAAAAAAAGAGAACCTTGAGATAAGGGTCAAAAAACAAACTCAATGTGAAGACAAAATTTGCTGTCGGAACAAGAATACAAAAAACACTTCTCGTCGGTTAGAAACACCCAAATCAGCTGAAAAACCTGTCAGACGAAGTTCATCAAGACTTAAGGAAAAAGGCAAGAACCTTGCCATATCTAGGGGTGAAGGAGGTTCTGAGGATCTCCTCAAGCCCTGTTTGATAACAGTAATGCAATCCAGTGATAATTTGAGTGCAAATAATTCTGTAACCTTACCTTCTCAACAAGCTTCATCTCAAGTCATACCCAAACTCAACGGTCATCAAGTATATGCACAAAAAACGATGGGTGCCAATACTTCAATCTCAACTGATTTTACAGCACATAAAACACTCCAACCAAATGTACAAGTACTCCTGGAGGAGCTTCGGGAAATTTTGAACTCCTATACAAGTGATAATGGCAGAGGAAATGTAGGGTTCTACATTCCCGCTAAACAACGCAAAAGAAGCAATAAAATAATTGATGCAATCAATATCTGGGCAGACAACATCCTCAAATCTACTAGGGACAACTTCTGCCAAACAGAAACATCTTCTCCTCAGGAACTAACACTCACTTCGACTACACAACATTTTTTTACTCAGTCGCATCCAGACCGTCTCTCAGCTCAACCACAGATCGAAACAATGGGTGAGATGCGCAACAGAGCACCACAACAACCTCCGAAACCACAAAGAGATGGCGCTAAAAAAACTCACAGAGAGGCTGGAGTCAACACCAACATTCCAGAAGTATCGCATGATCTGCGACAATCAGAGAAAGTTATATTTTCTCCATCTGCAACCACATCAATTAACACTGCAACTAGTATTAAAGCTGTCAACACCTGCATCTCTGGAGTTGGAACTCGCACAAGACTTGAACAGTGGTTAAGCAACAATTACAACCCCCCTGCAGCGTCACTGGAAAAAACCAACTCTATGATAGATTCTATTGTGGAATGGATTGAAGAGACTGTAAAACAAGAACTCAGTGGTTTGGCCCAAACAGACTCCCCATCACTACAAGGACAACGCCTTGAAAAACAACATGGAACTGCGAGAAAATCGGCAGAGAAGAATTTGCCCGTTGTGACTAATTCTGAAAAAATCACACAGATATCAATTCCCATATCTTCCCCTCCTCAACAAAAGGACTCTATAATATCAAATCATGTAGATGAATTAAATGACAGTTCATCTTCCTATATCATAGTTGACGAGCTCTCTTCCAATACAGAAAATCCTTTCCAAGAAGTCAGCTACAGGAAGAAGCAGCAGAGGAAAAACAAGAATCGGCAAATGTATTCAGTGCTGTTATACAAGAACAGATTGGCTCAATCACATCGAACTAACAGTAACAACCAAATTATTATCAAAAAATTTGAGAAAAAAATTCACAACATCAGACACATTAGAAATGGTACGGCAGTTGATTGTTACACTAAAGAAGACTGTAAAAACATCCAAAGATTTATACTCAACAACCGAAGCCTCCGGCAGTACATATATGTTGTGTGCCCAGGGGCCGATGCTTTTAAACAGCACCGACTTCAACCGCAAACATATGAAGGGGTTAAAACTTCAAATAACAAGAACTTTGGACGTACTTTCAATAATAAAAAAACAGCAATGTATCAGAAAAATTTAAACCTCTTGGGTGATATTGTCTATGAATCCGAGGAACAGAGCTGTAAGGGAGAGGCCTCTTCGACATTCAGATTTGGATCCGGCTTGGTTTTCTACAATCGTTGCCATCTTAAGAATCATAGTGAAATTCGAAGCAGCCATACTACATATGCAGGAATCTCTTGTGCTAACCAGAAAAATCTAACCACAAGAGCTTGTAATACCGTGTATAAGGATGCCGATAACAATGAATCTAAACTGACATTCAACGCTATTGACCAAAAGGAGATTAAACAAGTAATGAATGACTTAGAAGAACAGTTAAAATATAGCAATCTACAGGAGTTCATTGCTAGTATAGATGAACATAAAGGTCAAATTACTTTGATATGTACAGACTCGTCGGCTGCAAAGGTCATAAGTTCGGCAGTCGCGAACAATTTCAAGTTGAAGTTACACTTGAAAAATTGATAACAAGACAACATATAGTTTTCCTACTCATATAAGTCAGGTATAATAGGTAACTATTTTAATATTCCATTTTTGATATACAATGCCTCAAGATAACCTTAAGGACGCAATAGCCAACTCCCGGATAACATGTCAAAATAACAGACGGGAAAAACACCCAAGATTAAGTCGAAAAGAGCAAATTCAATGTTATTCAACGACACCATCTTCAATGGGCAATCTCAAAATACTACAAATAAATGTAGATCGAACTAGAGCGGCAATAAACTTGCTCATAGAGACAGCAATCAAGGACAAGATTGACATAATTGCTTTACAGGAGCCAGGAATACCAGGGAAGCCACTGCTTGGATTTCCGAAAAGATGGAAAAGATGGATGTCCAGAGATGGAAAGGCGGCAATCCTGGTACTCAATCCAGACATTCACCCTATGACATATCATACGAGCAACAACATCACATCGATTAGAATCTCACAGCCTCAACATGATCTAATATTAGCTAGTGCGTACTCTTCACCGAAAGATTGTGTTGAGAATGTTCTCAAAGAAATGGACCAACTATTGAAATTGGCCGCACAAGCGAACCTATTGTTGTGCGGTGACCTCAATAGTCATCACCCGCTTTGGGGAGACCATAGAACAGATACTAGAGGAAATAAGCTCATTGATTATTCTAATAGGAACAATTTATATTTCCTCAACCATAGTAATTCTCCTCCCACCTTCGAGACGGATTATGGGAAAGGATGGCCGGATGTGACTATTACGAACTCGCATGCAACACTTCTGAATACATCTTGGAAAGTGGACGAGAAAGTGACGCTCAGCGGACATAAATACATTTATATACAAACAAATGCGACTATTTGCCAAAAGCCACAACGACGATATAAAATAACAGTGAGGAAGCTAAAGGTTTTCAACTTGAAAACAAGAAGCGTAATTAAAACAATACAATACAATTTAAGGAAATGTCAAGATAAGACAACCCTCCAACGAATATGCCAGGAACTAATGGCATATATTACTAACATGTGTGAACAGACATTTCCAAAAGTAAAACCTTCACCAATTCAAAACCTCGCATGGTGGAATGATGAACTAACGTTAGAAAGGAAACGTCTGAGAGCACTAAAGAGGAGGTGTGAAAGAGAAAAGGATCCGGACAATCAAATAAGGTTAAAGCAATTATATCGAAAAGAAATTGCATTATACAAAAAGAAAGTCAACAGTGCAAAAAAAGAAGGCTGGATGAAGTTTTGTGAAAAAGCGACGGAGCCTTTTGGGAAAGCGTACAAGACTGTCACAAATACAAGTTCATTTCCTCCACAAACATTCCTCGTAAATCCTGATCATCCAACAACATCTTTGCAAGCTGCCCAAAACATTTTAGAAGAAATTTTCCCCCAAAATAATGGGGGAAACGAAAATACTGTAAGGCAGTCAAGAAATACACAGAATACTGATACTAGAAACGATCCACCTTTCTCAATTCAAGAAATTAATAGATTAATTGATAAACTAAATGTGAAAAAAGCTCCCGGTCCTGATGGAATAACAAACGCATTGATTAAAAGTATACATGCTTTCCACAAATTCTTTTTCCTGACTCTCTTCAATAAATGCCTCAGCTTCAATATTTTCCCTACAGCATTCAAGAAAGGGCAACTGATACTTTTTCTAAAACCAGGAAAAGATCCGAACAATATCAATTCATACCGTCCATTAGTTCTTCTAAACACAGTGGGCAAAATTCTCGAAAAGTTGCTGACACAAAGAATCAACTATTACATCGAGAAAACGAAGTGGATCAGCGATAAACAACATGGATTCAGAAAAGGGTTCTCGACGGAGACAGCACTATCAAAGATTCATGACAGCATACAAACATTTAAGAGCCAAAAACAAGATGTTGCCCTAATATCAATAGATATTAAGGGAGCCTTCAATAACATTTCACATAAAACAATAGTAAAACAACTTCTCAACATCTCAATGCCGGACAATGTGAGAAGAACAATGATTGATGCAATCAGAGAAAGACATATATCCCTTTTTACAGATGAGGGCGAGGCCACTATAGTTCAAACGAAAGGGTGCCCTCAAGGTTCCTGCAGTGGGCCGATGCTGTGGAACCTTGTCATAAATGACTTACTCACAAAAAACTGGCCTGAAAATATAAAAATTCAAGTGTATGCGGATGATATTGCTATGGTAATTGGTGATTCTACAATCCGCAAGGTCACTGAGCACGCAAAAGCAGCAATGGTATTATTGGATACTTGGCTCACGAAAAATAATTTAGAGATCGAATTCTCCAAATCAAATTACTTGTGGATTTCTCACAAAAAGGGAAGACCAACCATTAGACTGCGAAACAATCCAATAAGACACAATATGAACATCAGATATTTAGGAATAATGTTTGATAGAAACCTGACATGGTTCAAACATGTGAATTATCTGATCACGAAAACACAGAAATGCTTACAAAATTTTAAAAGAATGGCTGGTCCTGCATGGGGCATTAATACAAGAATTAGAAATACGCTTTATAAAGTTGTCGCCATCCGCATTATAGCATATGGTGCCATCGCATGGTTCGGTGATCCCAAACAACAGTTAAGAACAAAAGTAGACTCTCTTCAAAGAAAATTCCTGCTATTCATCACTGGAGCCTTTTCCACAACACCAAACAGTGCTTTACAAGTATTAACTAACAATCCCCCACTACATGTACTTTTGGACAACGAAGTACAGAAAGCAAATTTAAGGCTAAAGCGTGAGATTAAAATAAACAATGTAACATATCTTCCTACAGATATAGAGCATAAACATCCACCATGGACGTATCACCCGGTGAAAGATATTTTGCCGACGCAGGTCTTGACCACAGATGCAGAAGAATCAACAAATCGAATTATTTTCACAGATGGTTCAAAGACCGTGGACGGTGTAGGGGCCGCCTACGTCAGTATATATATGGGTGAAGTAACGGACAAATGGAACTGCCGATTGCTCAATAACAATACTGTATTCCAAGCAGAGTTATACGCAATCTGGATGGCAGTCAATTATGCAAAACATTTTGCAGAGAAATCAACTATAAACACAGACAGCATGTCATGTATACAGGCAATACGAGACGTAGAATCCCCTCATAGCCTAGTGCATGACATTAGAAAAATACTGATGGACAACAGGAAGATTACAATACGATGGGTGAAAGCTCATGTAGGCATTGAGGGGAATGAAATGGCGGATAAATTCGCGAAAGAGGCTACAAAACATCAACTTGAAAACCACCTAATGAAATTGCCGGCATCCTATATTAAAAATCTGCTCTCGAAAGAAGCGTCAGAGAAATGGCAACACCATTGGCAAATATGCACAACTGGAAGAAAGGTCTTCGACGTTATACCAAAAGTGGGTAAAATGAAAGAAGTCATGCCGAGAGAAATAATAATGTTCCTCACAGAACACGGTCCATTCGGTGAATACATGCAAAGGTTCAAAATCAGCCAGACCAGCACGTGTAGATGCGGCCATCCGGGAAGCGTGATACACTATGTGACACAGTGTGAGTACACAAAGGGATACCATTTGGAGGCGCCGCCGAGCGGAAGAGAGATCTTGTGGAAACGGAAAATTATTTTGCAAAGATCTGCAACGAGAAAACTACAACAAGTCTTGGGCTATTTGATGAATAATAAAGAAACTATTTTGATAATAACTGAAAGCAGTGAACAATCCACTAATGATTCGGAAGTAGAATCTGAAACAGATGCAGATTCAACATAGAGGGGCGCACTTATATACGCTGCTAAACTATAATATTTTAGTAATACACCCTGTATAAATTATGAATGTTTTTGTATATACAATTTCATAGTATGATGGTGGTTTAGTAATTGAATATTTGTATGAGCTCATTATGGCATTTTTTCCAATATATGTGCCGTGCATAGTAATGTTTATGTGTATCAACAATTATATAAAAATGGAAATTTATATTATGTAAATAGTGTATATTATATAAATATATTATGTAAATATATGTATGGGAAATTCAAATGTGATCGCTGCCACCCAGCACTGTGAATGGGGGCTGTGTTTGATTGTTCCCGCCGCACTTTTATAGTATGATAGTAATTTTGTAACCTTGAATATATATTTGTATGAGCTCAGGGTGATATTTGTACCCAATTCTACCTTCATAGTAATGTTTATGTGCATTCCCAATAGTATAAAAAAGGGAAATTTTTGTAAAGTAAATAATGTATGCATGTAATTCAAATGTGAATGCCCAGCACTGTCAACGGAGGCTCTGTTTGATTGTTCCCGTCGCAGTGCGGGCTATGTGTGTATTCTGTGTGTGTATATATTGCATGTTCTGTAAGGGGAAGAGCGAGCAGAACACACTGTTCAGCGCTGTGGACGGAGGCTTTGTTTCTTCGTTTCCCGTCACAGTCGAGGCGCTGTATATATGTAATTTGTATGCATTGTGTATTTAGACCATTCTCAAATCTCTCCCACTTCAACATGCCAGCTTCTTTTTCTTCTTTCTTGTCCACAAGTCATTTCCACCTTTCTTTTGAAATCCCAGGCTGCGGTCTCCGGCCCTTATGTGCCACTGGGCGCACGTGCAATTTTTCTCCCTAGTCATTGGATTCAGTCACCCATTTTAGTCAAATGGCTTGTACGTTGCATCGAGTTGATGGCTGTCTTCATGGGGAGAACGACGCGAGTGGTTCGAAGCTTGCGAGCACGGGGCAAGGGGAGCCACCACTATAAATCTTTGCTAACTTTTCCGACACAACTCTGCCTCTTTTGAGGTAACGGAAGTAAGGTGCTTTGCATCAGTCCGGGGCTGTGAGCGGTTCTATCTATCTATCTACACTTACAGTATATATCACCGATATCTTTCTGTTTTTTCATTACATTCAACTGTAATTTTCACTAAAGTTGCCCAATATTGTTAACAACCAAATTATGAAAACTGATATCTCTCACTCATTAGCACTTAAAAAGTATTTCCTTCGTATGCTCACATCTCATGAAATATCTGATGGTTTCATTTAAATTTCGTATGATGCGTGATTTTATCGTTTTACAATTCTCTGTAAGTTTCGTAAAATTTGATCGAAAACTCCTATTGTTATAAGCAAAAAACGTGCATCTGGAAATTAGAATTTTTTGAAGAAACATTCATATCGTCATGAAAATACGTGCAATTTTCACGAAAATTCATACAAACATTAAAAATTACACGTGAAGTATTTTGTGAAGACTACAAACTATTTGCAACTTTTTCTGATACCGGGTTGATCAAAAACATCTTTGTTTCTTATTTGTTTTTTTTGTCTGTCCCCTAAATGCCTTCAATTCAGCACATTAATTTTGTTTTTCTAGAAATTCGATTTTTTTTTTAAAACTCAAAAGCATCCACTGACTTATGGCTATATACAGTAGCATAGAAAACACCAAAAGCGTCGTAAATCACGATTTCGTTCAGATTTTCTTCAAACAATGAATGATTTAATTTATTTTTTAGGAAACTTAATGACAGCGTTTTTTTGCAATCCCTATTTATTCGAAAACCGGACACGAACAGAATTTAGAGCTCTATTTATGTATTTAAAATGTGCATTTGTGTATGCAACAGTCGCCATTCGTTCTTTGGAACGCGTTCATCCATCAAAGGCGTTGACATCACTCGTTTTTCTTGACTTCCCGTTGAAATAATAAAATTTTCAAAAATACTTCTTTTATGTAGAGAATGAAAAACAAAGTACCGGTTTTAAATGTATGTCGCCTTCTTGAAAATTCGAGAATAGGCCTACTATGAAGGGTCGGACTTTAAGGTCACGAGAGAAGATACACGAAAGTTTAATATGGAAACTGAGAAAAACATGAAGTTATTTTTTTCAAGATAGATTCGCCCGTCTCCTATTACTTGGCAATTCTGGAGAGACTTTTCCTCTTGCTATGCATCTTTACGATGTAGGCGAATGAATGTATATCGAGTCATCTTGCCCAACTGAATATTTGATGAAGGAACAACGTCGCCGATCAAAGTTCATTGGCCTGTTGTGGTCGCATCTGCGACAATTCGATGATATTGGACCCAGAAAAAATTAGTTTTGTACATATTTGGTTGGCTGACTTCCCGGAAAAACTGCTGCCTTTCACGAAATTATGTTATATAGTCGAATCGACTTCCATTGGTCATTCAACATATTCATTTGGTTTCAACGAAATGGCACGAATAAAGCCACTGATTTTGAAGCTGCTTTGAACGCGTGCTACAATAAAATTATCGACGTTATCACTAAGTATGTTATTGTATTGGGATACACCAATATATATGCTACACAGTAAATGTTATAACTCCGATAATTATGTATAATGACCGGTTATTGTGCATGATAACTCCGATAATTATGTATAATGACCGGTTATTGTTGCACATCGCAGACTATTTTGATAAATTTGATAAACTTTTTTTTCCCTAAATTTATCACTTTTACCGCTGATTATTCACGATACACAAGCGTCGTTGGTATAAACATGATAAATCGTGGTAAATTCATCAGATTTGCCGGTTATTATGCATAATCGTCATTTCGTATTGGTAAATATGATATTGGTCCTATTGTCGTGGTAACATTATTTAGATGACCGTACTTGTGAACCAGATATAATGAACTCTGACTTAACGAATTTTTTGGATTTCCGAAATAACTCATATTTGACGAATTCTAGAATCGGACCTCAATATAACGAATCCCAATTTAACAAATTTTACGATCATGCCCCGAAAAAAATGAAGTCCTATTTAACAAGTTTTAATGTCGAACACCAATATAGTGAACTATCATTTAACAAATTATTTGACTTAACGAATTTTTACAAGTTTCTGTGTGTCTACAATCAGACTCCAATGTAACAAACTCCTATTTAACGAATTCTCAATTACATATCTATTTTACGAGCTCTCATGTAACAAATTTTTCGATTTAACAAATTTTTAAAAGTTCTCATTTAACAGATTCGCACAGGGACAGGATTCGAAGGATCCTGTGAATTGAAGTGACAAATTTTAAGTATTTATCAAATTCACCAGGTACGCTTGGGTATTAGGCCCCTTACACACGGAGCGGATGAGGATGCGGACGCGGGTCCGGAAGAAGTTCTAACAATTGGTTTATACTGAGCCTTTCAGACAAGGCGAAATTCGCCCGCAACTTCGAAGTGTTCATGCGGGTCCGGACGTCGTCCACATGTGTCAAAACCTAAGTGCGGGCTCCGCATCCGCACATACAAGTTTTGATCATTGGGTTATTCGAAGCTATTCACACGATGCGGATGTGGAGCGAATTCGTCCGCATCTTTGTCTACTTTTTAAAGAGGATTTTGCACGGAATTTTTTTAATTATTTGTCATACATACCCTTAAAAACACCATATGAAGGTCCCTGTTCATCAATGTGATGTACTCACATACGTCTATCCCTCCGTTTCCTTCTGAGATGGAGATATAGCAACTTTAACTGCCTCTTGTCCATACTTTACAATTTTATACAATAAAACCTGCCAACAACGGCCACTAACGGGACCAAAATTACTTATAAGCCGTTCTGTAATTCATTACGAATATTTAATTGACTTAACACTTTGATAACTTTTAAATTTAGTTAAAAAGTTTTTATTTTTTTCTTTTTAAATATTTAAAATTATATAAAAAAATTTAAATATTCATTTATTTTATTTTTTTAAATTTTTAATCTTTTAATTTTTTTAAACTTAAAAAAAATACTTTTATCAAACAACGTTATCCACGTACGACGTTCACTCAGGGCCGGATTAAGACGTTTGGAGGCCCTAAGCACTTGAATAGTTTTGGTGAATTGTGATGTGATTTCTAAGCACAGACGTTTTGAAAGTCTCCACCACTCCCCTTTTTTGTGCTTTGCAAAGTCTTTGATATCTCCTGAATTGTTTTGTTTTTTTGGAACATCATTGGATGTTTTTGGAATTTTTCTTTCATATATTTTTCAAAAAGACAGATCTTAGATTTTTTTTTTCAAAATATTTTGAAAATATTTTAAGACATTTTCTCCCATCGGCTACTTGTGAGGATCGAACTGAAGGCATCTTTATACCCATATTCTATGGGGGGGGGGAGGCCCCCCAAACCACCAAAGAATGGATCTGGGCTGCCTATGGGCACTCTGAATCGGGGGTGAAGGAGAAAAATAATTATAAAAATTGCGCCCGCATCTTTAGTGCTCGTGTGAAAGGGGCCTTATGTGTAATCATCGGTAAAATCAAAATTACCAACGGCACATGGGTATTACGCATAATCGCCGGTAAAAGTGGTAATTTTTTTCAGCAATTATAAAAACTTACCAATGTGCCATTAGGGTAATATGCATAATCATTGGTAAAAGTGATAAATTCATCAAACTTACCAAGATGATTGGTGATTATGTATAACTGGATTTATTACATTTAATGCAGCATACAGATTATACGGGAAGTAGTTTGAATTTTTCTCATTCAAGAGAGAAAAAATATACTAGATATGAAGAGGACATTTTGTTTTCTTTTAAAAAAGATTGTCACCCATTCATCTTAAGTGTCTAGAAGAGTTTCCGACGAAAATAAGAAGGCGAGACAAAAGAGATGGTGCATTTTGTTATATCACGATATCTTGTCTGGGAAGAGTCTAAACTCGAATAAGTTTCCACTAGCAAAAGTATGTTTTGCTCCTTCTAAACTTTTCCAGAGCATCTGGTGTTTTCTCATCCAGAGAAAACAAATGAATTTCGGTCGTCATCCACGTCTGAAATTTCAATCATTAGACAATATTTTCAGACAAAATCTTGTTGTTGTTGACGTCGCTGTCGTTTTGGAAATTTTCTAGAAAAGGTTTTTACGTCGAAAGGACGTCGCGTGCGTGAGTAAGTACTGCATAGGCGTTGAAAGCCTCGACACAAAAGGATATGCTAATAAATCTCTCTTTCTCTCTGGCATCGGACGCATCTGCATCATTATGATCTTGCTTGAAAGAAGCGGGAATTTTAATTTTTATTGAAAATTTATAATTAATCTGATCATGCACGCTGCTCGAGCTCGAGTGCAATTGTTTGCAACGCTCAAGTGGAAGCTGCATAAGTAAAGCTCGTGAATTAGGTTTTCTTGCACCCAAATCACGACAGCTTTTCGCGAACCACGACAAAAGAGTTGCGGTTCCCGATCACACCCATATTCGCCACAGAATTTCTCGCTAGTGGGTGTCTTCTTCTAGTCCGTCTTCGGTGGTCAGTGTAGACTATTATTACTACTTAACCGAATTGGTGCATGCAGGAATGTATTGTGCATGTATATGTTACGGTAAATGTAACAAATGCGGTTATTATACATATTAAACGGTTATCATGCATACTTACCAAGCATTTTTGTTTGATAAATTTACCTAAATTTATCACTTTTACTCGTGATTGGGCATATTACCCAAGCGTCGTTGGTAAATTTAATGTTTCTCTAAATTAATCCCTTTTGCCGGCGATTATATATGATAATATGTATGTCGCATCGTTGGTAAACATAATAAATCGTACTATATGATACACTATACATGATAATTCATACATGCATTGTATCATTATATCGGGTACGATCGCCAAATTTGTTATCATTATATAGAGGTTCGACTATATTCATCACACATATTAGACTCATTTAGAATTATATATCAAATTCTCCAATTAAACTAGGGCATTATGCATAATCACAGTATCACAGGTAAAAGCGATAAATTTCAATTATTTATCAAATTTAACAATGACACTTGGTTATTATGCATAATCGCCGGTAAAAGGGAAAATGTTTTCAGTATTTATCAAATTTATAGACGATGCTTGGGTACTATGCATATTCGTCAGTAAAAGCAATAAATTTATCAAACTCACCGAAACGATTGGCAGGTTTCAATTTCATTCATCACATTAACAAAACGTAAGTTACACAAAACAAAGAAAATCCATCCAAGGGATCGTTGTCGATCCCTACAGGTGGACGCAATTATTGTTGAGTTAATTTTCAAACGCGAAAAAAGTAAATAATTATAATAAACTAATTATAATTTTAAACAAACAAGCAAACAAAAGAAAAAACGCAAGACAGAAATCATCGAGGGACATGACAGATACACATACACAGACAAAATATTAGCTACATTGATTTAAATTGAGATGAATGATGTTTTTACTCATATAAATGAAATAAATAATAAATGAAACAAATAATTAGTATTAAAATAAATAATGACAACAACGGAAGGTGAGGTTTAGAAATTTTTGTGATGGATGACAATGTTTTGCTTCTCCCCAAGAACTCAATTGAAATGGGGGGAAAATATTGAATATTAAAAACAGCTATCAATGTTATTTGTGGAAAGCAAATATTGCTTGGGACGATTTTTAATACAAATAATGAAGGGCAGTCAATAATGTTAGATGACAGATTGTTGTAAAATTTCGGAATAACAAACGTGAAATTATTTCTCTTTACTGTTTTATGAATAAGTGGTATAGGTAAAATGTATTTCTAAATCTTCTCGATGTTCTTGAAATATTGAAAGGTTGATTGAGACGTATGCATAATAACCGATTAATTACATTCACCGTGGCATATACATTGCACGAACCCCCCCCCCCAATGCATTTATGTTCATTTAACACTGTCTGAGTTATGCTCATTCTATGTTGTACTGGTGCTGTTGTATTTTGAAGAGAAAATTACAAATGCCTGAATTTTTCATGTCATGTAAGTATCTGCATCAGTATCTGCCTGCTCTGTGGAGAGACTGTTCAAATGGTAGACCGGCCATCGTAGACTGCCTCGAAGTTGAAAAACAGGACTGAAGAGAAGGCTAAAAAAAAAAGACAGCCTCTTTTGATAATTCTCTCTAACAGGAAAAGATAAATGATATCCCAGGAGACGAACGTCGCCACAAAACAAACAATGAAGAAAAAAAGACATCCCACTGTATATTTAGCTGTCGGAACACTTCAACATGCACACTGTCCTAATTGCTATCAATTAATGATCATCCCGAGTGAAATTTCGCTAATTATAGGTGGTTTCACCCACACCACAATACGAGAAACTCCCGGCAATGGGATGATGATCCACCGACGCTGTCAGTAATCTCGTCATGCCATGACATTGAGGCATTTCACACAATTTAAGTATTTTTTTTAATTTCATCTTATTTCTAGCTATCTCAGAAAACTATCTGCTTATTTTTTTGGGACATATGGAAAACTTATAGTTGAATAACTTGCAGTTTTGGGTGTCATCCAGTGCCGCCCCCTTACCAGAAGCGGGGCCCGTTGCGAAAATATTAGCGGGGCCAGAAGCGGGCTCCTTAGCCCGATTTTATATATGCATTCTGTGGGAGAGAAAAAAAAAGGCATCCAAAAATTCATAACTCACATTATTAAAAAATATACAGAAGTGCTGAAAAATATCTATAAGAAAAAAAACGTAGACACAATTGAATGTAAATTAGTAACAAAAAAATGAAAATTTCGAACTGAAGAAAATTTTAAATTTATGAATGAAGTAATTTCGAAATGTATTAGAATCAGGCCGTAATGAAAGAAATCGTCTGAGAACTAATAAAATTTCAGAATTGATGAATTGAAAATAAGAAAAATGATTGACAAATAATTCCAGCACCCATGAAAATTCAGATTAAATGAAAGAAATAATTCCAGAAACGATGAAAAATTTAGTAAAAAATCAATTCCAGAATTTGTGAAATTTAGAATTTATAAAAATGCAGAATTATTTTTTTCTAGATGATAATGCTGAATTTTTTTTTAGATGAAAAGGCAGAATTATTTATTACCTTAATTTCTCGGGAGCCTGTGTGAGCGCACCTGTCGCACACCCGTAAGGGCGACTCTGGTGTCATCACCTCTTTGGCAATACCGAAACTCAACAACTATACTCAAAATCCTCGCATTTAAAGCCTTAAAGCTTATTAATACAGATCAAAATGCTTTTCCTCCGGTCTTCTTACAAAAAATAATCATCACACTCATTTAATAGTTTTTCCATATGAAGATTATTAAAAAAAAAGGATAATTTTCGCATTAAGGATAAAGCGAAGAAAAAATGAAAAATATGCATCGTGGAGTATTTAATCCTCATCGTTGATTTGAGACCGAATGATTCATTTGAGTGAAACATGGAACGTTAAATAGTCTACTGCACATACCGAACTTTCTGTTTTTCTTTGCTCGTTAGCGGATTCTGCATCAGATAGATGAATCGCACAGATGAAATTTCCGATTTTTCTGAATTTTTTCTTTATTTTCATTCTACTGGATTGCTTGGAGCCCATTAGCAAAGAGAAAAATCGCTATTCACACGATACCGTTTATCGGTAATCTCACCTATTTTTTTTTCTCTCTCTTCACTATAAGATATCTCGGCTTTCGTCTGGCAATTAGAGATGCAGCTAAAGGGAAAAAATATAGAAAAAAATAGTTTTCCTATTTCTCTCAGTCCGTAAGTGCTAGTTTTGAGACCGACCTAAAACTGAAATTATAAAAAGGAATTAGGACGGACGCCATCAAGAAGAAGCCATTGATATGCATTTCCTTATACTCAAGACGTTCGTGCCATCATAATCATCTTCTTTGAAATTTTATCTAATCAACGTATCACTCGTATTAAAAATAAAAAAAACAAGAGTATGTATAACCCAGATTATCCGACGCTTCGTCGTATGGGTTATTATGTTCTTTTTCCTCACTCGAAGTTTGAATCTCTGTGGATTAATCGCCCAATTAGACCAATTAAGGGGGGGGGGGGAAATACGATTTTTTTACTACCGCGAATTTAATAAGCTATTTTTTTTTATTTACTTACTCTCTAACAGGTTTTTGTTTTCCGGTTAATTATTTTTTAAAGCTGTTAGAAGAGTTAAGAGGAGAACGTATAACTTGTAATACCTGACTGGCAATAAACGTCATTTATACGAATTTTCTTTTGCTTCGAATGACAATGTAATCGCATTTTGCCCTTTTTTTTTCTTTTTTAAGATGGCGAATGACTTTAGAAATTGAGTAACTATCATAGAGAAACACTCTATGGCAGGGCTGTCCTAGTTCTCTCTGTTGGAGGGCCAACATAATCGTTTGCTGTGTCACGGGCCGCATTCCAGCGTATAAGCCGCGGCAGTAAAATGACCCGGAAAATTCGCAGATTTGTATCCGCTATAAAAAAAGGTAATATCGTGAAAGACGAACAATTTAGTCGTTTCAACTTTCACGCTTGACGATTTGTACTTCACTTTTTTTTCATAAACTGACACATTTTTTTACATTGCTTATCTGGGTGCGCTTCAGGTAGATGCAATGTATCAAAGATTTTTTTTTTTTTTCAAATTAGTCCATCTATGGTTTGAATTTTACAGACAAAATATTTTTTCCAAATTTTTCTGCAATTACTTCTTTATTTACCTCTGGTTTGGCACCCTACCTTTAGCGAAACCCCATTGGTCGCACGGGTCAAATAGCCTCCTAAAAGTCAGTCGTGTAATTGTATTGACCATCCGCTCCAAGGGTATCCGGAATGCCAGTCTGGTAAAGTATAAACCAACCAACTTGCCATGTCAAAATTAAGAGATGAATGCTTTTCTGCTTTCAGCGCAAATAATCATCGTGTCAGGGGTGTCATTTCTTCGTCACATATCAAACTTACTATCAAATACGACACATATTTGCCCTTTGGGATTAGAGTCTACGTAGCCTAGTTGGATGAAGTTTTGAGTTGAATGCAAGTAGTTTGTTAATCAGGAAGTCTGCTGTTGGAACCAATAGTTATAATAAATTAAATTTGTGTAATTATATATTTGAAAGTATTTTTACCTATTACAAAATAATTTCACGGGCCAGCTGCTGGCCACCCCTGCTATATGGTATTCATTAGAGCACTAGCAAGCAGGTTTTACCCAATCTTGACATCTAACCTCAAATGGATGCCACGCTAATGATACAGCAGGACACTTGAGATAAAATTTTATAGCATACGATCTTGTCCTTAAATTTATGAGCAAATTCACTTCAGCAAATCACCTTGGAATATGAAATCTCTGGGTGTGGGATGAAATCAGTTCCAAGTTGCTGACCGAGAGAGAAATACAGAATATCAGATTTCTTTGCACATAAAATACGCAGAAATCGATCAGGTTTTTTTTTTTTCTTTCTTATGCGACAAGAAATGTTTATAGAAAAGATGTTTTTATGTTGACACAACCGACATAATCACAACAAGAGCACGTTCCTTTCCGTTTCACTGAACGTTATTATTCTGAGGTCTGGATGCGAGACGACATTGATGGATGACGTCTTTAACCACGTAACAACATTCGCGACGACGGCTCCCCTAATATAATTTTCAATACAAGTCCTACCTCACGTAAGTAACCGATAATAATAAGAACAGAAGAATACTTATCTTTAGGTATCCTAATCGATATCGCTGAAATGATTTATGTTTCATAACACAAAAACAAAGCAAAAAAAATTTCTATTTTTGAAGCAACGAATGTGGCTGTTTTTGGTGATGTCAAGAAATTTTGAAAATTTCCCCTCTAAGTACAAAAACTAAATGAAAATCGTCGATTATTCTAAATTGCCGATTTCTTTGATGACGTCATTTTTATTGCCTCGCTTTTCTAGACATCTATGAAATTTTCTGCAACCTTATGAAATTGAAGTTTTGAAAAATATTTCATACGTCATTGATATTCAAAATGACTTCTTAAAAAAAAAGTTAAAAGAGTATGAGCTATTGCTTCAGCGAAAATAAGCTTGATTATTAAGATGAAATGCATATGCTCGCATATCCATATGCGTATTATACATGTTCAATGGAAATTATTGAATCTGTGGGAAGTGATATCGGTGGAATTTGTTACGAGAGAGAAAGAGCTTACCTATCGTCCTGTCGATGGCGAATTGAGTCACGTTTCATTCATCTTTTTTCTCCCCTATTCATAATATGCAAATTAAAAAAATAGCTACTCCACCCATTATAATCACCTCGCTCGGTTATTATTACGTGTTTGTCATTTATATATATGCATATATACGCGTACAATGCGTACAAACGTAGGGAGGCGAAAATATTGAAAAGATAAAAAGAAAACGCTTGTCCCTAAAAGAAGGACGTTAACCTCTCGGTCGAGGTTTTGGTTCGCTTCCAGACGCAAAATAAAAAAACACAATGATAACAATCGTTGATGGTTCGAATGTGCATGTCTGCCATTGTCGATTGAATGACAGGCGCGTAATCAAGACGGAATTAAAGATTCAACTGACGATTGATCTATTGGTTACGCACGTTTCGTAACAAAGATTCATTTCATTCACTCTCTTAAAAAAATGTGATTAAGAACTATATCAGTCCGAATGATAAGGGGAATGGACATAACATTTCAACACGGGCTTCTACCTTGTCAACGGAGATTATCTTACAAATAAAAGTCAAACTTTATATCATTATCATTACCGATAAATTATTTTAGTCCATAATACCTTTATTGTCTCGTGCACGCGTTCCCCATATGAGAGCATATAAATTTTCTCTTATGATAATTATTCAAGCATAATTATGCTTGTACATGAAATAAAATCGTAAAGATGTGCATCAATAATTAAATAAGTAACCCAGTGCTCCGAGCAACCTGGAAGATAAGAAAAATTTATAAATATTTGGCAAAGGTGAGGGGGGGGGGAAATATGCAAATATTTGATAAAAGTCAAGGCAAAATTCTCTGAAGGGAGAAAAAGCGAAACTTGAAAACATATAAATAATAATTCTCAAAATCTTAACGTTTCATTTCTCCAGGAGTTTTGGTCAGGAAAATTCTGGAAAATGATGAAGCAGATTTTGTAGGAACACTGTAATCCTCATTTGGAGACGCTAAATTGATTCCAGAAAATATCTTAAACGTCGAAGCGTTTAAAAGAAATGGTACTGTTTAAGCTCCAACAAATAAATAAAAAAAATTCGTGCATTAGGGGGGTTCAATGGGCAACATACGTATTGAAATTTTCAAATTTTTTATACATTTAGTTATTTCAGACTTGTCCATGACGTAGTTGAAATATTCGCAGCAATCTGAATTAAAACTTTTCGTGACACTTTATTTTGTTCCTTTCTAGTGAATTTAAAATTAGACCGAGATCAACTGATTTTGAGTGTAAACACCCATTCTCTTAACCAGGACTGCAGTCAGGAACCCGAGTCTAGATCTATAATTATTCCGCATTATAAACGAGGATTTTCGAGGTTCGTTAGTTCTGCTGACGAGTCTATGTAAAAATCGTTCCGGAACTCTTCAATCCTGTTTGTAATAATCTGGAAAATCGCTTAGAACCATAATCAACCCACTTATTTGAGACACGTGCACACGATTTCGACAACAAAAACACAGTTAGTTGTATACTTACACCATATTTCGTGGGAAAAATAGGCGAAAATAAAGAAGGCGATAGTGAACCGTAAAACTTGCCACAAAAAAATCAGGCTAACCAAATGAGCCCAGACCGTTCAGCTTTATGAAAGTTTTACTTCATTGTATAATCTCACGCGCAAACAACGCATTTTAGAATCTTAGATGAGGACATTCCATGGATGCAAAACAAAAATCATCTCCTACAATAATTTTTTTTCCTCGCATCATCAACGAAATGAAGAACGGAGATTATTTTTTTGTAAGAAAATCTGTATAAATGATCAGGATTGGTCATGCTCCGACAAATAGCCACAAAGGAATTCTATCGAGTTATACAATAATAAGAATCGTTTGTAGGGTCAAAATTCTTCAAATACCGTAACACGAGGCTTACTTTGTACCATTTTTTAGAGTTTACTAGATAAAAACTTGTGCTATAGATAGAACCGCTCTCAGGGGTGACAGTTCGTGACAGGTGGAGTGGCACCGAGCCCCGTGGTTTTAGGGGCCTGCACTTACAATATTAATAATTCTTTCATAAATTCTAAATTTTCGTCAACTCTAGGAATTCATCTAAAAAAATTAATTCTGAAATTTTCTGCATTTTCATCTACAAAAAAAATAATTTTGAAATTTTCGACGGTGTGATAATTCTAGAATTATAATAATTAAAATAAATAATTCTAGAATTATTTCTTCTAGATGCGTCTAAGACAATGAATTCAAAATTATTTCTTTAAATTCTGAAGTTTCATCTATTCTGGAATTTCCAGTGGCTGGAATTATTTCTTTTAGTTATTCTGAATTTTTATGGGTGTGCTGGAATTATCTCTGTCATTTTTCCTTATTTCTAATGTATGCATTTTTTGGTGCAGACTCCTCTCTTCCACAGAATACATTGAAACGGTTTTACAGGGCGCCGAAATTATTGTCGCACCGGGTTCCGTAACTAGTACGAGCAGCCTTAATGCTAGGCATAGCAAAATACGTAAAATGAGTTTTTCAAATGATGTTGATATAGTCTAAGACAAAAGCCATCACAATTTTTTTAAAGTTTGTGCAAAGGAAGCAGATTATTTTGCACCACTTTATAAACTGATCATTTCAAAGGAAGGCAATATTTAGTAGCATTGTCGACTTACTTAAAATTTATTGTGTTACCTCAGAATATTACGAGACAAGAAATGTATTTTACTAGTTTTGAATGAAAGAAAAAAATGAAAATTCACTAAAGTGCAGCGCATCTCATTTAACATGTGGAAATAACAACTAATGTGAATGACATTTGGCATCATTTCATCAAAAAAAACAAAAAAAAAACAAGATACAAATTTGATCATTAATATCAGTTGCGCGAGCTGAAGTAAGTCTAAAGTGAAGTAAAAACTACTTTGGGTTGTGTGTGTGTGCTTTACACAAATTTTTAGGTGTTGTAAAGTAGCCCCAGTTTCGCTCAGAACGTAACCATCAAATTACTATCGATAACATAATGATAAATAATCAGTTAATTAAGACTTTATAGCTATGATTTAGATGACAATTAGTTTCGACATATGAATAAACAGCATTCACTTTCTAATCAAATCACTTTTTGACAGAAAAATGCAACTTTTTCTCAACGAAACTTCCAGGTGAAACCAAGCAGCACAGATATGTTTAGCTATCGATATTCAACATGGCGGATGCATCACCAACTCGAATACTTGAGTTGACCGATAAGGTCTTCAGTCAGAAGACCACTACATGCAGAGGCGCATGCATGATTTTTTCGCTGTGGGCTATGCGAATTTTGCCGCCCTTCTCCCATGCTGCTTTAATTTTTTTGATGACCCATCCCTCAGATTTGCCGCCATGAGCCATAGTCCGCTTAGCCTACGCCCCTGTAAATACGCCTCAGTCTGAGTCTCTGTTTTTGTCACACACATGTTTGTGCACTCTTTTGATCACTTATATGAATGTTTGGGTTGCTCCAATAATCACACACGCTATAGGTCACTGTTTTCTACACTATCATGCTCTCACTTTCTATAGGTCACGTTTTTGGTCACTCATTGACCTGGTTCCTTACTCTTTTGGTCACTCTCATGATCCTACACCCGCTCATCTGATACCTTGCTCTCTAGGTCACTTTTTTGTCATTCACATGCTTGCAAGTTTCCACACACTGTAGGTCACACTTTTGTCCACTCACATGCTTGCAAGTTTCCACACACTGTAGGTCACACTTTTGTCCACTCACATGCTTACAAGCTCTCCATAAGTCACTCGTATGATCATTCACTAACCCAGTTTCTCACTGTCTCGACAGAGGTCGATTTATGATTTTGACACCTTGAGGGGGCTATACAAATTTTGTGACCTCACATTTGCCACCCCCCTGAAAACTTGCCACCTTGAACTATAGCCCGCTGTAAGTACCCACCGTCTACAAGTAAATAAACAGCATTTACTTTCTAATTAAGTCGTTTTTTGACAGTAAAATGCTACCTTTTCTTGACAAAAATGCCACGTGAAAATCAAGCAGCACAGATATATTTCGCAAACGATATACAAAATATATGAGTTGGCCGATGATGTCTCCTGTCAGGTAAAATCAAAACTGTTTGGAAAATTTCATTTATAGCCCTTATATGCAAAGATGAATCTTTTTTTCAAGATTGGTGAACAAAGTAACCAACCCCCTGTAGGTGCAAAGTAGCCCTGCATTATGGCACATCTCACTGCGCACGATTTGAATTGTAGAATTTACAAAACAAAGGAATCATGATAGCTCGTGAAAATTATCATGATGAATCCACTTACTTTCAAAGGAAAGAGATTCGAGTAATATTTGAAATATTTCGGAATGAAATGTTGACATTGAAGCTCGTCAGCAGATGGCTTCTTCAAGTGAGGGAGGGCTTCTTTTGGGATTCCGTCCTATTTACAGAATGGGATGAGGGCATGTTCAAGAAGAATAGTTCGGTCGGATACGAGGGAAAGGGAACTTCATCTTGGTTTCGGTGATAAAGGGAGGCCTCACCTCAGGGTGTAGCCTATGCTCTTTGAATGCGGTCTAAAAAGAGCCAGTGATTTGTCACAACCGCATTTTGGCATTTCTTTTGAAACAGAAAGAAAAAATGTTGAATTTTTTTCAACATGGGAAAATTTATCACCTCGACATTTCTCTTTTTAGAAACACAAGCAATTCATAACTTAGCCAAAAAAGAAAAATATATTCATTTTGAAGTCGTGTAATGGCTGCTACAGTGATTATTAGCATTTCACGCGACAACTATTATCAGTGTAATTTATCCGTTCCAGAATGAGTCTCACCATCTTTCCACAGCTATTTCTGTCTGGAAATGATAAAACTGTATATTCCAAATATAGAAAATACAAGATAAAGCAAAAAGCGTGAATAAATGTATCACAAAAAAGTTTTTATGTTGTTCTGTAAACTCGTCATTTGGGAGCAATCGTTGCTTAAATGAACATTTCGATATGATATCATTGAAACTAAAAAGCACAATAATTGTTTTCGACAGTGCTTCCTTTTTTTTCTGACGATTTTTACAACGTTTGAGCTTATCGTTCGATTCGGGGCTTATACAGGCTGTCCCAAATTGTTTGCACTACAAATATCTCTATAACCGTTGACTTTAGAAACATACTTTAGACCACAAAAAGTTTTCAAATGAAGGTGCAGTTACTTGAAATCTCAAAATATGTTTTTAAAGGGTCGTATGCATAAAAAAATAAACAAACTTTTTATACTGGCCCCTTGTGATAAAACTTCCAATTATTGAAATGTAGATTTCGCTCTGAAAAGTCAAAAAAAAAAAAAAAAAAAAGTAAAAAAAATCATATTTTTAAATGCAATATTTATCGAGCTATTAAATACATGAAATCACTATTTCTATGGCAACTCATACAAATACAAAGACCGCAACGGACAAATTGCCCAATGAGGTGGCTGAAAAAAGATGCCCATAAGAAACATGGCTGTTAAATGTAACCAAAATACAGCAACCCAATGTAAAAGCATGTCGTAGAGCCGCACGAAAACCTACTACTCATGTATCACGAAGGAAAGAACCAATAATTAATACTATATAATACACTGCCCATAAAAAAGAATTATGATTGTTCTCCAGTCCAGGCCGAACTGAGTCTCGGAGAACAGTATCAATGTGATAGCAAATTTTCATTGGTTCAAAAGTTGCCATTTTCAGGGACTGCACACAAATAGAATTAACTTAATTTTTTTTTTGATACTATGAATAACAACTATATTTTTGAACAATTATTTTGACAATTACAGAATTTTTACACCTTTGAATTCATTTGATGTTTAGCAAGTTGTAAATCCTCAATCATTGACAATAAATGCTGAAACCTTTAAAGTCAAATATCTCCGTTAATATTGCATTTAAAAATGTACAATTTTTTGTAAATGGATTCTTTTTACAGAGCCATGTCTACATTCCACTAATTAGAAGCTTTAGCACACGGGGACTGTATAAAAAGTTATTTATGTATGTGACCCCCCTGGGAAAATTTAAGGCATTTTGAATAAACATAATCATTTAGGAGTTTTATTTCTAAATCATTGACATGCATGTCAGTGTAAACTGGTAATAGCCCACGTTTCGTGAGCTTAAAAGAAACATATAGCCAATTACAGAGATAGGCCAAAATACCTAGGAGTGGCATGCATTCCCTATTGAAGATCGCTACTGGAATCGAGAGAGAGGTGAGAGTTGAGTAGGACGTCGTGGGCTCTATCTTCTTGTAAAATGGGAGTCGCCAAACGTTACAACTTTCAAAACAAGTAGTCGTCAACTACTTGTAAATGGTGGTCGAGAATGAATAATAATTACATATTCTTTAGAAAAAAAAGAAGTTAAAACAGAGAGGTTGTCAGACTAGTGTTCAACGCCTACTATGAACACACCAAGTTCAACAGTAACCGTTGAACTTGAGAAAGGAGAAGAGACGATTAACATTCTTTTAGGCCGGGATTACACCATGAAAGTTTGGTAAAAGATATTTTACAATACTTGAAGAAACAACCAATAATGTCTATTGGTTACATTAGCTCGAATGTAACCGAGACGCTTTTGGGTTGAATTTTTCCAGTGTTATCAAAGAGCTTTTAGAAAACTTTTAACAGTGTAATGCCGACCTCAGACATGAAATAAAAATCGAAACAATAAAATAGTGAAATAAATTGCGTAGTTCAATGCTAAACCTCATTTATTTGACCAATATTATGTATGGCGAAGCTTCTTTGAAATTCAGTCTATGTTCGAAGTGAATGAAAAGTTGTGATTGATCTGCTTGATTGTGTAGAAACGCAATGATTGGAACCAGTGTTTCTCAACCTTATTCAGGTCATGTTCCCCTTTGGACCTTATTTTATTCTAGTGGAACCCCTGTTTTATTCAGGATCTCCCCCCCCCCCCAGACCCTTTCTCTACTATTCTAATTTAATTTAATAAAAACTAAATTTACATTGAACAAAAATTTAACAAATAGGTTCAATCTCTGAAACCCTGGGCCAAGTACGAATCCAAGTATGGGGGGGGGGAGGGGGGTTGAAGACATGAGCATCACTCCCAAAGGCCGTATTTATTATGAGACAAATAGGTCTATGTAAAATAAAGGACGATCCAACGAATCGCAGTAAATATAATCTCCCGATACATCACCCTTTGCTAGAATTCAATGAGCTTTCTTCTTAGCTTACATATTTACATTTAAAAAATCGTATCTCGTCGTATAGCCCCCCCCCCCTCATGGGTATGAGGGCCAAAGTCATGCTTACATGGGGTCCCATTCGTTAAGATGGTTCTATAGACAGCTCTGCTAGATTCTGAAAGAGGGAGTAGTAGTCACACCACCAGTTTTCACCATATTTCATATGGAAGCTTTATTTCTTCACAGCTCTCTGTTGCCCCCCCCCCCCACCACTCGTCGGTGAAAGGGGGCTCCACTTTCATCCGATTTTCACCCGTGGCCCACTTAGAATATCCCAGAACTGCAAGGGGCTGATCAAAATCACAATTTCGACCAAGATCTCCGTTTTTGCCTTCACCAGAAGGGACAAAGCTAAGAGGAAATTACACACTTTACTTTCTGGACATCACTGGCAAAATTTTCTTGAAGCCAACCATCGATTATTATTTGAAACATTGTTGTTTTATCATCTTCGTCGTTTATCTCTAAACCAAATAGTCATTTCCAATAACCGCGTCGAAAATCCAAATACTCCAAATACTCAATGCGAAGAAATCAAATGCATGCGCATATATGGATGTTATCATTTATATCGAGTGAATCGAGCATACTATACCTAGAAGCCTACTTTCTAAATATCGAATATTCAAATATCAAGTAGACCTCACATATACAGGGTGAACAAAAAGTCTGTAGAAGCTTTAAAAATTCATAAAAACCGGAAAAATAACCGAGGGTTAGCATCATTAGGTCACGAGAAATTTTTTAAGACAGGAAAAAAAACAAAAAGCAGTCGATAGGTGGCGCTGAAGTATACAAGTCAAAGAAAAGATACTCAAATAATGAACAGAATGCCTCCAAATCGTTTATTACAGCAGTATGTGTTCCACATCACCACCACCACCACAGGGTATAACACATTGCAGGCGAGTTAAAAATCCAGCAACGGCAGAGTGCAACAGGTCCTCATACACGGTTTACAACGGTGAAGTGGTTGTGGATTAGGTGCCCAAGTTCTTATAACCGTCTCATTTGCATATTTCCACCAAACTCGTTTGTACCAGCGCCACCTATCGGCTGTTCTTTGATTTTCCCCCCCTGTCAAAAGAATTCCTGTGACCTAGCGACGCTAACCCTGTGAAGCGTTTTTTATTTCGGTCATTTTTCGGGTTTTTATGAATTTTTAAAGTTTTAACGGACTTTTTGCCCACCCTGTATGTTATTCATGTTGCAAGGGGTTGTACTGTTATTAAAATAAAGTAAAATTTTTATACGGACACGCTGTGCTCAAGAACCCGAACCCAACTACAAAGTTGTTGTTGAATGGTGTCACTATCCCGGATGCAACTAGAGTCACCGATTTGGGAATTCTCATTGACGAGCGACTTAAGTTTTCTGAACATTGTTCAGCGGTGGTCAAAAAAGCGAATGGAATGCTTGGTCTCATTTTCAAAAAGGTCTCTTCGCGTTCTCCTAAAGCCATTCTTCCGCTTTTTCGAGGTTTAGTTCGTCCTGGAATGGAGTATGCTGTAAGGTTTTGGAGACCATACCTACAGAGGGACATAGACTTGGTTGAAGGGGTGCAGAGAAGAGCTACGCGTGTCCTTATTGGCACACAGGGCTTGAGTTATGAAGAAAGACTTCATTTTTTGAATATGTTTACATTGGATGAACGCAGGTGTCGAGGAGATATGATCGAAGTGTTCAAAATTTTCAATGGGATGGATAGGATGGACCATGAACTTTTAGTACACCGCCAATCGACTGCTTTTACAAGGGGACACCAGTATCGATTGGTGAGGGACAATGCAAGGTTATGGTGTCGCAGGGAATTTTTCTCTAATAGGGTTGTTAATAAATGGAATAGCTTACCCCTGGAGGTAATAAATTGTAACACAATTGACACGTTTAAAAAGAAATACGATAAACATGTTGGGGTAAATCGAGAGGCTATCCATTCTTAGAATAAGACAACCATAAGTATTCTTATGGGCATTGTATAATATTTTATCATGTGTATATATTGTTTGTAATTTGTGTTAATTGCATTTTTAATTGGGTTGCTGTATTTTTGAAACATATGACAACCATATTTTTATGGGCATCTTTTTATCAGCCACCTCGTTGGGCATTTTGCCTGTTGTGGCGTTGTATTTGTGTTTGTATTTGTATTTGGTGCCGTGACATTTCTGAGGCCAACAAAAAAACCACGTTTTCAAGTGCAATATTTGCTGAGATATTTGAATTTAAAAACTGGAGAAAATTTGTGAAAAACAGAATAAACTTACGAACAATGCTTCTTTTTCTCGTTTATGCTTTTCTTTCCTATTTTTTTCTCCGATTTTTGCATTTAAAAACGTGGAATTTTGTTTTGTTGGCCTCAGGAGGGACAAGGAAACAACTTTCTAATTGGGTTTTTGAGAACAGAGTGTCAGTATAAAAAATTAGACTTTTTTTTTATTTTAATGACTGTACAACACTTCGCAGCATGAATGACGTATCTAAGGCCTACACATTATTGAGTTACCTTTTCTAACTGGTAGTATTCCTCTAAGAATAACGGTTGGCCAGTAAAATGCGGTGAGGAGAATTATGGAATCACTCTGCATATATATGAAATTGATCAATCAAATGAGAAACTTCGATACGGAAAGACAAAAAGATATTTCGTTTGAATGAAAGCGTTTAATAGTTTTCTGAGTTACTTTCATGATATTCTCATGATTTATCCGGTCAACTTTGATAGTTGGAGTCGTATAATTTATACATAGGACTTGGTGTCTGAATTTCTGTCAATTCGGAGTAGAATTTGTAATGCGATATAGTTATTTTCAGTCACCATTATAGCCGATCAAATATACATTCAAAACTGATGTGCTCAAAGGACTCGGCAAGAATTCATGAGGGCTCAAAAAGTTAAAAAAGAAAAACTCATGTAAAATGTCACTACTATTTAACCGTATATGCGCACTTCGTACACATTCCTCAGCTGAATTTACTCCCGTAGACCGCAAAAAACAGAAATTTACGGTAAATGATATTTTTTTGGAAAAGTTCACGATGGCTTAGAAATTGACGTAATTTATTATAATTTGAAAGTTAAAAAAACTGCGGCGCCAAAAAAATCAAAAACACGCGGCCACTAAAAAATTCAATAATTCGTAGTGATTCCAAAAATCTGGAACGAAAAAAAATTGACAGTAATGCAAAAATCGTAAATCGAAAATAAAATTTCACGAGTTTAATATGTACAAGCGCATTAATGATACTTTTTTTGAAGTTTTCATAAAAACTTACGGTGATTTAAAAGCTAGGAAAATTCGGAACGATCAGAAAATTTATGGAATACTTTGTGTAGCTCTCTTACGGTAAATGCGATAAATCGGTTATTATACATAATAACTGTAGGTATGCATACGTATTAATCGTCCTGGTAAAATTGATCCTTTTTATACAGGCGATTATGCATAACTACCATGTGTCGTTGGTAAACTTGGAGAAATACTTGAAATTTATCGCCTTTATCTGTGATTATGCATGCCTTAGTGTGATTGGTAAATTTGATGAATTTGAAAAAAATTACAAATGAGTCTAGTACGCGTGGTTAATATGGTCGGACGCCGGTATATGATGATAACAAATTTTACGATCATACCCAGATGTAATGATACAATGCATGTATGAATTATCATGTATCATATATCATATACTACGATTAATCATATTGACCAACGACGCGACTGTTGAGTAATATGCACAATCGCCGGTGAAAGTGATTAATTTAGGGAAATTTATCAAACTTACCAAAATGCTCTGTTATTATGCATAATAACCGGTTGTTATGTATAATAACTGGATTTATCACATTTACTGTAACAGCTCTAAAAGCGAAAAAAAAAAGGACTCATGACAGTATAACGGGACACGATACCTTTGGAAAACCTCAGGATGAAATAAAAAAAAAATATTTCAGGTTCATTTAGCACTCTTCGCCGTATATAATCATCTCTCTATAATTATCTTTCTTTTTCAAGTCCATAAGTTGGTTTATGACTAAAAGAAAGGCTCCACCAAACGTTACATAGAGAACGATCAAAAAACAGAAGAAAGAAGCATTGATCGCGAGATTTCTTTCGAGTCAAGAACTGATATATGAACAGTTTGTTGTACCGTAAAGTTTTTGAAATGACCGCAGTGGTTTGTGACAAAAGCTTTGCTTAATTCATCTTGTGGAGCATGATCTTTTTTTCCGCCAGCAAAATAAAATAAAAAACTGCCAGATTATTTTAGCATTTTCTGTATCTTCATAATCGAGATGTCGAAGATGATCTACGTACAGCACAGTAGCTCTCCACCACGGCTTCAAAAAAAAAAAAAAAAAATCATTGGATTGGTCATGCTCTGCCAAAACTACAGCCACGAAGAAAGGTTTCTCTCTCATCAAAGATCATCTTTCTCTCTCACTCAATTCATTAACCAATAACAGACCGATATTATGTACTTGCGGAGACGAGCACAGACGTATAATCACCTATAAGTAAACGAAGGCAATATCCTAATGATAATAAGTAACTGTTTTTCTAGAAGTTAATTTTTTTACACATCATAAATAGCCAAGGACAGAATATCAGTACCAAGAGTCTCACCACGCGCCATTTAAGTCGTCATACACCGTAACATGAGAACAGAGAAAAGAATACTGTTTAAAGTTGAATTAATTATCTTAAAAAAATCATTTTCATATACAGTGGAACCTCGTTTATACGACGTTCAAGAGACCGGGTCACAACGTCGTATGAATGCGTAGGTCGCATAACAGAGACTCCTTTGAAAAAATGCCCCTCTCCCACCCAATAGATACAAAATATTCCAATAAATTTATTTGAAAATATCCGAATAAATTCAATGCGTTTGATTGCATCTTACGTTTTCACTGTCTACAGCGTATATGCTTAACCCATGGCCAAATGTGACCCTTGGAGTCATCTGTTTGGCCCGCGATCTCGAACCGAATTTCGTAAAAGCAAACAAGGCATCACATTTCCAGATCACGTAAGCGATCCGCAGAGCAGTTCCACATCACAATGACGCGTGGGCACATTTTCAGATCACTTAGGTGGCTTGCGGCTTATTTACTTAAGTGACCCGCGCCATAGTTCCAGATCACTGAAGTGACTCGCGGCCTATTCATAGATAACAGCGGCATAAGGTGGAACATCCTTAGTCTACAGAACGTTGCACGCATTTGATGGATATGTGACGTTATTTTAAAGGATTTGGAGTTAGAGTAAAAATGTCGAATAATTGAAGTTTTGTGACGAATAAATGAATTAATAATTCATTAAAATTATCATAATAATATTCATTAGAATTATTATAATAATAATATTCATTAGAATTATTATAATAATAATATTCATTAGAATTATTATAATAATAATATTCATTAAAATGTGTAGGAACCAATTGCCACCAAAGATGAAAGTCGTACAACTGAATGATGTATAAACGAGGTTCCACTGTAATCGATTTTATTCCAGTTTTTCTTTCTGTGCGGCCTGCAGTCATTTAATGAATAGCTTATTTCAACTTGTATGATTATTTAGCGTTTCATGAGTGGATGACAAATATATAAATTGCCTTAAGAAAAAAAATAAAACTGCACATAGTACGTATGTAATTCGTTTCGCATTTAAAAATTCTTAAACTGTCTAGAACTGGTAAAAAGTCTGCATCTCACAAAAATAAATGAGATTCAATAATGGAGTAGGCTTATATTATTGGGTAATGGAAAACCCAACAAATAATTTAATTGAGGCAGAATCTGGTATAGCTTCACCTAATACAGTCACGTAATTCGAACGCAATTTCTGTTTTGATTTTTGGTTATAATTTTTGTTAATGGTGATTTATCCTGACTTTTTGCAATGATAGTTTATCAAGAATTTTCGCCATGATCATTTTTATCATGAATTTTTCAAATGAACATTTTATCATGATATTTTGCCAATTATAATTTGTCATGGATTTTCGCCAATGATAATTCTTCATTATCATGATTTTAACCGATGATAATTCTTCATTATCATGATTTTAACCGATGATAATTCTTCATTATCATGATTTTAACCAATGGTCATTTGTCATGAATTTTTCCTTATGATTATTTAAACACAAAACATATATGAGTTTTTTTACAAATTATGATATTTCTCACGAATTTCTGAGAAAAGCAGGAATTATCATAAGGTGAATAATTTTATCAACAAGAAACACAAGAAAAAAAATTTGGCTCGGTTTTAATTCAAAGAAATTTTTTTAACATCTTTTAAAATAAATAAAAATTTTCTTTCACTGGTTAGAAACCAGTTACGGTTTCTAATAGATTAAAGGAAATTTATACTTGTTTTTCTTTCAAATTTCTGTGAATTAATTTTCTGATTTCTTTACTTTTTAACAATTTGACGACTCGTCATTTTTAATGAAATTTTCTTCTCAAGGAAATTTTGACGTACAATAAAGACAAATCAACCAAACAAAGTTTTTTTATGATAATAATCACTTTTGGTTCAGGGGTAAAGGGGATATGAGATTCCATCTATTGTATGTATATAGAAGATGCATATACGTGACAGGGCATTTTACTGACGAACTGTTAATTCTAGAGGCATACTTCCAAGTGAAAAAGTTTCCAAATAACGTGTAGTACTCGGACATGTCAACCATGTTCCAAGGGGTTGTATAGTTTGTAAAATAAAAATAGAAACGTTTTATACCATCCCCGTATGCCAAAAAACCCAGTTAGTTGTCATCGTTCCTGATGACAACTAAAAAAAATTCCATGTTTCTAAGTATAATATTCGCTTAGATTTTCGAAAAACGGAGGAAAATTGGGGACCGTTTTACCCTCATTTAACGGCATTTTTCCAAACTTTTCTCCGTTTTTTGAATTCGAATATCTCAGTGAACACTGCACTTAGCTTAGAAACAAGAAATTTTATTTGTTTTTTGGCATTAGGAAAGACAGGGCAACTACTTTCAAACTGGGTTTTTGAGCTTAAGAGGACGGTATAAAAAGTTAATTTTTTTTATTTTAATAACTGAAATACAACCCCCTTGCAACATGAATGGCATATCTGAGTGCTACACGTTATTTGGATACTTTTTTCAACTGGAAGAATGTCTCTAGGATATTGCCAGTAAAATGTCATACGCCCTGTGTGTGTGTTACCTATGCATCCTGTACAAAATAACCTGTCCTGACTGATTGATTCATCATCGCCGAACCGAAACCATTAAAGCTAGAAATATGAAATTTTATCAGCTGTTTTATTTTGTAGTGTAGAGACTCACTAAGGAGGAATTTTCCAAAATTCGATCTCTAAGGGGTTAACGATGGATCACGAATTCTAAACTCGAACACAGGATGGAGTCTTTTTTGTAACAATAATGTACATGTATTTCAAATCTCTCCAAAAACCTCTTTGAACCTATTCTTTTATCATACGATAAAGCATAAGATCAGCAATAGATCGATGGTAAATGCAACTAACCGTATATACATAACTCAAATGTACGATATCATCCAGGAAAGAAAAAAAATTACTTGAAATAACAAACAACGATAAGTAATTACCAAGTTTTTCTTTTTCGTCTCAGTCTATTTAGTTAATTTTCACGCCTCGCGAAAATACAGGCGAACTGATTCGCGCTTCATGGAATCTACGATATGCG
Organism: Pholcus phalangioides; assembly: GCF_987345545.1. NCBI lineage: Eukaryota > Metazoa > Arthropoda > Arachnida > Araneae > Pholcidae > Pholcus > Pholcus phalangioides. The sequence continues at coordinate 15,288,058 of NW_028301609.1, forward strand.
AGTTTTTTTTTTTGGGTAAAATAAAGCGTTGAGTATAAAACATCTAAATGCATAAATATGAAATCTTGATCATCATCATCATCCCACGCTAAGATACGAAAACTCGATGGACTCGGACTTGTTGATGGACTCGAAAGACGAGACTTTTCTCTCTCTTGTCTCTCCTTCATTATTACATTTAACAACGACTCTCCATTCATTCTATCAAGAGAAAGCCTTTAACGAGGTCAAACGCATCGTGCACCATCTTGATTTTTTTTTTTTTTTTGCTCCCTCCTGTTGACTGTATTATTGTCCCGGTATATAACAAACACTACTGCTCTTTTTTTTATATTGTTTTTTGTAATGTTGTGTGTGAGTTATTCGGTTCAAACCGGGTGACTGAGTCGGTTCAATGAGTCTGACGTGGGAACGAGAGCGTTCGTTCTTGCTATAGCCACTGGATGTAGTCCTTATTCCAGTCGCCTTAGTTCATGCTTCTGATGATGCGAAAGATTTGCTCGGAATCGTGATTCAAAGGAGCCTCCAAATTTTATCTTTCATCGAGTTTATGGCCTTTCTTTTTGTTATTTTGTATGTGTCGAAACATTTTTCTCGGAAGGCGACCGAAACATGAAAAAACGAGTTCCGCGTGAGACCAACAATTATTGTTATTATTGTTGTACGCAACGAGGCTCTGGTCGGTAACATACAATGGGTCGAATGAAGATCGTCATCGTCGTTTTTGAGGAAGTTTCAAAAAGATAAATCGACAAAAACTGATGACATGAGAGTGAGAGTTGACGTATCGCAACAGTTCTTCGAACCTGCAACGAGATGGGTCAATTTTTTTTTTTTAATTTGGGATCAAAATCCCCATCACTGGGACAAATCTTATTTCTACAATTACTGCACTGATCTTCGGTTTGATACGTGTGGTACTGATGATCGGAATCAAGTTTTTCCAGAGTTGCGATTCTATCAAGTGCATGCTGTGTTGCTCATTTGTTGTTTTCAAGCATGTTGGATTGTCATTGATCGTATGTAAAATAATACTGAATGTTAGGGTGAGATAGACGGCTCTTTTCTCAGCCCAATATATCGAGGAGAGATATTTTCTGTATATTATGCCGAGGTGAACTCGGAAAGAAAAGTCATCTGGTCTCCACCGGGACTCTAACCTAGACCCTCTTGCAAACCGAGATAGCGTGCCTCACACCAACACCACAGTGCGTGAAATAAGAAAGGCAGGGTAACGTCTTCAGTGGTCTAGATGCCAGCATGCTTGTCCGGAGAGACCAGATGGCATTTCTTTCCGAGTTCACCGTGACATAATAGGCAACCAGAAAATATGCGTTACCTTAACATTGAACGTCGGTATGAAACCTCGATACAATGTCAGATTTTTGATAAATTTTTCGCACTAATCACTTCTTGAGCACGAGTATTATACAGTAGACGCTGCTTATTAGAACCATGGATAATGTTATCATTTGGGTATTGTTACCACTTTCGGTACAGAAGGGAAAAAAATTGTTTGTAGTTATCAGGACTCTTCGGTTTATGTCATCAATTTTTTTTGTTGTTGTTTCTTTTGCGCATTTTGAGAAGCCAAAGTTGAACCAGAAATATTTTTTCCCCTCTAGGTTTTCAGTAGAGCCCGATTTATTTCAAAATACATATGCACTATCATATTATGGCCTCTTTTAACATTAATGCATATATAAATGCAATGAAATCAAATAATTTTCAGAATAAGTGCATATTTTTAAAGGCTTATTTCAGCTCAAACTCCCTTTTTTTACAATTTTTCAAATAAGTATTGCTCATAATATTTTCATAACATCGGGGTTTTTTTCCACTGGTAGGATTTAGTGAATTAATAGGCATGTTTGTAATAATGCATTTTCCAAATGCCAATCGTTTTATTGTAAGACTATTTCTAGAGATATATCAAAAGTGTTCAATGTCTTGTTTTAGAAATAGTGTCGAAATTCTTTTGTTACTGGTATTTCATTACTGAGCACAACTACAACAAACCAGAAATTAAAAATGCTTGAACAAAAAATAACTGTAAGTAATTTGCATATACAGTATACACATGTGTGAGGATATTTTGTTTGTAAATGAATATGCACTTAGAAAATATGAGTTTTAAAAACATATCTGCTTTTTTTTGCATGGTGATTTTTATGATGCATATTTTCTCATTTTTGGCACATATTTCGCAATATTTAACTTTTTCAGGATTTTTAGCGCATATTTTGGGTTTTTTAATGTACATTTTGGGTTTCTCAATGCATATTTTGGGGTTTTTTCAATGCATATTTTGGGGGTTTTCAATGCATATTTTGGGGGTTTTTAATGCATATTTTGGCATTTTTAAGTGCACATTTGCATATTTTCAAAGCATATTTCGCCAATTTTTCAGTGCATGTAATCTGGGCTCTAGTATGTAGGATGTTAGAAGGTTCACTCCACCCTAGTTTACAAACATGTCCTTACTCGGTTCACAATGCCCTATACACGGGGTAGTACCCACTAGCCACTACAATCCATGTCGGCATGAAGCTACTTTTGCAATGTCATACCCAGGGCCGGAACTAGGGAGGGGACAACCGCCTCTCGTGGCAAAATTTAGGGGGTGGCATTTTTGGTGGAAACAAAGAATTCCGTTATAAAATTATAGAATTTTAAAAGTGGGTGGCAAAACAACGCAAAAAATCCTAGTTGTGGCACTAACGTGACGTATGGCCATCGTATTCACTTTCTTTCGAACATAGTTTTATCAATTAGTTATTGTTATCAATCGGTTATTGTTCCTGCAGAAATCAACATGTCATTGCTATGCCACTTTACACAGCTGCAATTGCGAGTTCCATAACTGGAACAAAGATCATTGCACAGTCACTGTTTTCTTCAATCACTTAGGCCAAGTTTGACAGAATAATGGTCTATGTTACTTCCATTCAAAAAAAAAAAAAAAAACGTTTCTCCTAATTCAGCGATGTATTACTATTGCGTCTCCTCTAAAGTTTAGAAAAAAACCCGCGTAGACTGTTCTTCGGCCGAACAATTAATTTCATTAATTTGTGACGATTTATAAAGTAAAGTTTGTTCGATCTGTTTGCTCAATAGGGGAAATAAAAGTTAATTAAATGACTAATCCAGCTGACCTATAGATGAACATTTGTCAGCCAATAAGGGGTTCGTACGTAGATATTTAACCGAAACCTTCGGCGAGTCTTAATAAATCGAGTTTCTCAGGTTATAGCCTACAATTAGCCCCGAAGAGGCATACTTATTCATCGTCATTCAAAGTCCCATCGATGGGAAATGCGATGTTGGCGATTATTCACGATGTACACGAGATGCATATCTATCTATCCAACGGTGCATTTCCTCTCTATTTTCAGAAAAAGTTATCGGGAAAGTGACCATTTGAAAAAAAAGCGAAACTAAAACTTTCCATGATTCTGACCTTTATCAAATTTTGGCTTATTCTTTCGAACGAACGTCCGCTAATAGCTTCTTAAGGCCAATGACGTCATCAGGGTGGGCCTCTCTTTACGGGGAAAAGAGATAAAAGAGAAAAATCTTTTTTTAAACAAGAAAAGTGAAAAAAGAATTGAGTCACGTGATGTGACGTGAGAGCACGAGAACACGCTAATGTTTTAGTGTAACACCTTGGGAAAATTCAGCAGTTAAAAAAAATGGCCAAAAAAAGATGAATCCCTATTCGATGTATGAGATGAAATTATAGGAGAATTTGCACTTTATTGTCGTCTGTAAGGTAAAATTCTGTTTACGTTAATATGACGTAATGATAAGTCAGTGTTTTTTTGTTTTAATTTTTCAGATCCTGGATATATAATTGCGTGTATCCGGGAGAGGGGGGTGATGTGATCGCCCTAACAACAGCCAAATAATATGGAGAAAATTTGTCTGTCCCGTTAAATGATCTGCTCAATAAGTCGCTTCTCCGACACATCACCCTGGATCCGCCTGCCTCAGCACCATTTGCAGCTGAAGCTGAAGATACGAATGTTTTTTTAACAACTGGCTGTTGCGAAGATATATTTTAGAAAGAGAGAAAATTCAACTGCCCCTGCGGGGAATCGAACCCACTTCCTTTCACTTTCCGGGTGAACGCCCTAGACCACTAGACTACAGAGGCACCGCATCTCTCAATTTTTCCTTGGACGTGGGTTCGATTCCCCGCAGGGGCAGTTGGATTTTCTCTCCAAAATATATCTTCGCAACAGCCAGTTGTTAAAAAAACATTCGTATGGTAGCGGAGAGTGACGTCATCCTTGTAGAAGCTGAAGATGTCTGTCTTCACTCCATTCGAATCTGAAGAATTTTACCTTGGCTTCATTTGCACCTGAAGATGTCCGCATTTGCTCCATTCGCAGCTAAAGATACCTGCCTCCCCTCCATTTACAGCTGAAGATCTTTACGTCCGTGTGACGTGGTGGTGAGATGCTCGTCTACCACCGTGAATGCTGCAGTCACGGTCCCAGGTTGGAACCCGGGGAAGAACACACATCAGATATTTTCCCTAACGAGTTTGAGGCAACCACAGATAGATGGCGCCTTCATTTCCAACCCAACTCATTAGAGGCAGTAAATTGCAATAGGGGTCATTCAAATATTACGTCAGCATTGAGGGGGTTTCGGATTTGCTGACATTTAATGACGGGGAGGGGGGGGTGGGTTTGAAGGTTGCTTACGTCATAAACCATTCTTTTTTGAAGATATGAATTATTCTAAGCTGCTGACGAAATTTTGTTGACAAGGAGGGGGGGGGGGGTCAAAAATTGATAAAAATCTTCTGACGTAATACTTGAATAGTCCCATATAGCGATGTGGTCAGAGTTGGTGTTTGGTGATGTAGCTGAAGATATTTGCCTTCACTCCATTCGAATCTAAAGTTGTCTAGCTCTGCTCCGTTTACAGATGAAGATGCTTGCCTCGGCTTCATTCGCAGCTGAATATGTCTACCTTTGCTCAGGCGTGGATCCAGGAGGAGGCGATAGGAATGACTTCCGTCCCACGAGCCGAATAATACTGCAAAAGGCGTCTCTCCCGTAGAATACGGGATGATCGAACGAACCTACACAGTTTGTCCCTCCCGTCACATCATTCTGGATCCACGTCTGTGGGCTTATCCGAGCAGTATTATCCGAAAAAATAATTTTGAAAAGTAATTTTACCTCCTCTATAAAATTTTTATTTATTTATTTAGTATACAGACCTGTGAACTTCAAGGGGTAGTTTTGTAAAAGAGTGGTATTTTTTGTTTCATGAATAACAGAGAAGTGACTCCCTTGAAAAAAAAATTACCTAAAATTTGAAGGAGAATTTATACTCCTCAACAAAACTTGGAAGACGAAAACCGAATTTTGATGTGTGAATCAAAAACACTCAGATACAGTGTTCTTTTTGGCGAACACTGTATCTGAGTCTTGATGACGTACTCATGATAAATGTGAAATTTGCCGTTTTTTATGAAATAAATGCGAAAATTTGCTTTTACCACTTTTCTGCGAAATGTCGATAACTTTTTGAATCGAAAGTAGATGGTAATTTCGCCGAGCACTTGAATTTTAGACTGTCAAGTACAGTATGCCTACTTTAATACTTGCCCTAGTAATTAAAGTATAAAGAAAATTGTCATCAGTTTAGTTTGTTTTCGCGAATGAATGCAAAATTTTTCATTTCAGAAATTTTTTTCTAAATAAATGCAAAAGTTTCGATTGGAGAAATGTTTTTGCTAGTGAATGGAAAACTTTTTATTTAAGAAATATTCTCTCTTACGAATGAATTCCAACTTCTTAACTTGATTTTTTTTTTTAATTTTTGTGAATAAATGTGGAATTTCCGATTTGGAAACTTTTTGTGAAATTTATGTGTCTCCAGTTATGCGATTCCCGACATTTTCAACTCCGATGGCATCTATAGCTCAGTACTAACTGTAAACATTTCGTCGAAAATTATTCCGACAGAAAAACGGCTCTTAAAAAATATATGCTGTATATACACTATAAATGGAGCTCGAACCAAGTCGTAAAAACAAGTTACTTCCATGTTGAAGTGTTCAAATACGATCCCTGTGCCATAAAACTGGTGTTTGGCAAAAGTTTCATAAACTCGTATGTGTGTGTGTGGCATTTGCACGCTCGAACGCTGTCGCATATACGTACTTAACATGACATCCAGTTCGATACCACATAAAAAATGCTTTTAAGCCTCGAATTCATCGGCGGATTTAGATCATTTGCGTCGGAACGGGGAATATTTTGTGGGAAGTCATGAATTTTGTGGTATTTAGAGGGAAAAAAACCGAACGGAAAATCTTTTTCTGAGAAAAGAAGCAAAACTTTCTAAAATGATGGCGAAATTATTATTTTCTTCGTCGGAAATTTTTATTCACATTTAACGGCGGAGAAACAAAAATATAGGAGGAAACACTTGAGTATATACATTGACCGTACCGCCGTATATTATCCCACGATGAAGTCAAGATCAAAGATTGATGTCGAGACGCTCCGATGATTCGACTAAAAACGCTGTCGGACTTTGAAATTACTGTGGCGTTCCACAGACAAACGTTCGTTCAGTGATTCGTACCGAAACTTTGGAAAATGATCGAAGAGATTCATTCATTGCCAAGAAAATACTCTTTCTTGCCAGATTTATCGCACAAGGACACGAATATCACGTATGACAAAGGAAAATGAACAGTTTGTTTGAAAAATAAAAATTTCCATTTCTAAAGGTGTCTACACATACTACGCAGGAACGTGGTGAATTCTGATTCGTGGGATTCCCAGATTTGAGGGATAGACTAGGGAATAGAATAGCTTAGCTCAGTGTTTCTTAACCATTTTTTCACCCATGGTCCCTTCCAGACCTTATTTGTCTCCTCGTGACTTCCCCGTCTTATCCAGGATCCACTTTTCTCATTCAAGAGTGAGGTTATTTCTACTTATTGAATTGTTTTTTATGTAAACTCATAGTGAGCAAAGAATATATATAAATAAGGTACCCCCCGTATATACTATAGTTCCGTGAGCTTTCCCCTTGTGGGGGTTATATTCAAAGCACCTACACCAACCATGGCTCCCGCTGTCCTCATAGATGATATCAGCTGAATACCTCGAAGGATGTCAGGCATGGTAGAAAGACCTGACACGTGAACGCCCGAACCAAACAAACCCCGAACGGAGAAAACGTAACGTCTGCCCAAGTTTTCGTCCGATACGACCACCGCGCCCGAGCCGCCGAGAGAGGACTATTCAAAGCAGAGTAAGCATCATAGGCCCCGGGAAAATGCAGGGATGTCTTAAGAGCACCATGGGGATCCTCAGGCAAAGCGATGTTCTGATGACCCTATCCCGCTGGATGCACCTACCAACATATTCACATAGTTACTCCGGAAAATCAGAAAGTACAAAATATTACCACGAGAGCCCCCACTACATTGGAGTCCCCACCCCCTCCACGACTGTGGAAAAGCGAATCCACGCATTAAGACTACGCTGGTAAAGTGACTTTCTCTGAGGCCTCGTACTAAGCTGGAAGTAACAGCATATTACTTCGCAACACACCAACTCCGGCCATATCGCTGTACTGCAATTTAATACTGGTAAAAAGTTGGGTTGGAAATGAACTCGCACTCTATCGAGGGGTCGCTTCAAGCTCATTAAGGAAAATATCTTGTTATCTATATTCTTCCCTGGGATCGAACCTGAGACCTGACATGAACCGTCACGGTGGTAGGCGAGCATCTGTCTTACCACCGCCCCACTCTCGCTTAAATAACAGCACACTGTGCTTACTCTCGAAAATCATTGCAACAGATCTCATCATGTAGACTTCTCATGGACACGAAGCCCCGGGCTATGATCATATGGGCCTTTGTTCAAGAGAGCCCTACACTCTCGATGGCCTTTGCTCTGTAAAGTAGTTCTGTTGGAATCTGAAAGCATTCTCTCTCTCTCATAATTTTACTCACCTATTTAGTTTAAAAAATGCATTTCTCCTACCTGTGCCCCCAGCCGCAGGTCATATGGCATCAGGTTGAGAAACACTAGCTTAGCTTATTTAGCTTATAGATCCACGAAACAGAAAAAATTATGCGCAATATTATCTCAGAAAAACCTATGAGGTGATTATAGGATACATTTAACGTTTGATTATTTCGAGATTACATCAAAGTAACCGCATGCGTGATGAAATACCCCGTTTGGGAACTGATATCCAGGGCCTGATCCCATGTGCATAAGTAGATACACATCTCTTAATTCAGAAACATGGGTGATGTCGAGCTAATCGATTGGTCGCTTTGAAGAGATAAGCTAATTAGATAGCCTATACAAGAGAAGTGATATTCCAATTAATGTTCCGCTGTACCGAATTCCCGAATGTTCAAGTTTGACACAAACAACGCTATTGCCTCGAGTGAATCCCGTTCGGAGAGTGCCGCGATAAATACGTATTTACATCATGTGGAGACATACATAAAACATTTAATTCATTAAGAGATGCATTTAGAATGGTTCTTGAATGAAAAATTGTTCTCTTAAGGGGAGGGAAAAAAACAGTGGGATGTGGGGGTGACGCGCTGATGTACAATGGGTTATACGTCTTTAAGAAACGAATCTACTCATGAGAATCGATTCCAAGAAAGAAAGAAATTGAGAAAAAGAATTTGAATTTCTCAAAAAAGGAAGAAGAAAGTTCATTCACCGAAAAGAAGAAAAAGATGATTCCGCAAAAGTAACTCAATCGAGAAGATTTTCTTGCAAAAAAAATAAAAAGACGACAAACAGAGCATGTACTATATCATTGTTATGATTAATATATTGTGTTGTTTTGTCTCATGAATTAAAGAGGATGTTAATGAATCGGTTTGAACTTAGATCGAATATACAAGAGAAACAAAATAGAGGTTTGTGTTTTGTGGGTCTAACGTTACTCAATACAAGCACTTGCTTGTCATGTGTGGAGGAAAAAAATCAATCCGGATCCGTGTTAATTACGGTAGACGCCGCTTATTATAACCACGGATAATTTTATCATTCGGTTATTGTTATCACTTTTCCGGAGTATGGAACGGACCAATTATCATAACATGGGAAAACATTCGTTTGTAGTTATCAGTGATTCGGTTCATGTTATTAACTTTTTTCGTTTCATTTGTTTCCCCTCCCTCGCTCTCTTTCCATATTTTGAAGCTAAGGTTGGGTACAAGGGTACTTAAAACTTTCGGACAGTGCGGGCCACTTCATTGGTTTAAAAACGTGTCACGAGCCACTTGAGTGATCTGTAACTGCCGCTGGTAACTTCAGTTATCTGTGAATTCGTCGCGGGTTGCTTAAATGTGCCGCGGATGACTTAATTGTAGCGAAAATGTGAAGCGAGATATTTAAGTGATGTGGGACTGCACGCGGGTCTCATGATCTGCAAGTGTTCTCCGGTCACTTAAATGGTGTGGAGCAGCGGGTCACTTGAGTGGTCTGTAAATTAGCTGCAAGTAACTGAAGTGATCTGGTAATGTGGTCACTTAGTTTATTGTGTTAATTCAAACTGTGTCACTTAATTCATTTTTACAAAATTAGGTTTGATGTCACGAGCTACATCAAATGACTCCGCGGGCCATGGGTTAAGCGTGTGTGACATAGGAGGTCAGTAGACTCTCTTATTGACCAAAATTTCCGTACTCTGTGCGTTATCGGAGTTCCGTACTAATCGGAGCGTAATAGCCGTTATATGATTCATGTACAAATGTACGAGTAGAGCTTCTTTTGCAATTTCTTTCCTATAGTTAAGGCATGTGTAAGGCAGCAAAGAACTCTCTTTCTTCAGTTCTTAGTCAGTTTCTTTCAACTGACCACATTCAGAGTTCTTCGGCCGGAAGATTTTCACAAGGGAATCTATGAAACTTACCGTATATACATTATAAAAAGTATCGTAATTCTTAATGAGCAGAACCACACACTTTCCATTAAAACTCCTCATAATTTTCTGAATAAGAAAAGGTTTTAGCTTAAAGGGGGAAAATCCTATTTTAGCACAATTGAAAAAAAATATTTAACATTTTGGAACCTGTTAAATGAGAAATGCGGAGTCGTCCCGATATAATTACATTAAGCGGCGTGCACTGTATTATCATTGTCATAATTTAATAATTTTGCCTTGAAGCAAAATTACCGCGAAAAACGTGGTCTTCCGATCAACAGCTATTGATCGGGAGGACCGGGAAAATTTCATTAATGATGGCAAAAAATCTACTGGAAGCGAAAGAAAAATGAAATCGGATATATCGGCAAAACGATTTGTCTGTCGATCAATTGCAAGATCGTGCACATCACAAAGTATATATGATCGAATGGGATCCGTATAGACATTTTTCTTTGGAGGATTAATGGCAACGAACATCAGTCAATGCTTATGTTACTAGAACTTGTTAAACTGCTCGAACAACAACTGAATAGATGTATTCGTACTCGATGTTTTCATTGCTGAAACCAATCATCCCTTTTGACACAAACGTCGAGAGAGAGAAGTGATGCTCTCGAAAAGATGAGTGCCATACAAATTTATAATTTTTTTCTCGAAAATTCTACAAAACTTGTTTTTTAAAGTAATTCGCCGATAAAGTGATTTACTGATATGCATTTGACACATCATTATAGCATTGTAGCAAATGACATTGAGAATAACTATTGCCTCATTTGTAGAGAAAGATGTCCTCTCCACTTGCTAATACAAGGTATGCAGGAAACTGGTTGTTATGCAAAGATTATGGCCAGGAAAGAAAAAAATTGACATTTTCCTCCACTGGGACTTGAACTACAGCCTTCTCACAGTCCGGTTGAGTGCGCTACCACTACGCTATAGAATTAATAAGACATTTCTTCCTTGGAGCGTATATTCTGAACTGTAGGCCCTACTGTACGATGGATGGACTGCGAGAGGGCTGTGGTTGAACTCCCAGTGGAGGCAAATGCCAATTTTTTTTTCCCCGGTCATAATCTTTGCATAACAACCAGTTACCTGCATATCTTGTATTGGCAAGTGGAGAGGGCATCTTTCTCTACAGATATGTCGCCCTTGGTGGCCTTGATACAAATACAAAAGCTACATTAGGCAAATTGTCCAGCGAGGTGGCTAAAAGAAGAGGCCCATAAAAATATGGATGTCAAATATAACCAAAATACAACAATCCAATAAAGAAGCACATATCCCGAAAGGAAAAACCAAGTAGTACCATATGTTATATTATACACATATTGATGTCAATTACGAGCCACAAGCTGATTGCATGCCACCGTCCATCGCATGGTACCGTTCCGCATATACGCTCCTAGAAAGAAATTTCTTATTGCATCTATAAAGTAGTGGTAGTGCACTCGATCAGACTGCGAGAATGCTGTGGTTCGTAGGGGCAAATGTGAATTTTTCTTTACTAGCCATCATCTCTTCGTAATAACCAGTTTTCTGCATATCTTGTGTTACCGCATTGTTAGGAAGAAGCCGTTTAAAAGACTATTTGCTGTTATAGTAAGCAGTTATAAAAGGAAAAGAAAAGGGGTCTCCATACCAAAATCTGACGAGTTTCTATGGACCGAAAAAATCTCAATATCGCTTGAATATCGGTCCAGACACGGGTCGTTTCCTTTGAATGCGATAATGGCTTCTTATGGCCACGTGTAATTTTCGCACTACCAATGAAGAATATCTAGAGATGAATTTCTGTTGTTGTTTTTTTTCACAGGACAGACTCCATTTGCGTCGAATAACGCTAAGTTTGGCGCCTAAACAATGATGGAGAGGGTGGGGGGTAGCAAAATGGGAGACATGTAATACACAGAGCCTGCTATTTTCAAAGAGCGGCCTTGACGAAATCGTATTTTTATATTCAGTCTCGATTTTCGGTTCTCTTTCACCCGTAACATCGGTGGCCTTTTTCTTTCCTGTATATCACTATTATCATTTCATTTTTTTTCCTGTATAATTTCGAACGGGGCGTAGCCTTGGCTTTGTGTTTACTGGTGCGAATACGCGAATACTGTGCAGGTGAATGAATGGCGCCGCTGCCTCAGTAAACGAGTATATCTATGCGTAAGAGCTATTTCACAGCCAAATGTCACTTACCAAATAAAGCTTTTTTTTTCTCATGGAAAAAAAATACAGTCGGTGGCAGAAAAAGCAAACACACTAGATGAGACACGTATTCATGGATTTATATTTTCCTATTCCAGTTTAATTAGCGCAGCTACGAGGGTCGCTTGGTAAAAAGGGATGTTTAAGGCAACTGACTGCGTGCGGGGCACGTTTTTGAAAACACTGTATAATATTCACAAAACAAGTGGGGTTTGAATCGGAATACTGTATGAAATAAGGAAATCCAGTGAAATTTCTGAAATATCTCTTAATGAATAGTTTTGATACTGTTATGTTTCTATGACTTATCTGTGTAATGAACAATAAACGTTTAAGATGCATAAACTATTCTCTGAGATATGGCAGTTTTCGTGAAACAATACGTGAATTTTAACAAAAAAAATTCAATTTTTTTATTTAAACACCTGTAAAAGATTAAATTCTGAACATATAGCCAAGATTCTAGTTCATTGCACAGCTAATGTTATTTGGAACGCTGTCACAAAATTTCATGAGAACATCTTTCATAGTTTTTGAGGTTTCGCGTGAAGTAACGAAAAAATGAATCCAAAAAATGCGTTTGAAAATTGTTTGTTGCCTTCGAAACCATTGTTGCAGATAATTTAAATCAGCCATAACTTTGTTGTTACTTATTTCATAAAATAAAATAGTTTTGGATTCTGTGTAAAATATTCTTCCAAATGAATTTGTAAAACCATTTTTGACAATAATTTTCAAATTTCTTTATCCCGTCAGAAATTTACGTTTTCTCTAATCCCTTAAAGAATTCATTTAGAGTTGCGATTGCCCTTTGGTGAAACAATTTTCCACCGAGTCAAACTCTTTCAAGTTTAAGAACAGGAAAAAGTCACATGGGGCTGAATCTATAGAATTCAGTGGATGAGAGATTGGTGCAATGCCAAATCGGTTCAATATGCCCATTGCAATGATGAATCTGTGAGATGGAGCATTGTCTTAGTAAAATAAGGCTTTATTTTACGGCAGACCGTTTCACTTGCAGCTGTTCTTCCGAATTTTTCAGAAATATGGCATAATGTTCTCTTATTATATCCTGATCCTTGCCTTGTGGAAGTAGTCTATATAGGCATTGCCTTGAAAATACTTAAAAATTGTGGTCATCACTTTCCCAGCAGACAAAACAGCCTTTGCTTTGTTTAGTGCCGTTTCACTCCTCTTTGACTGTTGTTTTGACTACCTTTGAAGATCGGACACACCCCGCTTTCCGTCTCGGAGAGATATCGAAGCGTTCCCGAAGGATGGGTGTATTGTTGTTTTCACTAGTGTACAGTGGTGAATCTATAGTTCACCCAAAGCCAAAAATCGACGCCGAAAGTCTTTACTGGTATGAACCAATATTGGCAAATTTTCTTTTATTATGCCTTTTGCATTCGTTTTTGATTAATCGTCACCGATCCCGGCATCTACCATTGAACAATGCATTTTCTTTTTTTTTAATTTCTCATGGAGTATATTGTGAACCCGTACCATTGAGATGCCCACAACATCAGCTTATTTGAGCAGTTTTAATCTGCGATCTTCCGTGAACATACCGAAAACTTTGTTCGATGATTTCCAGAGTGGTGGCATAAACCGGTCGCCCAGGAAAAGTACCGAGCTCCAATTGGAGGTACGGCCCATTTAACCGTTTCGCTTACAAGGTTTAGGCGAGAAATTTGGATGATCTATATTTGACGAATGGGCGAAAAATATGGTAATCTCGTCCTAGCCTAACCGTGCGAAAGGTATAGAAGAGAAAGGTAAATAAGTTGAAGGGGAAAAAACAAATGAAAGAAAAAAGGTATAATACATGAGTGCAAATAAAAAATAGAGATAAGATAGTGTAGTTATACGAAGTAGATTTCTTTATTCACCCTCACCCAACTGTGCTTTTACAGGTATATAATAGAAAGATACATCATATATGCGGTGAAAAAGTCACTAATAATTGTATAGAAATAAAAGGAAGGTAAAAAGAGCAACGTCGTAGGGTTACAACAAAGTCTGACGGTGATAAGAGAGGAAAGAAAGCAGATGGAGCTTGTTTTTGACTTTATTCCAAAGGCATTTTGTCCCAATATTACGTCCTTGATCATAAAGTAGTCAAATCCGTTCATAATCAAATAAATGGTCTTTAATGATGGTGCAGAGTTTCAATGATCTTTACTTCAATTCAGTTTTGATCTGTGGGAGCAGCTTGTAACTATTTTCGATAAAATAAACTGCAAAGCTCTTTGTGCTCTAACTTGTTGCGGCAGGTTTTTGACAAGTGATACTTACAATATTGTAATAATTTGAAAGTGATTTTGCTGCTATCTGACAGAGATTTGCCTTACTTATCAAACGACCTACGTAAAACTATTACGGGACCGTCGTGGAATTTCGACCAGGTAAATAACCAACGTGACAATATTCGCTCGCCTCAAATCTCGAGCCGACTATTCATTGGTCGAATCGTCGAAATCTCAGAATTAGTGCGAAACATTAGAATCGTAAATGTTTATAACGTGTTTCTCAGGAAACGCAAATGCAGCCCCAAGGGAGTTGAAATAGTGTAACACTCACTTATGATGGCGGAAAACAAAATTTCCGGCAGCGTTTTCGTAAGCGGAAGAAGAGCTTATGTTGCAGTGGCTAAGTTGGAAAGGCTGAATCACGACGACAGCTGCGTAAACACCGTATAATAATGATAGTGATCGTAGGATGAAACTGTTATCGCCCGATTGCTGTTATCGTGGATATAAATATCAATATAAAATATGGAAATAATCATTTTAATGCTGCTGTTTGTTATGTTCGTTACGAGGTCTCAAACACGTAACCTCATTGGTATCATAGAAATTATCTGATGTCGCATCATCACACACCATCTCTGAGCGATTATTTTATCCCAGAACTTCTCCTGGTGCCTATACAGAAGAAATTTGACCACCGAATCGACCTGATTAAATCCTAATTGTCATCGACATAAGTTTTACGATTATTTTGAGCAAACCTCGCGCGGATGTTTGACATTTCATTACTTGAGTTCAAAACATGATTTCCAAAAATCTATTGATTGTATCATTACAAAATTTTAATATGATATTTTTCCATATATTTTTAAGGTAATTAACCAGTCTATGGCATGTATTTGCCTAGTTACACTGTTTTATACACGATATGTTGAATGAAATTTGAAAAAATTCACGTTCATCAATAGATTTGGGTGTAACTTATAAGCATACCATACAATCCTTTAAATTTTGGTTCATAACCTGTTTTTCATAATCACCTGAATATACTGTGAAAACAACAAAGCATTTCATTGATAGAATTTTTTGAAATCATGGTTCGAATATTGCATGAATTTTGCTTAAAATTTGGCATTGACTTTTTCATAAAAAATGTCATGTAGGTTGTACAAAATTTATTGTTTTCACTATTTCGAGACACTTTCTATGAAAAAATGTTAATAAAGTACACACTCCAGAACCATTTTATAGAAAATTGCTAAAGAAGGTAGTCGTTTACCTTAAAAAAAAAGTCGTGTATTGCGTTAATACTGCGACGCTTTAAGCATTCGTACCGCTATCTATCTATTAGCATATCTTTGAACCACCATGACAGTAAATATCTCGAAATAATATGAGAATTTCATTATACAGACTCATCAAAAAGCGAATCAAATCAACCATAAAAGACATTTTGTGCTCATAAAGAATGTATTCAAACTGTGCAATTAAAGGAAAAATAATATTCGGTAGTCAAGTACGAGAACTACGCAAAGTGCACATTCCCAAAATAATTGATTTCTTTTAAAAGAACGATTCTCATTCATTTCGATTGAAGCCAAGGCCGATTCCTCGTTCACGATCGTTTGATACCGTATCTATCGTTTCTCAACATGGCCGAAACATAATAATAATGATAATAACGTTACGATATATTTCCAGCAACACGCGGGGTTTTCAATTAAGATTTGTTCCTTTGAAAAGAAAAGGTTACGAAAGAGTTAATGTAACATATACACAGAGATTATATTATGTAGGTAATTTCCAGATCACGCAACGGAGGCGGCAGCTTTGCTTATCACAGACACAAAAGACAACTAATGACCATTGGCCAAAGCGAACACATCAATCCTTACTATATATAATGGTAATAATAATAATATCGTTAGTTTTAATAGAAGCTCAGAAGGAAAAGTGAAACACACACACAAAGAAATGGCACGGCGTTATTAAAATATATCTGGCTCTTCTGTGATAAGGTGGCGCTACCTGTAGCCCTAATGTGATCCGGCGACGGAACAAAAATCATAATAGACCTTGGACAACACAAATCCATTACTCTATTGTTACAACGAAGAAAAAAAACCATTGTGTTTTAATGTATGGGCGCCAAAACAAGTAAATGAACTACAGGTGAGGCGAGATTAATTCGTTTCTTTCTGAGAAAATTGTTAGCCAAAAAATAGCACTGTTGTTATTAATGCAGTTGTTGTTATCTTTATTGCCGTTTTAACCAAAAAGCTCAATGTTACGCTTGTATATATGATAGCAATAATAAATTGTGCACGAAGTTGTATGAGACGTCGTAAGAATTGAATTGTTTCCGACGGAAAATAAATCGTTGGTTGAGCAGTTTTAACAATTCAAAAAATATTTTTCTCATAGCTATAGCTTGAAAGGGTTTTTTTTTTTAATTTTACAAAAATTGTTTTATGATGGAACGAAAAATTATAAACTGCGTCCAAGAATCGTTCGTTGAATCTCAAAAACGTTACTTTTCTCAGGTGAACGAAAATAAATGCATGAATGAGCAAAAAATACGTTTTTAGGCTAGATGATATTCAACAATACGTTTTGAAGAGACAACAGTTATCTTAAAATTAAAAATAAATTCAGGTTGAATCTATCTCAAAAATCAAAATTTGTAGTAGTTGTGGGTTCAAGTACAATCCAATCTCGATGAAATGTTTCGAAGCATTCACCGATTTGAAACGTCACTCGTTCGTGTAGACCAGGGGTTCCCAACCTTTTTTCCTTCTCGAGCCCCCAGAGCAATGCGACTCACCCTCCCGTACCCCTTCGGATAATAAGTTGTTTATCTGTTCGAAAATTCAGTTTTTTTGCACTTGATTACATTAATTATCCAATAATCAATTTCCATGAATTATTTTACTTATTGTTCAATGTCTTTTCGGCTATGGCTAATATTTAAGTCTGGCTTTTTTTTTGAAAATTAATTCAAAAACTAAAAAAAAAAACACTATTTTTTGACATTTTTTGAGATTTGGAAGAAAAGATTCATTGAATAGTTCTTTATTTTTTATTCCAGCCGCAAAAACTACAAATTAATGTTTCTTTGTCACTTAATTGAATTTTTTGACATTTTTCCTGAGTCGCGTGTTCACGACGGTGTCGAATCTAAGCACAACATGCTACTGACACGAAGTACCAATGTAAACAAACCACGAAATAGGTTCGGTAAATAATGGTATTTTTACCCAACCGAAATGGAAAAAAATTACGATTGCTATTCGAAAAAGAAACTTTTACGACGCAGATTTTGCAATGACACATTTCTGCCAGCAGAAGTCAGAAGATGAGGCGTCAAAATATTAGTTTGATTCATATTTTTTCAGGAATCGAAAAATTCCATTTTTATCATCGTTTTGATTTACCTGAATAATCAGTCAACATGTTGTAACGTTTTTTCCATCTCGCACCCTCAAAAATGCTCTCCAGCACCCCCGATTGGGAACCGCCGGTGTAGACCATATATGCTCAACCCATGGTCCAGATGTGGTCCCCGGAGTCATCTGATGTCACTCAAACTTATAAAAATGAAATAAGCGGCACATTTTCAATTAATTAAGTAGAAGACGGCACACTTGCAAATCACATAAGTAGACCGCCGCACGTTCCCAAATCAATTAAGTGACCCGCGGCACATTTACGTATCCTTAAAGTGATCTAGAACAGCACCCCAGATCATTTAAGTGGCGAATGGCACATTCTCACTTTAATTAAGTGCCCGAGGCACATTTAATCACTTAAATGTGCCTCGGCACTTAATTAAAGTGAGAATGTGCCATACGCCACTTAAATGATCTGGGGTGCTGTGGAACAGAACAGTGGGTCGCTTAGGTGATCTGTGAATGCACCCCAGTTCACTTGATCTGTGAATTTGCTGCGGGTCTCACTTGAATGATCTATAAATTTTCTGCGGATCACTTGAGTGATCTGTGAATTTGCTGCGGGTCACTTGAGTCATCTATAAATTTTATGCGGATCACTTGAGTGATCTGTAAATAAACCACAGTTCACTTAAGTGATTTGAGAATGTGGGAAGGGCTACGTAAGTGATCTGGAATTGTGCCGCAGATCACTTAAGTGGCTGGAACAGCGCCTCGGATTATTTGAGTGATCTGTGTACGTTTGATAATGTCATCTCGATTGGTGGTGCTGCAGTGATTCTTTATTTCTAAAGGTGCCCGCACACCTGTAGGTGCGAGCTGGAGAAAAAAAAATTAACATGCTGATCGATGATTTAGCGAAATTGAAATGCGAAAATTGTAATTTTTCGTGGTGTTAGTGGTCAAAGCTAATGTCCAATTTAAAAATTAATAACAAATCACCCGATTGACATGAAAAGGTGCGATTTGCACTAAAATACCATGGTCTTGAGAATTTTTGATAAATTTTCAAAAAAGTTCAAATTTCATCCACATGTAGCACTGTAAAACGAAAAACCAAACATAACACATAAAGTGTAACACAAACAGTGAATAATTATGACAATTTGAGTTACATAAAATCACCATGTTTCAACATGAGTACCCTTTCAATCGTTTAGATGTAGCCCGAGCTAAAAAAAATGCGCTCTTATTGAAATATGATAACTTTAATGTAACGAAAAACTGTCATGAACATTTATTATGCATTGTTTGTGTGGCATTTTACATGTTATGCCAGTTTCTTTCGTTTTACAGCGCCACCTGTAGGTTTACGGAAAATTCACCGCTAGGAAAGTTCACCGACCAACAATTCCTCGACGAAACATTTACTGCTGAGAAAATTCACCGACAACAGTTCAACATGAGTGAGCGAGTCAATAAATGATACAGTAGTTAGTGAGAGTGACAGAGTGAGCGGCCTAGTGTGAATGTCATAATGAGCGACCCAGTGGTAGACTGATCTAGTGTGTGAGTGAGTGACAAAAGGAGTGAATTAGTGAATAAGTGTGTGACCTGATGATTGAGTCTGTGACAGTATGAGCGAACTAGTCAGTAAGTGAACGACTTGGTGATAGAGTGTGTGGAACAGAGTGAGCAACTTAGTGACTCATTCATTCAATCACTCATTGACTCATTTGCTCACTTGAGCATTCATTCACTCATGTCGAACGGTTGTCAGTGAGTTTTCAGGGCGATGAATTTTCCATTCGGTGAATTTTCCTATCGATGAATTGCTGGCGATGAACTTATCAGATACGCCATCAGTGAGTGAAATTTCAACTTTTTTTTTAATTTAGCAAACTAAATTATTCTAGGCCATGATAAGTACTTTGGTGCAAACCGCACCTTTTCATGTCAATTGGTTGATCTATTATTTTTGTAAAATATGTTCCAGGACTTTTCGTCCACCCTGTATAATAATAATTGAACGACGTTACCAACGTGCTGTTGTTTCGTATACTGTAACTTATATGCGTGAGTGCAGTAGGATCTTGGGGTTTTTCACACGGAACCAAACGCTGTCACGTTTTCCGCATCGAGATTAGGACGCGTTTTCCCGCGTTTTTTTTAAGCTCCCATTTTTCTCAAGGATTACATAAATCGCGGCTTTAGGCAGAATATCGGGAACTGGCGGGAAAAACTCCCACGGAAATAGGAAATACATAAATATATTATAACATTTCCCCCCCCCCCTTCCCAGGAGTATTTGTATAAATAACGAAGATAATAATCTCGTAATAACAAATGTCAATGACATCTGTTGGGCTTTAAAAAAAAATTATAAGAAATTTTGAATATATTCGGATATATATATATTTACGTTCTAAGAGGGGAAAAGAAATTGCTTCGTTTCCTTTTGGAATCATTTGCCGTTTATACTATCTCATGTGATGATTCCTGTTGAATATGTGAAGCGAATGTATATCTTACGGTAAATTTGATAAATGCGGTTACTATACATAATAACTGTGCATACTTACCAAGAACTTCGTTTGATGAATTTTTATTAGTTTATCACTTTCACCGGTGGTTATATATGGTACCCAAGTGTTGTTGGTAAATTTAATAAGTACTAAAAGATTATCACTTTCACCGACGATTATGCGTAATACCCAAGTATAGCGTCATTGATAAGCATGATAAATCGTACCATACGATATACTATACATGATAATTCATACAGGCATTGCATCATTATATCGGGGTAAGGTCGTAAAATTTATTATCATTGTATCGGGGTCCGACTATATTCATCATAGATATTAGACTCATTTGTAATTTTTTTTCATATTTATTAAATCCACCAATTACACTATGGTACTATACATAATCAAAGATATAGGCAATAAATTTCAACTATTTATCAAATTTACTAACGACGCTTGAGTATTATGCTTATCTGCCGATAAAAGTGATAAATTTATCAAACTTTATCAAGACGAGACGACAATTTATCAAGACGAGTATGTATAATAACCGGTTGTTATGCATAATAACCGATTTATCCATTTACCGAAACATAGGCCTACATACATCCGGTGAATTGCATATTTGAGTTTTCTCCTTATTTTTTTTTATGGTAGTAACAGAAAAAGAGTAGAGCGAGAGAGATATTTCACGCGACTGAAGAGATGCCGTTTTTCTACCAAAAATAACGCTAAAAATCACTGGAGAGAGAGAATCTGATTCGTAAAGTAAGAAATAACTCGTCTTTTCCGAAGGCTTCGCGATTTATCAGTTGGAAGCGCACCGAACGCATTATTTGTCGAAGGCTCCAATTTGAAATTCAAATGGTTTCTACCCTCCCACTCTTTCTACGGGGTTCTCGAGTTTCTCTCAAGGATGCGGGAATTATACGAACCGGTATGTTATGTACATATATACTCCTCCTCCTACGGCCAACACACATGCTCCTGACTTGAATAAGTTCGTACTAAATAAGCTCGTAGCATTTACTTTTGCAAGGAATCCGAGAAACCCTTGAAATGCAATATTTTTCCCCGGCTAATATATATGTGTTCCGGAAACTCTAAACCTTTGCTCATCGCTGTAAGTATAATTGTAATAGCAACCCCCGTGGAAAAAACCAGCCATCATCATTACTCGTAATTCGAACTCGGGATGAATGCAAGCTGTCGGCGCGAGATACCGGCGCCACCATACCTTTTACGGTGATTTTCGTTAAAAGCGAGATATCCGATATCCGGGGCTAATATTCAGTTACCCGGATCTATAAAGTATCCATCCGCAAAAGAATTATAAATTAAAACAGGTGAAAGCAAGATTATAGCGGACATTAATTTAATGGCACTTCTCTTTTTAAGATTTCTCTGCCGGAAAACATCGTTTAAAAATCGCGAGTCTGATGCTAGTAATTGCATCATACTCGAGGCACGCTCTCTATGAAATTTACTATACATGTTACTGTAAATGTGATAAATCGGTTATTATGCATACTTACCAATCGTCTTTGTGAGTTTGATAAATTTATTACTTTTACCGGCGATTCTGCATAATGGTCAAGTGTCGTTAGTAAATTTGATAAATACTTGAAATTTATCGCCTTTTACGTGTGATTATGCATAATACCCTAGAATTGGTGTAATTGGTAAATTTGACAAACAGAAAAAATTCCAAATGAATCTATCATGCATGATCAATATAGTCGGACCCCGATATAACGATAACAAATTTTACGATTGTGCCCCGATATAATGATACAATACATGTTTGAATTATCATGTATAGTATATCATTTAGCGCGATTTATCATGTTTACCAATGACGCGACTCTTGGGTATTATGCATATCCGCCGGTAAAAGTGATAATTTTTTTTACTTATTAAATTTACTAACGACGCTTGTGGGTACTATATGTAATCGCAGGAAGGTTCACTACATGTACAAGCACATTCGAACATATACCAATTCGTTATAAGTTTCACAGAGGAATATGGACGAGGTACATGTGTGGTTTAGTACTAGTAGTATGCATGAACGCCAGTAAAGGTGATAAATGTAGAGAAATTTATCAAACTTACCGAAACCGAAATGCTCGGTTATTATGTATATTAACCGTATTTATCATATTTACCATAAGATATAGTGATACCTCGGCTAACAAACACTTTTGTTCATAACGAAAACATAAAACAGTCAGTCTAACGTAAACCGTGCTGTGAGCTGAATATTATCGTCAATCATCATCAAATGGTAGACTCAGCTAATAGAAAATGCAATGGAAAAAAAGGACTAATGTTTTTAGAGCACGCGTTCTTTCAGTACAAAACTCGTTAGCATCAAACTGAACAGTCTGCAGAGTCGCAACTAGATGCTTGATCAGCAGGGTCAAGCACGCATTTTGGCTCCCTTGTTTTAATGAAGAAGAAGTTGAAGGGTGAAATTCGCTCCCGCTCTGGGCCAGCACCCGATCTACTTGCTTTACCCCAGTTTTGCGCCCGAGTGGCGCAGTGGTAAGATGCTCATCTTCCACTATGAATGTTCCCAAGGTCCATGGGTTCAAACCCAGGTAAAAACATCAGAAACAAGTTCTTTACCTAGCGAGCGTGGGCCAACCACAGATAGATGGCGCCTTCATTTCCCACCCAGCTCCATTGGTTGAAAATTACCGTATGGTGATACATGACCGGAGTTGACGTGCGGTAAAGTATCACTATCACCCTCTATTTCACGATAGAGGCTACCAACTATTCTTCCCAAGTCTCACCTCAACATACCCCTTTCGACGAGAGCCGAAGATGGGTGCAGGGCAACCCCCCATCCCGCTCAATGGGCCAGGGCTGGCCCCTGTTGCCATAGTCGAACTATAAAGGGGCCATACAGTCCCTCTGTCACCAAATGGCGAACTATAAAGAGGGCTATTGTGGGCTTCTGTCGCCTCTGTCGTCTCTGGCGACAGAAACCCACAATAGCGCCTATAAACGCCTATAAACGGCCCTTACAGTCTGGACATTGTAGAAGAAAAGTAAAGTATCAATACACGCAACGTGATAAATACCTATATACATAGGATGACCATATTTCTTTCATAAAGATGCGGGATATCGATAAAATAGTTGTCAAGTAAAGTTGCAATTTACAGCCGAAAAAATTGCCAAAGGCGTTATCAATTACAGCCCAGTAAATTGTCAAAGGCAAGTGAAGTTGCCAACTATCGCTGAAATTACTGAAAAATCACCAATAGCGGAAAATGATGGTTAAAGTCAAAATGTAATTCGATAAAAATAATATATATTTATATGACTGTGTAATTAATTAGTGCTCCAATTATCATAATATAATTTATATAAGTCATGAAAATAATTTTAATTCTTGATTTCAAAAATTCAACTAAGACTTCTTGAAAATAAGGGAATTTTTATTTTTTTCAAAGCCATTTTGTAAAGAAGTTGAGACGGCCATAATTACGGTAATATCCCGTAAACTACGGCGGGAGGACATATGGTCGCGCTTTATATAAACGTTTCTGACCCGCTTGTGGCAGAAATACCTCATATCCGGCCCACGGACTGAAAATGTTGTACACTCCTGAATTAAAGGATTTTCCTTAGAAACGTATGGCAAATCGTGTTTCGGCTAACGAAGACGATTCGTTCCGGAATTACGTTCGTTAGCCGAGGCATTATTGTAAGCACACTCGTTGCCGATCGATCAAAGAAAGTCTTTATTTGCTTCAATTTTCGGGGGAGAAGATCGCCTTCGTTAGATGATAATCTCAGACCTTAATGACCGGAAGCGATTCCAGAATCACTTTCGGAGAGCAAGTCTGAATAATAATATCGACTCGAACCTTCGGATCTGATCGAAATTCGGTCTCATAAGAGAAGAAAGTTTCGGTTCTCATGTAAATGAAAACCAATCAAACCGGAGTACGTATCCGGTGTTTCCGGATTCCGACGTGATATTGCTTCGAAAATGCCACGCAATATATCCCTTCCACTATTATTTATACGTGTGTACGTATTTTAAAAAAAAATGGCCAAATGAAAACTCGTTATCGGAAACATCTTAAAGACTCGCCGTCCGCCGACTCGATTCGTAAATGACGAGAGGTTCTTGCGAAACATAAAATTTTACGATTTGATCGATTCCCTGAAAAAGAAGCAGCATTTTTTTTACTGAAACTAGTGAGAATCATAATGATGATGAAAAAAATTATTTATGAAACAACCAGATGGAATGTTTCGTGATGGAGAGGATGTTATCTATGGCGCAATGTAGCAATGATTACCAATCCAAACATTTAATTTTTCCCCAAGATATGAACAAAAAAATTCAAAAAAGGTCATGTATACAAACCAGTACTTCGTTCGCTCTGGTTATCACATTTATTTATACATACCGTAAACTGGGGGCGACTTGGGTACATACTAAAATTTTTTACTTTAGATGACGCCATAGCCACTGTAAATGAAATGGGTTCTTTTTAAGGCTGAAAATGCACTACACTGATCTGACGTGATTTCATGTGATATCAGAGACATTGTGAATTCTGATTCGTTTAAATTCTGTGACGTGGGAATTGCACGTATCGTAATTCCCAACGTCTCTGAGATTACATGATAATCACGTCACGTCAGTGTAGTGTGTTTCAGCCTTAAGTCTAGCCGTCAGAGTGAGCCTCCGTGACGTGAAATGGTGCTAAATCTCTCCTAATATTATCCCGCTTTTTTCCCCCGCCTACTTTTAAGGGGATACGGGACGTTCAAATTATGGAAATGATGAAATGTTTCTATTGCACAAAAAAAATATCGAAATTTGCGTAAAATATTTTGCATCAAACTGTATCTGTTTTTACTTAATTAATAATTACTTATTTTAATTATTTTACTTTTACTCGACTAGATTTTTTATGATTGAAAAATCATGATTGCCTACGAGAAATAATGTCTTCGTTTTTAGTTTTCTCTGTGTTTGTTTTTCGTCTCAAACTGCTATTCGAAATATCCTTTGCGAATCAAAAATTTCATTTAATTCGCTTCAAATGCTATATACTTTTTTCTTATGACCGATTTGTGACAACTTGCAGCATCCATTTTTAAATCCATCAATAATTACTGCTGAAAATGTGAATTAATAGTCAAAAAGGCAAATGCATTTTAGATTCACTAAAATGCATTTATTGTGTGTGTTTACCCTGAAAGGAATTTATTGTGTGTGTTTACCCTGAAAGGAATTTATTGTGTGTGTTTTCCCCTAAAGCTGTTACCCTATCTCCCCTGACTCCCACAAAAAAATCCACGTTTCTAAGTGCAATATTCGGTGAGATATTTGAATTTAAAAACTGGATAAAAATGGGAAAAGAACAGCAAAAACTAACGGACAAAGCTTCTTTCCCTTATTTATGCTGTCCCTTCCCAACATTTCTTCGTTTTTTGAATTGAAATATCTCAACATATATTGCACTTGTGGAAATTTTCTTTGTTGGCTTCAGGAAAGACAGGGCAACAGCTTCGAATTTGGTTTTTGGGGACAGCGTGTCCGTATAAAAAGTTATTTTTATTCTATTTTAATAACTATACAACCTCTTGCAACATGAATGACGTATCTGAGTTCTGTACGTTTTATTTTGGTAATTTTTTCTAATTGGACCAAAAGCGATTCACCAGTAAAATGCAGCAAAGGGGAATTAAGTAATCAATCTATATAGATGCCAAGAATATATTAGAAAATGTTCCAGGCCCTACAGAAAATTCACAAAAGCTCGTATTAGCATTGTAGGCCTAAAAGAATAATTCCCTGTATTTAATTTGCAATTGAAAGCAAAATTTATGTGTATTTATTTATTTATTTTTTCCTTAATTATTTCCAGTTGGATGAGATGGAAACATACGTTCTGAAAAGCAAAATATCAAGGCAATAGAGTAGCAACCCCACATGAAGGGGTGACTCGGTGTTGCGTTTTTGCATTCATATTTGCCCATTATGGTAAGTTACAAAACAATTCTTTGCATACACAAATAACTAAAAACTTCTTTCTAGCGATGCAACAATAAATATTAATCCATAAGGGAGGTAAAAAAAATATCCAAAATCTGTATTCAAGTCACCCCAGTTTACGGTATCCGTTTGCTTAATTTAGGGATACTTAACCTCTAAATTCTTGGATCGCGACCCAAGTCGCAGGGACTTCAAAGATGTGTCACACGAATCCGATTATAAATCCATTTGTTGCATCACTGATTTCAGAGTCGTCCTAGCGATTTCGGTGTCCTGGTCAGAACACCCAGACATTTTTTGGGGCCCTCTTGAGAAATGATTTTATGTAAAGTATTTTTTAGGAGGGTTCGGCATCCAACAAGGCACGGCATTATTATAGAATACACAGGAATGCTGAGAATTATCTATATAGAATTACGATCAAGTTAAACAAACATTGATGAAAATTCAGACAGAGAATTTCAAATGAAGGAACAATATAATATTCCAGAATTAATAAAAAATTTTAAAATGAGTGAAAAATAATCGTAAATTAGCGAGAAAAAATTTCTGAACGTATAGAAGAAATAACTTCGGAATTAGAGACAGCTTTCAGCAATTTGGGAACTCCCTTGTCTGATCTGATCCGGGTTCCTGGGTTCAGTTCCTGCCGGCCTACACCTGTTGAGATGCAATGGACTGGTTTCACTTACTTCGGAAACTGAACATTTTGATAAACAGAAATATTTAATAAAAATTTTTTAAATTAAAAACAGACGGATGGGCTGTTTGATCATGTCGTTGAATTTTGGGTCACGGCTGATTCCCTGGCTTAATGAATAGAGATGATTCGTATTGAGCGATGTTAACGCTTTCTGTGACACAAGATTACCGTCTTATATGTTAAAGAAACGCGAGTACGTATATAACGAATGTCCTTCTA
Source organism: Pholcus phalangioides (assembly GCF_987345545.1). NCBI lineage: Eukaryota > Metazoa > Arthropoda > Arachnida > Araneae > Pholcidae > Pholcus > Pholcus phalangioides. The sequence goes on from NW_028301609.1 coordinate 15,315,336, forward strand.
CATAGTATGAACTGGAACTGGTCCTCAAATTCATTTTTTATAAAACCACTTTTCCTTCCTGAAATTCAGACGATGCACCAACGAAGAGAAGGAACAATCGCGGCAAATAAAGCATAAGCTGTTTGTTCCGAAAATCGGCCATGACATACATCGGGAACCAAGATAAATCACTATTGTTCACTGAAATCACGGAAAGAGTATACAGAAAGAAAAAAAAGTGAGTTTCATATACATAATACGTAATAACCGATGATGAAAGAAAAGAAAATTGACTAGTCGAGCAAATAACGAATCTTGGTAATGGTGATTCAGAACATGATGCACCTATTCAGAGAAACAAACAGCTTAGCTTTTATGAGAAGAAGCCGTACGAGTATTTATTCTTAGAGAAGAAGGAGGGTCAAATCTTCTCTAGTAGGAAAAGGGCCAACGAAGTAATGATTTCTCAACTTTTGTCGTCGGGAGCAATTCAAGTGTGTTGCCAACTTAGTTTTTTTCTAACTAGATCTGTTTTTTTCCCCGGCCATTTCGTTGGGAAAAATACTCACCTGCCTGCTAGTTGTTTTTCCAGTCTTTTTCAAAAATTTTCTTGTGTAATTATCTAGTTTTGTATTTTCAATAATGTTGGTCTTTTTCAAATGACTATGTAAATTCCATTAAAATAACTACGATAAATTTCCATTCAACTATTACTCAAGGCCGTAGAGAGAGGGAGCCCAGGGATGTCCAGCCCCTCCTCCGAAATGGCGGAAAATAGCTCATACACAGGGTGATCCAAACTGTTTGTCCATAGGACTGTCTCCTCAACCGTTGACTTTAGAAGTATACTTTTAGTTACAAAAACTTATCAAATGATAATGCGGTTTCTTAAAATTTATTTCAGGAGCGCATACGTAAAATATATACAAAGAACTTTTTATTTGGTCACCCTTTCCTAAAAACCTTATTAAAGAAAGTCTGCTTTGTGCCTGTCTCTCCTGAGGACAACAAATATATATATATATATATATATATACGTTCTGAGTGCTCACTGAAATATTTGGATTCAAAAATCACAGAAAATGTGTGAAAGAAAAGCATAATTTTCAGACATTGCTTCTTTCCCTCATTTATGTTTTTCTTTCCCAACTTTTTTTTCCAATTTTTGAATCTAAATATTTCAGTGAATATTCCATTTTGAAATATGAAATTTTTGTTTGACCTCAGGAGAGACAGGGCAACAACTTTCTAATGGTGCTTTTTACCACAAGGGGACTGACTGTAATAAAATTTAATTTCTTCATTTCTTTCAGAAGTTTACACACGATCCCCTCAAATGAATTACATTTTAAGAAACCGCTTAGTCATTTCACAACTTTCTGTATATATAAGTAGAAGTATACTTCTAAAGTCAACGGTTGCAGAAATAGTTCCATGGACAAACAATTTGAATCGCCCTGTAATTCTATGGAATGTCATTCCTAAGTCTAATGTTATATTTCTTTGGTTCCCCTCGGAAACAAATTTCTGTCTACGGCCCTTCTATGAATTAAAAATTAAATGAAATTAAGAGACACGAATGCACAGGGTCCAATGTCTTTTTTAATGTATAGCTTGTAATGCCAAGATCTTTTCTAATTTGGTCGTACGCATGTCAGAATTTCCAGTCAGTTGAATCTTTTTGATACAAAATCAGAATACAGACGAAGTGCAATTTAACTTTCTACATCCAATCCTGAAAAAAATTCGTACAACTGAGGCAACGCAAAACATTCCACTGAATTTCAGTGGCTCTGGAAGTCATTGGATATTGAAGACCAACTTGCTGAATATTTCCTTTTATGTGATTTTACCAATTCTTTTATCAATATTAACATAATATAAAACTACAGGGCATTTCATTCCTGCACAACCAGGGTCGCCGTCATGAGACGCGGGACCCGGTGAGAAAATAATTTCGGGGCTTCATAGCTCCGATTTCATGTATTTTGCGGGGTTCAGCGACTCGCCATTCAAAGATTCGTGCATTATCATAGAATATACAGGAATGCTTAAAAATATCCGCTCATAAATGAAAATTCAGAATTAATGAGAGAGAAAAATCTCAGAATTGATGGAAATTCAGAATTAATGATAGAAAAATTCTAGAATTGAAAATATATTTGATATACACACACATGCAATTTTTTTCAATTTTACTACCATATGTGCGGGACCCGGTGCGACCGAACTTGTCACACAGCCCTAAGGGTGGCTCTGCGCACAATTTGCGTAAAATAGCAAATTCGCAATTGAGATATTTCGAAGTGAACTTTCATAGCACATACTTGATAAAATGAGCATTTTCAATGAAACAATGAGTTGGCTGAATAGTACGAAATAAATGATTTTGTCCCGGGAAAAACGTAGAGTCCCCGTAATAATAGCTGAAATGGCTAATTGTGGTTATTTAAGCCCGGTTTCTAGTTTTCTCTGATGAAGCATCTAGTTGAAAATTTTTTTGACTGTTGGCAACACTGCTTACCGTGACCGTCAGTCTCATTTCTGGTACTGTTTCTCAAGACCGTCGACGCAAAATAACGCCAGGTAACCCGTAAAAAAAAGCGTCACAGATTCAGAGAGAGAGAGTTCTTAGGAACTGACAGAGCATTGGTAGACAACCGAAGACACAAAAGAAAGAAGTAAGAAATGAATAAATAGAGAACAGTACAAAAGAAAAGTCGAGTTAAAAGGGTTGGCCGAGTTCCAGGGAACGAAACGGTATTGACTTTCTCGCGACTCGAACGAACGGTGCCCTTTTTATAACATGGGCAAGAAAAGTTTTTCAGGGGCCGAGGCACAGACACGGAATGGCTTCTACCCTCGAGGGCAAAAAAAAAAATTGAGACATTGCTAGAGACATTTATATACACATATATATCTAGTGTTTGCTCTCGAAATAGACTGTGCGCCAGGTCGCTGGTGCTCTTAACGAGAGCTTCGCAGACGCGATGGTGCGAGAACACCATCAACACACGCACAAAAAACTCAGATGAATCGGAAAGGTTAAAAAAAATAATAGTAGTTTTTTATGTAAAAGAGGGAGGAGATGAGGAAAAGCGAAAAACAACTTTTTTTTCTGAATAACAAGTGAGTGTGTACATACAGTATCATGTATGTGTATCGCTCACTCACACGAAATTGCGAACGATAAGAACTGATTACGCGAATACTTTTTTTTTTGAAGAAACAAATAAATGAGGTTTCCGAGAAAAATTCACGAATAAAAACATCAAACATTTACGATATATACACACATTTTTCTTCTCTTTTTTAGGCAAATTTTGCGTTGGCATTTTTCCAAGTTATTATTTTTTTCGATGAAGTATTTTTTCTTGATTCAGCAGTACAATTACATAGACGAGTCAAATTGATTCGACACCCAGCTAGTATTCAAAATAAAAGTTTTACGCAGACCGACAGCAGCAAGATGGTCTCTGCAAGTTGTACACTAACATGCTCGAATGTTGTCGCATTTATCTAAGAGCCAAGTAGATTGCTACGAAACCACACATACACCTCGTAATTTTGCTTGGGAATTTTTAACGAATTGTTACATGTCGGAACGTGTTGCGTGCGTGTGTTTGTGGTCTTAATTATGTATTAATGTTAACAGTCATGCGTGTTTTTTTTTTTTTTTTTGTTCTAGTGGTGCCTCCATCTGTAGGGACGAATTTTCTTCCATATTTTGAAGTGAAAATGGCAGATGACCGAATTTTCATGTTACTTAAGTGCCATGTTGACGGTCTACCCGTACTCTGTGAAGAGACATTTTCAAATGGGGGAACTTTTCAAAGTTGGGAAACCGCAGAAAATCAATTTCAGCTGACCCCCATTGTGCCCCAATTTAGTGAGCCTTGGGCACTTATCCTCACTTGCTCATACAGAAATCAGGTCCAACTCAAACAGTCTCTAACGCTTCAAAACGTTTTTTTCACTTGAGCTGTTCCATTTCTCTTCTGAAAGTTTGGTACATGAGGTTTTTACTGCCGTTTCTGAATATATAGCAGTGTTGTTAGGATACGATAGGAAATACTGATCAAGGATACGATAGGAAATACTGATCAAGGATAGGATAGGAAATACTGATCAAGGATAGGATAGGAAATACTGATCAAGGATAGGATAGGAAATACTGATCAAGGATAGGATAGGGAATACTGATCAAGGATAAGGATCACAAGCTCGAAGTTTTACTGTATTTCCTGTGATGTGCAGAAGCGTATAGGATTTTTAATTATTGTTTTTCCCTTCCCGAAACGTCTAGAAAATCACGATACCGAATAAAGAAAAAAATAGAATATCCCAAAATACACGCAGTCTCGGTTATAACGACATTGAAAATTCCAAAAACTTTTGTCGTTATAACTAAGGTGTCATTAAAACCGAGGTTGACGTTTTCAAGACAACGAAAAATATAATCAGCGGCAATCAAATACTTTGCATAAAGTTTATATTTTTTTTATGTTTAGGCAATTTTATCGAGAAAAATACGGAAAATTTTGATAATATTAATACCGATTCTCGCCAAACATGTTGCCAAATGTTGACGAAAGTGACAAAAATTAATTATAAATAACCATCGGCTAGGCAAAAAAATCTACAGCAAGTCTGCTAAAATGTATTTTACGGGAGAAAATGAACTTGACAAATAATGTGAGATGAATATTTGTACAGTCATATTCATTATAACAATTAATAAATTATGCAAATAATATGCATTCCTGATACTACATAAGGTTGGGAATTGAAACAAACTTCGTTGAAAAAAAAAGGGGCATTTTTATAAAAGATAATCGTAAAAGGCAAAATAAGGAAATACTTCTCATAATGCTCATGTCAATGAGCAAGTGGAATCGTCAAAAATGCTGTAAATCTTTTTTTTCATCGTTAGGTATAAATAGAAAAACAGACGAACATCCCCTAGATGTGATCAGCTCTAACCATGAATCCCTAGAGAAAACGACATTCAAACGGAAACAAAAGTGACGAAAAATTTGATATTATGTTCAAGGTGGTTGCTTTTCATCGACGTTATAAGCAAGGTTGATTGACATTATTCTTCACGGGAATCAGTCCGAAACAGAAATTATTGGCGTTACAGCCAAGATGTCGTTATAACCGAGTTCAACCGTAACTGAAATCACAGGGCTTGACAAATTCCAAGTGTCAGGTCGCCATTTCGACAAAAAACTCGGTACTGGCACCCAAAATTTCTGAATGTGGTTGCTAAATTGGACTCAGGATGGCACAAAATTTTCTGATTTAATTACACTGTTTCTTTTAACATGGGAAAAGTAAAAGAAAAAACATTTAGGGATGTTTTCTTGAGCAAAGAACCATGGTTCCTAAGAAATTTGCTTGGCATCTAAATAGTTTTTTGATTTGCCAAGTTCCGATTTAAATTTTTTCAGGAAAATGAAGCTGGAACACATCCGAATACTTTTATTTTGCTCTGAATTTAAATTTCACTTCCATTTTCTCATAGTTTTTCGAAAATTTTGCGTCTAAAAGAAAACAGATCGAGACTCAGACAAACAAGAAACTATGAAGGATGAGGTAACTCATTTATTTTGCTTCTCGTCTGGAGCATCCCAGACCGTATATATTTGACTTTATCCTCCTCGGAACAAAACCCTGTCGGCAAATATCAAAACCAAAAAAAAAACTTTTTGCAGATTCTGTCAAAACTAATTTCTGTTCTTCTCTTTCTTTAAGAAAATTTCTTTTTCGCACACATAAAAAATTCACGCAAACAACTTCACTCAACTTTTCGCGAAATCGAAAACAATTTCTCCTCGTTCCTTTGGCTTCTCTTTCTCATAACGATACGCACTGATCCGGAGCTTTATAAAAAAAAATACAGGGGAGATCCGTGAACTACAGAAAACGGGAGAAAAAAATTGGGAAAAAATATTTTATAACACCAAAAAAATAAATAAGTGAAAAAGAAGAGAAAAATGGTGGAACGCAATTTGGATTTGACCCAAAAAATGGATGTCGGCATTTTATGTGTATTTATGGTTCTGTTCTTATTCTATGCGGAAAATATTTATAAGATGAAAACCTCCAATCAGAAATGAAAGAAAATTGGTCCGTTAACTAGGTTATGAGAATTTTTGCCGAAATTGACCAATAAAATTCGAAGATCGTCCGCAAATGAGACAATATTTTTTTCTGAATCTAACTAATCCAGTAAATGCAGATAATGTATAACTATAGAAATTTTTTCTCTGCTTTTGACAACATTGAAGCGAATAGCTATTAATGTCTGGACGTTTTTGTTTTATGGACCGATTTATCATATTTATCAATACGAAACGGCGATTATACATAATAACCGGCAAATATAACGAATGTAGTGAGATTTACCATGTTTACCAACGATGCCTGGGTGTTATACTCGCACTTAATCTCCGGTAAAAGTGATAATTTCTGAAGCATTTATCAAATTTACAAACGACACTTGGATTTTATGCATAATCTCCGGTGACAGAAATGAATTCAGTGAAATTTATCAAACTTACCGAAATGGTCGGTGATTATGCATTATAACCGGATTTATCACCTTCAAAATCTGAAGTCTATTATTTTCGTGAAATGGCTGACTCCTTCGTGCATTGCCCAGGCTTCAGACACTAGCCACTTCGCAAAGACGCTAAATTTCGAACTTGGACAGTAACATACACTTGTACACTTAAAAGGCGACATTTCAAAAGTACATTTAAGTAAACGTCTAAGAATAGCACATATACTATTTTTATATATTCCGTTTATATACATATGGCAAAAAATACGTCAAGATATAAAACTGCATCTAACAAACGTATTATGGAAGTAGTTATAAAACACGCTGGTGGATAATCCCGATTTAATGATGTCTGTAAAGCCTTTCCCATTGCGTGGATGGGAATCGGATTTTACCAGTAGAATGGAGAATAATGATCTATGGGTGATCTAAAATAGAAAAAAGAATACGAGACAATCGTCGTGAATGGAAATAAGGAAAGGGAAAAAAATCATCCTGAGTGTGATCTTCAGTTTATTCACCTCTGAATCGAGTTCGGATCTACGACAACAACACACAAGGGATTCGTAGGGGTAATAATATTAAGAAAAAGAGATTGTGTCCTGTGTGTAAGGGAAGCGCTATTCGTTTCTAAAAGTAGATTGGCCGTGAAATTAGAACGAGCCGAAGAAGAAGCTCATTCAAAGAATTCGACCGTCATTCTCTCTCTGAAGAAGATTTCTACAGTTTGTGTACTTTGTTCTTCAATTTGGTTCGCCTTCTCTATAAATAGATGCAAATTGTTCCTAGGGAGAGACAGACAGACAGAACAATGACGAGCGGAGAAAACAAGTGTTATACTTTTTTACTTTTCTTATTTTCTGCTATCTAAGTTCAATTTATTTGCTGGATTTATTTTCTACTGGATTTGGGTCGTGTTTCGTGCGCGAGATAGAGATGGGAGGCTTTTTGATTGGTACCCTCGGGGGGATCAGCTAGATGGATGGATCATCTTGTAGTCTCTTTTGTACAGCCCACAAGGGTCTCCTACAAGAATAGAGCTTAATAAACTAACTTTTTCCTAAGAAGTATACAGGCAAACACTTCGGCATTTCATTTATTGCGTGCATTAATAGTTTAGGGAGAGTGTTTTTTTTTTCAATCATTATTTAATGTTTGTTCGTCTCTCGACGTTCCTTATTTCATTTTTATATGAACTACCTTAGTGTGTCCAGCAAAACCTACTTGATCGTTTTCCTGACTTTCCCTGTCCTAAACTGGTGAATAAAGAATAATAAACTTTGAGGCACACATGTGTGCTGAATCAATGACCCGCGTTTTAAATGTGGCCCTCGACCACAAACGTAATATTGCAAAAATGAACTGAACGTGACACCTCCAGATCATTCAACGGGTCCGTGGTACATTTATAAATAAGTTAAAGGACCTGTGGACCCTGTTCCAGGTAACGTAAGTGACCTACGGCACATATACCTCAAGTGACCTGGGACGCATTTACAGATCACTTAAATGAACTGAGGCGCTGTTACAGATTTGAATGGTCTGCGGCACATTCCCAGAGTGTTTAAGTGACCCACAGCACATTCCCATGACATTTAAGTTATCTGCGACAGCATCCCAAGTCACTCAACACGTTTTCAAACCAATGAAATGGCCAGCACTCTCCAAAAGGTTGAGCACCCTTGGCTTAAATACATAGTTTTGCATATGTGCAAAGGGTGCAAAACGTTAAACGTTCATTACTGCAGCCAGTTTGAAGATAAAAATTAAGAATCACCTTTGCACATAAGATAAGGTCATATTCTTTCCATTTTATAATTTGAATTTGCTGGTAGATGTCCCAATCAACGACAACTCTTCTTATTTTCAGAGCATGTGGGACTGGGATTTCGCTCATTTGTTAAAATGTTTTGATCGCATTTTTTTTTTTTTACTTTTGCAGAACCCAAATTTTTTCGTACTATACTTTCAATCACAAAGAAGGTAGTTATATATTTGGAAAGTGATATTACTTCAATGCATTTATATTTTTGAGCCTTTATACGTCCTTGTTAAAGCCCTGTATAAGCAATACAATTCGAAATAGAAATTTTTAAATGATTTTTCCGGCTTCTATACGTGTCCGTAACTATGAAAAAACTGTCAGCTCGAAAAAATCATGAATTTAGGGGTTAAAACCTTCCAAATGTTTTTGAAGTTTCAGTTTTTTTTTCACTTCACAGAAGTTTTCTCTCTGACTTTTAACACATACTTTAAATTTTTACTGAATTTACCTGATAATTTGTCGTTTCTCCGGTGACTGTGGTGGTCGAGTGGTTATAGTGACGGACTCGCGATGCGAGGATCCGGGTTCGAACCCCACAGTGGTGGTCGCCTGAAGTTGGTTTTCTGTGGTTCCCAACTTCAAGGTGCAAATGCGAGCCGATCTCCCCGTTAAAAAGTCTCGCCACAGAGAGCAACAGTCCTACAACGATAAATCATTCAATCATAACACTTCACTCATAGTTTGAAAAACTGGTGGCAGATGGCAGCAATACACATAACAAGCATTACAGAGAAACATAAAACTTCACGTCAGGTTTCACTACACGTACACGCACATTCCCGCATGTACCGATTCGTTGGGGGTTCCGCGGGGGAGGGGGTGTGGGTGGGGTGCATATGTGGTGTAGCAGTAGTAGGTAGGGCCTCCAAAAATGGCTCGGGGATCCATGATGTTCTTAAGTCAGCCACTTCGTTGGGCAGTTTGCCTGTTGTGGCGTTGTATTTGTACTAGGAACCCCGCATGAACATGATTTGGATTTTTTAAAAAAATAAGAAGGAAAATAAATTAGAATAAAAGCTTCAAGATCGTTTTCAGAAACTCGACAAGATCCTATAACAAAGTACATGAGGCTATAATCAATGTCACGTCATTATAATATTTATGCCGTTTTTATACCATGGTCATGGGCCAAATTTTATATTCTTCCGTAATGACATTAACCATGTAGAAAATAAATATTTGTGTAAAAGTTTTTTCTTTTTTGTATTTGGGAATAGCATGCATATGTTCGTATTTCCTAGTCATTGATCGTACAAATAAGTATTGTTTTGATCTGTTACTACTAAACACACATGCACCTCACCCGGTTTGATCTGCTGCAACACGTAACAATATGCGTCAATAAAGCACTGTATTTATACAAATACAAAAAAAAAATGTCACAACGGAGGAACTACCCAACGAAGTGAATGCAAAAAAAAGATGCCCTTAAAAAATATGATTTCAAAGAACCTTAAAGTACAGCAACTCAAACTAAGAGCAATTGTCACGGAAAAAAACTAATAATTATGATAAAATATAACGTACTGCCCGTAAAAAATTGTGTTTGTCTTATCTATGTATGGACGGCTTCTTGATTCATCCCAATATGAATATATATTTCTTTTTAAACGTGTCAATTGTGATATAATTCACGACTCGGGGGGGGGGGGGGGGTAAGCCATTCCATTTATTCACAACTTTTCCGAGAAAAACTCCCTGCGACACCACAACCTAGAATTGTCTCTTACCAATCGATACCGGTGTCCCCGTATTGAAGCAGTTGATTGACGATGTATGAATAACTCATGTTTCAGTTTATTCATCCCATTGGAAATTTTAAACACTTCGATCATATTCCCTGACACACCTGCGTTGCGTTCTTTCAATGTGAACATATTCAGAAAATCAAGTCTCTCTTCATAGCTCAGACTTTCCGTGTCAACAAGGGCACGCGTAGCTCTTCTCTGCATCTTCTCGACTAAGTCAATGTCCTTCTGTAGATATGACCATCAAAACCTTACGACATACTCCAGTCCTAGACGAACTAAGCCCCTGAAAAGCAGAAGGATCACTAGGAGAACGCGAAGGGGAAGTTTCAAGAATGAAACCGAAAATTCCATTTGCTTATTTGACTACCCGAGAACAATGTTCAGAAAACCTAAGCCGCTTGTCAATAGAGAATTCCCAAATTTTTTGGTCCAGTCGCATCCGAAATGTTTGTATTATTTGGAACGTGGGTTGTTCGAACCTGATTCTTGTTTGTTTCACAGGATTCCTCCTCAAGTGCTAAATAGCAGATAAAACCTCATCCAATTTCGTATCAATATTTTCAGTCGGATTCTGCATAGTGAATATTAGTATAATCAGAACATCAACATCACAGTGACGATATTATTGTAAGAAAGATTGAGAACCAAACAAAAAATGGGTCCATGTAAATGGAGGAGAGGTTGCATATATCTACAGTATATTGTGCGTAAATTCTAACGAAAGTAGCACGTGAAGTTTTATTGTCTTCTAAAATAATAAGCCGGAGGAAACGACGAGATTGCGAGGAGGATAAAGATCAGCGGGAGCTTGGGGTCTTGTTTTCATGTACAGAGAAATTTGCATATCTGACCCGAATGCTTCTCTCCCAGCAGCTGGCTAAAAGCCAAATATAAAAGAGAAAAGTTCTTCCCATATACTCACGGTTTAATTGTCTTCCTTGAACAGAATTCAACCTTTAGAGAAGAACTCAATATTTAAGCAAAAATTGGAAGCAGAATCAAATTTGGATAATGAACAAGAATTTCGAGCTGATTATTTCGATTATATTCACACCAGGGAGGAGAAAATGTGTTGAAAACCGATATTGAAATTGTATCATTTTCATGATAATTGAATTGTGGTGGAGGATATCGAAAAGTGTAAAAAAAATAAAGTTAAAAACCAGTGATTTATTAAAATATTCAAGGAAAATTTACTCCTCGGTCACGTGATTCCATGGCAAGATTCAATGAGGAAACGACAATAAAATAACTGGAATAAGTTATCGACACGAAATTTCTCTGGAGCGTAATACGAAGGACAGAAAAAAAAAATTCAATTACGAAATTGATTGAAGGGACAGGGAAAACCATCGGTGGGTTTTGTAATTACATCAAATGCAGGGACAGGTTCGAAGAAAGTCGATTTATTTGCTCGAAATTCGATTCGTCGTGTGATCGAAAGTTTATTTTATTTTATTTTTGAATTTGTAATGCACCGCTCGTCATCTTGTACAAACAAGTTAGATAAAACGATCAATGCACAAGGTATGCAAATGAACCGTGTGTGATGACTAAGAGATGCAGACACTGGACGATCGAGCACGGCGGATTCCAACGGAGCGTCATCAACGCGTTCGGGCTGTTTTATGTAGATAATATAGAAGATAGGGTATCGAAGACAGACAGAGCATGACGAATGTTTGTTCAAAAAAACAATGAGAGATGTTAAAGAATGATGATGTCATCCGAATCGTCCGCAAGAGGCAGCAACCTAATGAATTATCGAGACACTACCTTCACTCACACAAAAGACACAGGCTCGTCTTCTTATAAAACAAACGAGGTCAACAAAGTAAATGCCGTACAACACCGAGCAGATTCTTCTCGAACAGAAACCACCGGTGCGATCCGTGGATGGGGCAACAAGAAACAAAATGGAAGGTAGATTCAAGTTCGAGATTAAGATAGGAAAACAATGTCCGTCAGTCTAATTATAAATTCTGAAGATGGACTGCTTCACTCTCTCGGAGTTGTGCGCCATTGTACCGAAAATACCGAATGTGATCAGATAAGACACGTCTTTCGTTCGTTCAGTCGAGAGCGACACACACACACTCAGGAATCTGTAGATCTATGAAGCGTGTCTTTCTCAATGGCCAACATACTCAGAAAGAAAAGAGACAATGACACCGGAGAACCACATATCATTGTCGCTCTCTTCAGGTTTTATACAAACATAATCTCTGAAATGAAGAATGACAATGCTCAACACAAGATTCTCTCTTTCCGTCCTCTCAGAACAATTTCTTCGAATCATTCATTGTCGAATGTAATGTGAATGAATGTTTCACATAAAAATTCTGATTTTCATTGGACGTGTTTTGTTTATAACAAGTGAAGTGTTCGACCAAATTTTAGGAAACTTGCAGAAAATTTAACATGAAAATTACACACTATACTGAAATTTGAAACTGAACCATTTGATATCTCATAAGATATAAGCATTTTTTAAAATAATTTTACATCAATTACACATGCGCAAAAATTTTAATTATTTTGTTATTTGGTTGTCAATTACACAGAGCAACTTTTATTTATTTATTTATCAGACAAAACATCACAAAAAATACAAGACAGAAAGACAAAAAGAAAACTACAAAATAAACATGATTTGACCCAAAGGGATATAGACCTTCCATGGATCATGAACAGTAACTCAAATAGGGCAATAAAATTTGTTGCATAAAATGAAAATTCCAAAAGATATCGGGGTGATATCGTGAGCTGTAATTTAAGTTTCTTGCTGAAAAAGTAGGCGGATCGTAAGGGATTTCCCACAAATTGGTATTTCGATTATTTTCCATCACGTGATTACTTTCGAGAATAAGCCCGCAGCATTAAGCGAATGAACGTGTCTGATGCCATATAAGACAAAATACTTAAGCATAAGACACGTGTACGATGCCAAAATGAAAAAAAAAACAAAGAAATAATCAAATGACAAAAAATAATCGAAATATCAATTTGTGGAAAATCACTTATCATCGCGCTCCTTTCGCATGTAAAAAATTACAGCTCACAATATCAGCGATATCTTTCTGAATTTTCACGCTGCAACTTTAATTTTCACAAGTTGCTGTATATAGTCGGCAATAAAATTATAGAAAATAAAATCGCATCGCACATGCGAACTTAAAATCATTTTCTTTGAATGCTCATATCTCATGAAGTATAAGATGGTTCAATTTCGAATTTCAGTATAATGTGTAATTTATGTGTGTTGTTAAAGTTCCCTAAAATTTAGTCGAAAACTACACTTGTTATGAGCGAAACACGCGCAATGAAAATTAGAATTTTCAGAAGAAACGTTCATATATGCATAAAAGTACGTGCAGTTTTCACGAAAATGCACACAAACATCACAAATAGCGGGAAAAATATTTTGTAAAAGTTGAAAACCATTCGCAGCTTTTTCTGATGCAGGATTGATTAAAAACATTTTTCTCGAATTTAATTTTTTGTTGGTCCCCTAAATGCATGCGTGACTAAATATTCACAGAAAATTGTGAATACAATTATAGATGACGAAACGTCATTTCCAGAACGATTCGCTCGGCACTTTTCTAGAAATTCGAGAAAAAATGTCTAAACTCCAAAGTGAACACAGTGTGTTATGGTTATATAGTATACATCAAGAAGTAACATATACATGTTTCCTTTCGAGTATAAAAAGCTTCTTCTGCCATCTTATTGCAAATGGTCAAATTTTTATCAAAAAGGAATGTAACACATGCCTCAAATGAGCATGAAAACCGTTTTAAACATTCATTTCTCTTTAGGAAAATCAAAAGAAATCCAAAACCGAATGTCAAAAAGAAGCGATTGCAGTTGGAAATGGGATCAGGGATTTTCGGATCGAGATCAAATAATTTTTCAGAGGTCATAATGTTGAATTTGTCATACATTTTATTTTTGTTCTTAAGATGACCGTGTTAATTATCCGTCGATTAGCGAGTGGATGCGCTCTCCACAAAAAAAAAAGATGACCTTGAAGACATCCTTGGCGAAAACTCATTACAACTTGAAGGACTGCGAGCGAAGTATTATCCGAATATGCGACGATCAAAGAGATTCGGAAGACGTTATATATGTGCAAAACTTAAAAAAAAAATGGAGAAATTCGAATAGTTTTTTTTTCGTGTGTATGAAAGAATTTGTATTGCTCAGAATGTGCGAACGCTGTTGAAGACCTTGCAGAGAAATTCGATACCCAGGAAGTGAGGAATGAGTTTCATCTAGAACGGACGTGATGGCACGAAAGAAGCAAAACCAATGCTGAAATGACCTCCCGTGAAAAGAAAAAAAATTATTCTTTTCACTAGAAAAATAAGAATCTTTAAATTCCCGGAAAAAGTTTCCCGATTCACTATTTTTCCCGCTTTCTCTCTTGTATATTTGAACAGAACGTGACTTAAAAGAGCGAAATGAAAAAAAGTTAAAAAAAAAAATCACTCGCAAAAGGAGGAAAAAAACTCCGAGGATTCTGAACTTAAGAAAAAAGTTGATATTTCTTAACTCCTCAGTGCCGTCCTACGTACTCAGTGCGCACGATAAAATAATCGTATGCCGCCGTCACACGAACTCGGTACGCATTGGCGTCCAACTCATATCTTAATTTTCTGATCTATTATACTATTTCACGATCTCTGCATGTTTGGTATCATTCGAAAGAGGAATAATGTGGCTTTGTACAATCATAACACTATTATATTATTTTCATTCATTATATTTTATTGTGAGTGATGAACCTTTGCTGCTTACCACGTAGGTATTTGAGATATTATTGTAAAAAGCTAAATTGTAAAAATGAGCTAAAACTACCTGCATTATTATTATTGTAAAGAGCGTGTTTATGCCCCGTTGAGCTAAAATGCCCTGCATTATTGAGTTAGTAGTTCTTTATTGCAGCCAGGAGGCTTTGTTATATATCCGATTATTGGCAGACGTAGAAGTGAAAAAAGAATTTTACCAAAGAAAATGTCATATACAATTTTAAGTAATACAAGTGATACTATATAATATTATAGACAAGACCTTATTTTATAAACATAAAAAATTTCAAGTTAATTCAAACATTAGTTTGAAAGTTATAACTTTTTTACTAAACATCTGCGAAAACCACGATCCCATTTTAAATCTCCTCCGACCTACGAGATGGGATTCATATAAATCTTCTGCAGGCTTGAGGGGTTCTAAAAAATTTCTGTTCTTTTCCTGAGTTTGTCAAAAAAAGACTTTTTATGAACTCAAGTTACATCTAGAACGAATGAATGCGAATATGGATAAATGAACTGTACATCTCTGTACGTCTCAATAGGAATTCCTGACCGATACTCCCGGAGTTCTGTATGCACGAATGTTAATTTTCAACAAATGGCAATACTCTGCCATGGACTCCATGCAACAGCTGGACTCAGCTATAAACCCCCAGGTTATCTATCTACCCTGCCTCAGAGTCAGTGCCGGATTTCCCGATAGGCTAGACCAGTGTTCGCCAATATACAACTACATGCGTGATTCAGGCATCAAAATTCAATTCTGGCGCAGCTTGACCTAGATGGTCCTTGCGCCAAAAAATTCAAAATCCAATCCAATCAAAATTCAATTTCACTTCTCCAAATTTTGTTGACGGAAATTACTCTTCAAAATTATATTTTCAGATAACGCTGGGCGAGACAGGCTGCAGGGTAGTGCCCCGAGGTCTGCAGAGCACCTCAAAAATCTCAAACTGTTATTTTTCGGAGAAATTTCTCTATGATCTGCGAATGGCTTTAGATATGTATTAGGTCCATAAATTACCATAGTTCATATAATAATACAAAAGACAGCGACAATTTGTCGTAGACAAAGAACAGCTAGAGTTGGTCATGCGTATAACGGGCCCCATTGATTCAATTCCCTAAGGCTCCATCAAACATAAATTCGACCCTGCTCAGAACGAATGAATTTTTCCTTCGCACTCCATACAGTTGCGTAGGAACGACAGGAGAAAATTTATTGTGACCGAATAGTTTCACGTAGTGCAGTCCCAATGTTTTCGAATAAAGAGCAGTTGAGCTGAAAAAATTTAGTGTTCTAGAGCAGTGTGTGTGTGTGTTCCGCAACCTGGATCCATATGCCCTTCCCCCCCCCCCTCCCACCTCTACGGTCCTGTGATATTCTAAATGGGGTCACAGGTGAAAATGAAATGGAAGGAGAGCCATGAGATAAGTAGCTAAGGGGGCCCACAGACAGCCCTGAAAAAAATTCAAATTTGAAAAGATAAAGCTTTAAAAATAAATATAGTGAAAAAATTATGACTAATTTGAAATCCCACTCATAAAACCAGGGCCATCTCAATGCGAACCTCATGGGCCCCGATTTTTTATATCCATAGGAATATATATATATATCTACGGGGTGATTATAAAAAAACTATCCCGACATAAGGGCCCTAACTATCATACCATTCACAGAAACTGAATGAAATTTTGGCATAAGGTATTTTGAGGTATGCGCTCAAGAATGATATGGAAAACAACAGTGTCACTCTAACAGTTACGGTTACAGTGAGAAGATTTCGAAAATATCAAATGGCAACACCAAGTTTTTTGTATTGGAATGTGATCTCCATTGTGAAAAACCCTAAATAGCGTTGGAATGGCACCTGTTGCACGAAAATCCCCGGAGCTAGGCAAGGAAAAAGTAAAAAGGACTTTGCCGTGCACCAGAGCATTAATGTTCGTTTCATTCGTCACACCGTTTCTTCGGCTGAGATACCAGCCTGATTAGTCCTCCACAAGGTCATGTGGAAAATTTGTGAAACACGATAAAATGCTTTATTTTATGCTGCTTCCCTGTCCTTATTGGTTGTCCTCACTTTTAGCCTATCTACCGCCGGTGATTTTCATGCTACAGTTGCCGTTCGAACGCTATTTAGGGTTTTTCACAATGGAGATCACATTCCAATACAAAAAACTTGGTGTTGCCATTTGATATTTTCGAAATTTTCTCACTGTAACCGTAACTGTTACAGTGACACTGTTGTTTTCCATATCATTCTTGAGCGCATACCTCAAAATACCTTATGCCAAAATTTCATTCAGTTTCTGTGAATGGTATGATAGTTAGGTGCCCATATGTCGAGATAGTTTTTTTATAATCACCCTGTATACACACACACAACGATATCTCATACCATAGTTTTTGTAGTTTATGAGAGTAAGTGTGTGTCTTTGTGTAAGCCATACTTCCAGCTTATTACGGGGGGGGGGGGAAGCCCAAGAACATCACAGGAGCACATTGATGTTGAAATGGCCCTGCGTAGAAACCCGACAAGAGGGAAATTCACTGAAGTCCAGGAGTCCGGAGACCGACTTTACTTGAATTTTTTTTTTGCTCAAAAAAACGAGTCAAATCAGGCCGTGTGTGTGTGATTCGCCCAGTTTCATTCTTACCTATTTATTTTCGATTAGTCGTGCGTATTGGCCGGGCCTTCCGTTCACCAAAAGAAATCAACTAGTCCGGTTGGCCAAACAGTTCCAACTGGTTAAGAACTATTCTCAGTTCTCAAACATTCTCAAATGTTTAGAACTGTTGTCTTTCTAGTACGACAGTGTCACCAAGGACTGACTTCAAAAGGTTTGGTGATTGGGACATTTATTTTTTTATTTATACAATATTGTTGTGGCCTTGGGGCCTATACAAGAGTATCTATGCACTATTCTCACAAAATAGCAACGAAAGATTATTTGGGTGATCAAGAGTTTTTTTTTCAGTCACCTGGGTTCGGAAAGTACTCTACCGTCCCCATACACTTCATACATCTTCGGCCTAACTCAAGGGAGTCACTTCGTGGCATTTCACTCCATAACAGCTGCAGATAAATTTTAATCAGTAGACTCCTCGCTACATGCGTTTTACGAAATACCAAAGACTACTACATCGAAGGTTTTTAAAACTGTGAACTGCGATAATACGATTGATCCCATAACTCCAGGAAATCTTTTTTAGGGGGAGAGAAAAATAGACTGTTCAAGAGGTTCCTCAAACCATTAAAATCGGACATAAACGAGACGCATTGGGAGGGAAAAGTCTTTTAAGAGCGAGATCCGCCATCTCACACACGCTTACTTCTATAAGAGAGAGATACTTTAATGCTTTATTTTATTTTTTCCGTCCAAGATTTACGATCGACCTTCTCTTCAATTATAAAGCACATCTAACACATCCCTCGAAATAGCCGGTGTTATCTTCTGGGACGAAAACGTTCTCAGTTAGGAATGACACACTCCAAACGATTTTACCTCACCCGTCTAAAATCTTAAGGCTGAAACACATTGCGATGTACAGTCAAACCTCGTTAGCGGGTCACCCAGATAACGCATCTATCCGCTTACCGGGTCTCTTTTTTTACAATTCCGATTGTTTCTTCAATGATATTTCTTATGTTATTTAACTACTAATAATGAATCTCCACACTCCGCCTAAGGAGTCACTTCTAAGAATAAAAAATACTTAGTAAATTTTCATAGAAATCAGAAACTCTTTACACAATGTATACGACAAGTTCGATGCCCAACTATAGGTGGTTTTCTCGCCATTCGACAGAGCATGTGCTCCCACATAATGGATCTTGACAGACTTCCAATCAGGGAGACAAAGATGAATTGAATCTAATTTTGTGAGAGTGTTTTTTTACATCGTGAACTTATTACAGAGTGGCCCGCCAAAAGTTGTCCTGCTTAGGAGGCCCTGCTGTAGGACGTGGGGGGGGGGTGCACGACCACCGTCTTCACAGTATCATAGGCCCTTCTGGCAAAAAGAGGTACTGGGCCCCTACTTAGAATGAAGTGTCCACCTACCTGTTTACACTGTTGCTCTCGAAAATCATTGTAACAAATCTCATTATCAATAGAGCTACGTATGCACTTGAAGCTCTTGGGCCGCGTTAAGATAGCTCTAAGAGAGCTGTGTGACAGATATTCCCAATTTTTATTTTAATGCATCCCCGCTACTGGAATTTAATAGTCAATCACCGAACCTTTAAAATCTTAGAGTGCTGTTATCAAAATTGAACTTTTTTCTGCCTCATTCATACGACAAACTTGAATAGTTGTAACAATTGTAATCTAATAAAAAATTGCTCTAAAATAAATTTAATTTTTATTTCTTTCAAAAAATCCTAAACTACTATTTTATTATCAATGGAGTAGTTTTTTGGCATAAAAACTAAAAAAAATCTACTGCAGGCAAAAAGACCGTCTCGCGCTCTTACGAAATTTGACGGTCATGGGATGGAAGGAGATATAATTCACTTGGATTTATAAGTTTCCAAGGTTGAAAAAAAGTTGTGCTTTCAACTGAGCACAACGTCTATCACCATGGGCAATTTACTACCGATTTAGTTGCGCCAGAAGTGTGAGTGAGTGCTTAACAGTCTGAGTCCGTATATAGTGTTGTGTGTGAATTTTTTAGTGCTGCCATCATTTTATGTCATCGTGACATATAGGATAGTCTAGAAAGAAAGATCTTTCAGATCCAACCTAAAGTCAACACCGAAACCCGTGAATGGTCCAGGGAACAGGTTTTATTCCTCATGGAACATGGGCCATTCCCCCACAAATTTTCATAGATTCAGAATTTCTGACAACCAACAATGTATACGTGGTAAAATCGGTTCTCCTCATTACTACGCCACAGACTGCAAATTTACTAAGCAATTCCATTTCCACACATCAAATGAAGCAAATATGAAACACTGCGCGTGTGTGTGTGTGTGTGGCAGAGCTATCTTCTTCACAATAAAAACGCAGCAAAATGCAAAAATTGATGCAGTTCCTAGAAAAAAATACACCAAAGCTTCATAATAAAATCTAGGGCAGCAAGACCACGATCATTAATTAGCATAATATTGTGTAACGATGTAAATGTGATAGTAGTATATAATGTTTGTTAGGGTTATCCTGTATGCAAATTTTGATATATAATGCTGTATATCGAATAATGTGGTATGCATGTCCATCTGTATAATGTTGAATATGTTACTGCCAAAGCCAGCCCGAAATGGCCGATTCCCGGCGGGGCCGGCCACTTCTCGAATTGGCCGATTTCGTTGGATATTGACAAGGCTAATTTCCGAAATTCTGATATCGGCTGGGCAGTTCGCGGAGTGGCCGGCGATCCCTGGCCAAAGTCCGATAACAAAAACCATGATTCGGGATCATCGTCAAGTTGGCATATTTTTCCGTGATAATTTTGTGTACATTAGTTATGGCAATCCATCAATCCACCATCACGTACGGTAATCATTTTTTTTCTCCAAAATTTGGCAGAAAAACTATATGTTTGTATAATTATTTTCATAGTTTTTCTCTGAAATTTCACTTTTTTTCCCCGTCACATGGTGCTAATGCAATACAGCTGCCATGTATAGACATATATCACAAGTTGGCAATTAAAAAAAATGAATTTGGCTCGTCTTACATCAGCACATCGATCTGTGGCCAGGGGTCTCCGGCCACTTCGCAAAATGGCTGGCCAAAGTCCAAATCATTTCTGCAATTCGGGCTTTGCTTTGGCCAAAACTCCCGGCCAATTCGCGAAGTGGCCGGCCCCGTCACGAATTGGCCGTACTTCAGGTTTGGCAGTAACATACATATATTGAAGTTGTGTAATTGTTGGTGATGTGTAATTGTTGTATAATGTTAAATGTTATCATCTCTCTCTCTATACTATTTTTGTCTTATGTATATATACAGGGTGATTCAGAACAGAACAGACAAAGCACAACGAGGCTCTGCACTTAGGCAATTTTAGCTCATTGCCCCGAAGGGCGCGGTTGTGTCGAAGAAAATTCTGAAAGACAAGGAGGGAAATTGGGTGTCCCTTTCGTAGGGTACAACATGCATTCGTTAATCGTTATACATACAACCGTTGTGACAATATAAATTCTTTCAAGATTCAAAAATATAATTCACCTTATAATATAATGCCCCGTGTAAATGCAAAATTACAAAAAGAAAAATCGGGAGCCCTATCGTGGAACTCAAAGGAGGGGACCTAACTCATGTCGTTAGTGGATCTGCGTAAGTTCCAGGTCCTATCCCTCTGCTTCCAACTGGATCTCTGTATAAACGCGTCTTGTTAGTCTAGCTGATTTTCGGGCGGGGGGGGGGGGGGGGGGAGGGAGTACTGGGGTGTCCGTTGTAGGCCTGTTGCTCTCTGTGACAAGAATTCTCAACTGGGAGATCGGTTCGCATCTGCGCCTCGAAGTTGGAAGCCACAGAAAACCAACTTCGGCCGACCAACACCACTGTAGGATTCGAACCCGGGTCCTCGCGATGAAAGCCCGACATTCTGACCGCTTGACCATTACAGCGCAAAGGTTGAACTTGTTTGACTAACGATTAGTATGTTTTATGTGCATGAATTTATCAATAGGGAAAGGCAAGTGCTATGCCATGGGCTACTCCTCTAGTTTTATATTTTTGCCCAAGAGTAACCTCTTCACGGAATTGAATGTAAGTTAGGTCTAATATCAGTTTTAGACCTAAAATTGGTTTTAGATCTGTGTCCATTTCAGAGATTAGTCATGACCCACAGTATAATAGTGAAAAAAAATATTGCGTTAGGAATGGTTTTCGTTTCTGTTTAATAACAGATCATTGGAAACACGAGATAAGTAATGTCGAAACGACTCGACGTTCGGAGATATGGACAAAAAAAAAAAACGAGCTCGAGTTTCAGTCGTTATTGGATCGCAGTAACTTTGATGAAGAAGTTTCTGACGTCGAGAGAAATCCCGAAGAAACTGTTTGGGAAGTGCTACTTCCATCGATTGATCCAAATGTGCCTTCGTCTACCCTTTTTTCCCTCGTCGTTTTCGGGAAATCACTCGCCACTTACCAATGGCTTTCAAGGGTAAAAGTAACTTTTCTTCCGTCGTGTCTGCGTCCGTTCGTTGATGCAACTGCCTCCTCATTTTCGAGGAAAGTGTATACCGACAAGAGTGAAACCGCCCCAAGAAAAGATACGCTTCCGAGGAAATAAATAAAATAAAAATGGATCCTCTTTTCCTGTCGAAACACGAAAATTGCATTTTTGCCTTCTATTGGTTGTGTGTGTGCTCCGAAACGAGAGAGAAAAGTGGAGTGTCTCCTTGAGCCTCGTTTCACACTCACACAAGAAAATCTCCCTATAAAAATTTTCACAGCAATGAATGATGGTAGGGTGATGAAACAGCTGCACACAAAAGTATCTCTACTTTTCATGCCCATTATAACGAACCGCATCCGCGAAAGTTTGGAAAAAGCTTATAGAGAAATAGTTCTTTCTTTCTTTTGAATTCTAAATACATAGGACATAAGATGGGGCTAAAATCACTTTTTTTCTTTTCCCTGCGATTCTCATCGATCGTGGTATGGAAGCACATCTTAGTAAGGAATACAAGACTTGAGGCCGAAACATCATCGTAAATAGTGTGATAGAAATTTGACTTCTCTACTACAATTTTTTTTTCTCAAATATTGGGGGGGGGGGTTACGTTCAAGACGTGGTAGGTGCAGATTGGAGTGTACGCATAGTAGACATTATGTTGGCACTCAGTACCTCAATGGACCTCTAAAAACCTGGGATCCGCAAATTTCGCCTCTAACATTTCGCCCAGGGGTTAGCAGACCCTGAAGAAGTCTTCTTTAGGGGGTTGATGCCCTGGTACGTTTCGTCCACGAAAATTTCGCACTTGAGATTTCATCAGCCTTGACCGTATGAATGGTCATCCATACGGTCATGCACTTGGTCACTCAGTCATTCATAGGGTTACTCATACGATCAGGGGTAGGCGAAATGTCAGGGTGAAAATGCGGGAGTAAATGCCCAACTCCCTTGATCACTCATACGGTCGCTACCATGGTTCTCACCCGCTCATTTCGCCACTCATATGGTATTTCACTTGGTTGCTCATACGGTCGGGCAGGTGAAATGAACCGGAGACGAAACGTGCTGGGACGAAATGTCGTGGGCAAAGTTTCCGTAAACCAAAAACCCTAAGGATGGTCGTTTCCCACTCATAATGACTGATTGAATAAAACTGCAGAATTTTAGCTAAAAGGAAAAAAAGGTTACAATAAAATAAACAAAAACTGAACGATATATATATATTTACATTTTGCTATCAATTATGTGGGGAAGAAAATCAGGGTTATCCCGTTTTATAAATACGCATTTACCATACGTCCCGTTCAACCAAAAGGATATATAGTCACCGTAATTGCAAACGTGACATTATCGATTTAGTTAGCATTCACTTATTGTTACCAGAAACCCCGAGTCCCGATGTGATCACATTAAGAGGCATAGACCGTATTTCTAATTCTCCACTTACAAATCGAAAATTTAACAACTTTGATTAAAATTTCCTTCATTTGTGTATAAGTGGTATTAGATTAAATTAGTCAATTAGCAATACCGGAAATGTTTTTAAAAGCACGATGATAATGTTAATGACAGGCAGCAGCAACGGAACCTTTTGCAAACATTAGCGAGAGGTCAGTGCTTATAATAGTTGGTGACTGGTGAAAAGGGCGATCGGAGAAAGAAACATGCCAGTCAGCCACCCTTTCCCATAACCGAAGAAGAAGCGAGTTTATCCCGAAGCCATGACCCACAGTCACATAACAGCCACAACAAAACGGTACTCACGTGACCAGCAGGTCATGCACGTGACCATCAAGGTAATGCAAGCCACTGGGCAAAAAAACAACTTCATTTCAACTGCGTTTCTTATAATAAGGTGATTCTTCTTGTTGTTACATAAGTGAGAGAGAGAGAGATGTGCCCACGTCCTCGGGATGTTATGATGTTGTTATTAACGGGATCGTTTTCATTGACCAGCATATTACCTTCCACTACGTCTATTAAGAAAATAAAACACCCTTTTTTTGGGGGGGGGGGGTTGGTTGTGCCACTTGGTAGAATTCCTGCTCGAGAAACCGGATCGAAAATACCACTTATTTTCTTTACATTTTACTCTTTGTTTGAATGATGGTACCCGTACGTACACCTCGTATAAGCATTCCTGTGGGGAATTTCTAACGGATTGGTGCATGCAGGAACGTGTTGTATGTGTGAATATATATGCAGGGGGCTCGCTAACGTATTTATGTTAACAGAGGTATGCTTGTCGCATGTTATACTACCACAACGAATTTACCACACACTATCTCGAATCGAGATTCGAACCCAGACCTGTCAAGTCAGCGCGTAACACAATAACCGCAGTTGTGCCAGATGTCGTTATAGAGACGCGCGATTTTCAGAAGCACTTTTGTTTACCAAAGCGATTTATTGAGAAAAATAACAGATTATTTTTTATTATATACGTATATGTTTTGTTATATATATATATATGCGTTATATGCACGTTCTTGTACAGGAACAAGAAGTAACCATACATCATCCTAGAGCCGTTTATTATTATTCAAATCCTTCAATTTCTTAAAATAGGCTTTTTGTTATCGAGAGTACGAGTATACATTAACGAATGTCCGTGACGAGAATATAAGTCCTC
Organism: Pholcus phalangioides; assembly: GCF_987345545.1. Lineage (NCBI taxonomy): Eukaryota > Metazoa > Arthropoda > Arachnida > Araneae > Pholcidae > Pholcus > Pholcus phalangioides. The sequence goes on from NW_028301609.1 coordinate 15,340,049, forward strand.
CTTTCATGGGAGCGAAACAACAAACAAAGCCAGCCAGAGGAAAGAGATGTCACAAAAAATTATGACCATGTTCGCAATAATTCGACACGAAATCGCTGGATACGGCGTATTATTCAAATTCCGTTGGCTCTTCCATACGTACATACACTACAGCGCACATATGTTTTTTTTATTTTTCTTATTTTTTATTATATAGTAGTGCGAGGCGGTTCGTAATTCAATACAACGCGTGTGTTCCGTGAGCTAGAGCGCATGTGGATATTGTAAATGATGACGTTTCAAAGAAATAAAACATATTACTATATGTATGGCATATTCTTTTTCCCTTTCTCAAGAATTTTCGTAAAGAAATATTTTCGAGTTGCACGAAACGCACGTGCTCTTTCTTCTTGGCTTCCTTTAGGCTTCGCTGAACAAACTTACGGCACGAAATCGTTGGAATTTCTACGCACAGGCAGCTGATCAAATACATATACATATTTATAAAAAGCGATAGTCGAGAGATCACATTACGAAACTCGTGCCCCTATAGTGGAAACCAGTGGTTCTTAACCAGGGGTGCGAGATAGAAAAAAAAATTATAACTAGAGCTCGGATTTTTATGACCTAAAACTCTAAGAAATATGCAAGCATTTATGACCATAAAATACGACTTTAAAATACGAAAATATAATCTCTTAATTTTATTCTCTGTTTTTTCTCTCTTCATTTTCATTTATTATCTTATTAAATTACAATAGAAACAGCAAATGCATCGATTCCCATGATTAAAAAATTTTAAATGATTTTTCATTTAATACATCTCACCAAATTGAAATGAAGGTCATGCCTACCTTATGCACAATATGCACGAAAATTCGGAAAAATTGCCAGACGGAACGATATCGGAAGAAGCCTTGTCACAAACAACGTCTGTGACACGAGCTTTCTTCATCACATTATAAATCAAATATATTCTACTGCGTCCGTTCAAAAAAATATATTTCTTCTCTTTCTCTCTTTATATTTTCTTTCAAATACTATAAAATATGTAATTTAATTGTAAACGCTTTGACTTGCATAATTTCATCGTAATTGACTGGATACCAATAAATTATGTTCTGTTATGTTCGTTTCTCTGATTTTTTTCTTAAACTCATAATTTTCGAAACCTTTTTGTTCACCGCCTTTCTTCCTCAAAATTTTATTTTCCCGTCTCTCCATTTAGAGATCCCATAGGACCCTAGATCGTATCAGTTGATTAATATCGGCCCCTGATAGGTTCCATCGTCCACTTTGGACACACTGCTTTTGCTGAATAGCAATATTATTGCTGTACATCAAATTACTTTTGGGCGTAACTTTAACATATCTTATAAAATAGTACCATCGGTGCTGAAAATATTCTAACCTATCTCCTGTAAGAAATTCCTCAACATTTTACAATCTGGATACACAAATTCAGGAGAGGTCAGAACTTTGGGGGGGGGGGGGAATCAATCTCTTGAGAGAGTGGCAAATTTCAAGCCTAAAACAATTTTTACTTCAAAATGCAGTGACTCCCGTTATAATGACCTCGCGTTATAGCGATCATTTCAATAGAACGACCGGTAGAAAAAGTTGACCCAATGTGTTGAAAGGCTGCCACTCACAAATAATGTAAATGAATAAATAAGGAAAATAGAATCGCACGGGGGGTGCTCAATGGAAGAAAAGGTTAAGTACCAATGGGGTGGAAACCGGCGCGTGTATAATATGGCCAATTATTTTTTTTCCCCCGTTTATAACGGTTAATTCTGAAGAATATTTCGATTCCACACTATGTACTGTAAAAGTCCGTTATATGAGCAGTTAAAAATTACTGTCGTTATAAAGTACTTCTCGTTATAAGTGCATATCCATTTTTGCTCTATGAGTTTATAAAATTGTAAAAAACTGCCGCTTTATCTGCATTAAAATGTCTTCCCATTCCAATATTAACGAATGAACAGAACTCTAGTGATGAAATTGGGTTTTGGTCTCAAGGCAGTTGATTCCCCCAAGTTGTTTTTGCGTACAATTTCAAACGATTTGGTTGACCAACTGAACAATTGAAAGTCTTAATTATTACATCACTGGCTCATTTATACGGTTGTATGAACTCGTCAACATTATCCCGCGAATAGGAAAATTCTTTTGGTACGATTTTTTTTCAGTCATTCGGAAACCCTTTAAACTGCAAAGTTCTAGTCCCGCGGTTTCTTAATGACTGGGACAGATAAAATCATCACGTATCTCATGTGTATAGTAAGAAAGCCCAGAAATAGGAAGTGTGGTTAGAAAATGTCACTTTTCTGTGTCCATTCTTCGTTAGAAGTACCTCGCAGTAATTTTTCGAGTAGCATTTCATATGATAAGGGTCATCATGTTCAATTCTTGAAGAAAGAGAGAAGGAAAAACTGGCATTTTGAAAATTTTTTGACGTTATAACGAATGCTTCCTAATTTTTTACTCGCTGTAACAGAATAGTTCGGTAACATTAACTAAAAATCGCTTGCAAATCACTCGTATAGCGAGATTCTCGTGAAATCGAGCTTCTATTGTAAATTGAAATTCGAAATATTATTATTTTAAGAGTTTTTCGGTAAGGCAAGTGAAATAAAATACTATTTATACCATAATCATCCGAACCACGCAATTGAATACGTTAATTATATTCTTGTCGGTTATACTCACGAACGGTATCGAGATCTCATCAGCTAATGCGTTAAGTAATGCTTCTTATTCGTTCTCTCTCTCACACATACACACGAGTGAGGCATGTGTGTTATCATTTCCTTTTGTGTCATTTCGTCCATCGATTGTGGGAAGAGAAGCGGATCCAATTCCTCTAATGCATTTCTTTTGGCCCCTTCTATATTTTTTCCTTACCTCTTACACCAACACTTCCCCAAAGTTTGTTTGATCCTCTTTTTTTCCTTCCGGTTTTGTCAACATAGTGAAGGCCTTTCAATGTCCAGCATCTCGTATGTTATTGTGCCTGCTTTAACCTCATCTTGTAATTTAGCTTCCCCATCCTTTTTTCTTCAAAGATATAAATAGAATGATTCAGAATAAAGGAGGAAGAACTGAGGGCAGATCCATCTCCGAGGACCTGACAGGTTTGGATTTGATAAACGGGAATATGATCTGGCTTTTTTTTTTTTTTTTCAATGAATATGATGAAAAACAGTGCAACAGTTTCTTTCATGGGTATGATTCGCAACTATCCAATGGAATTATTCTGAACGTTTCAACGTTTTATTGAAAACATTCTGAGCAAAAACTGCTTTTTATTTTTTAAAATAAAAAGGTTTTTTAAGGTTAGAGAGAGAGAGACTACGTTGAAAACGTCATTTTGGAAGAAAATAACGATTTTTATTTTATTTGTTATTTTTTATGAAAGCCCTGTTTTTTGTGATTCCACAACGGGTCTTGATTTGTTTATACGAGGTTTAGAATCGAAGTTACGTTCACCTTATTGTTGCGTTTACATGCAAGTAATCCGTGATTAAAGCCTTTGAACGTGTTTTATGAAGAATGCTATTTTTGATATTTTACTTGAATTTGAAGCATGATTCCCAAAATCTATTCGTTGTATCATTACGAAATTTCAATGTGCTATTCTGCTATATATTGTCGAGGTTATAAAATAAATCCAAGGTCTATCACACATATACGTATCCAATTGCATTGCATTATAGACTATACGGACGATGGAATTTAAAAAAAATTCACACGTACATTAGTAGATTTGAGTGTAACTCATGAGCATACCGTATAATTTTTTAAATTTCGGTTTTAACTTGTGCCATTACTATCTGAACATACTGAATGAAAGCCAGAACTTTGCCACTGGACTTATCCCGTTGCAGAGATCTCTTCCAGCCCAGCTTGGTGGCAGAGTCTGGAACACTTTATTTTGTGCCAAAAAAAAAAAAAAAACCACAAAATTTTTACAACATATTTTCCCCGGAAAATTGGGTACTGTCGCGATTAACAAATTTTGTGGTGATCACACACGAGATGGGGTTGGGAGTTGGAGAAAACTTTCTGAATGTACTGTAAAAATAATAACACATTCAATTCATAGAATTTTTTGCAATCGTGTTTCGAATATTACACGAATTTTACTTAAAATTTGAACAAAAAATTACTTTTCCACAGAAAATGACATTTGTTATTGTTTTCACCATTTTGGGACACTTTCTTTAAAAAAGTGTTATTTAAATTCACTCCAGTCCCATTTCATAGAAAAGTGCTCTCGAACGTAGTCGGATACTTTGAGTGATGATATTTTTTTGAAAAAAAAATTCTGAGCAATATTTGTTTTTCCTAATATTTAAAGCAATTGTTTTTGTAATTTAAGTTTTTTTTTCTTTTCTAATTTAAGCAATCATTTTCGAGCAATAGCTGCTGTTCGATTAAATTTTTAAAGTAACACTTCTTTTCAGGAAAAGTTCTGAGCAACAATTGTTTGTCCAATATCTAATATTTAAGCGATTATTTAAATGTTTTTTATTATCAATTGCTGTTGAATTGAACTTTTGTTACTGACAATTAATTTAATGAAAAAAAACACTTTTTTTTTAGTGGCAATAGTTTTCCAAAATTTTTATTTTTTTTGTAAAACAACATCTTTTCGAAAACAAAATGATTGCCAGTAACAATTGCTTTGAAAAAAGGTTTTTTTTTAAATTCATAATTGTTTATTTCAAAAAGTTTGAGCAATAATAATTTTCAATCCTATACCGTTGGAAACAATAAATTACGAAACGAAATGAAAATAATTGTCAGCCGTCGAAAAAATACCAGTGCTGATAAAAACAATTTCTTACAATTTTGTGAATGATTTTCAACGGACCATTTACCCATTAACTTTCTCCCGGTCACTCTCCCCTGGTGATCCACATTGGGAATGACATTATAGAATTCATCTAATCCCTCTGTAAAATGTCACGGGTGAAACGGTTCTCATGTTGAACTATAATTTTATGGGACGCACATTGTCATAAACACATTAATAATGCACTGTTTGTGTTGCATTTTATGAATTTTGTCGGGTTTTTTCGTTTTACGGTGCCACCTGTGAGTAAAATTTTAACTTTTTATTCAATTTATCAAACAAAACTGCTTTTCTAGGACATAAATATTTTAGTGACAACCGCTCCTTTTCATGTCAATTGCTTAATTTGTTGTTAATTTTTAAAATGTGTCCAGAACTTCTCGTCCATCCTGGTTTTTTATAGAGTATTTTCTGCAGTTCTTGAATTGAAAGTTTGATTTTATTTTCTTCGCTTACAAGTTATAAATTTTTGCGAGATTCTCGAAATCAAATTTCAAATACCATTTTACGCTTTCAGAATTTATTTTCGTTTACAAAAAATTCAACAAGAAAGTTATTTATATTTGCAACAAAACAGCAAAACGAAGAGAATTTCAATTCGTTTTTTTTTTCTTTGCTTTCAAAACGAATACAATCATTATTCGTAGAAACGTCAAACGCACGAAACAAAGTTCTTTCGAGAGATTTAACAGCTTGTTCCTAATTATCATTTCAAGTTGGTTTTTTCTTCCTACCCCCTACAACATCCAGGTACAATTATCATGATGATAAACACTCGCAACTTGTTTCTGATTCTTTCTCTCTTACCCCGAGGTCGGTTTCATTAACAAAAAGCACACACACGGGTTTTCTTCTCTTCACAGAAATACCCCCGAGCTTATTATCATTCTCTTCGTTTTTTTATATACATTTTTCTTCTCATTTACTCGCGAGTTCACAAAGTTAATTAATGGAAGGAAACCCTTGAACGAGTGGTGGTCACAACCGTCTCAATCGGATTTCATTGTCGAGGTCAAGGCGGTGGTCGTGTTGAATAGCTAATAGCGCCGGCTCTGTGCTATCAGTTGAGCGTGCTGGTATTTTGAATGACACGTTATCGCGCGCGCGCGCGCGCAAGGTCAACGTGACACTGTGTCACAGACCGTTCACCATAACCCAGTGTTGTGATTACAGTGATGCCACGTCGTAAAGATATACATCGTTCAGTATACATTTATGCCTGCAACGCATACATATATTGCTGAAGTACGACGCGGAAGGTTAGTGTGATCAAAGAATTCGACTCTTTTTGACTAGGCTTGCTGGACGAAGGATGCTTTCATACCATCACGATGTCTTTTTCCAAACCCTTATCACGACCACTTTATCAGACACGAAAGTTGACCCGTTCAGTTTTTTTTTATTTCATTTGGTCTATTCGTGTGGTCGTTTTACACAATGGGATCCGCTAATCTGACCTTGCCCTATGGCTAAGAATAGATTCCGAGTGATTATGTGCATCTCTCTCTCTCTCTCCGTGAAATTAGATGACGGTTCAAGCAATCTGAGCCATAATCGCTAACAAAAACGTCAAACCACTCTCGGTGTGCGCGGTTCGTAGATGGACGGCTGGCTGTAAGATATATGCATGTAAATATGTATAAATGTTACGGTCCATGTCTGAAGTTTAGCGTCTTCGTGCAATGGACAGTAATTGCTCTTTCAGTTCGCAAAGTGGTCAGCGTTCGAATTCTGGGCGATGTAGGAACTGGCCGACTACTTCTGACTTGGACCGTAACATATTTTACTTCTGAAACCCATTTGGATTGAAAATACAAGCAGAGCAGCTTAACGCACGTGCTTACCGTGAGGCCTCAGCTGCAAAGAAGCCTCCATGATAATGAAATTCAGGGCCCCGGCAAATATGAATTTTTTGGGCCTTTTATATGCAGTGTTCTTTTGAGTCAGAGGCATAAGCAGGCAGGGGGGGCATGTGAACCCGTGATTAACACTTTCACTGCCCATTAAAATTTGGTAAAACAATGCGCACAAACCACACAACCCCAAATTTTTATAAATACTGGATTACATCATGGAGAAGCTTAGGGTTTTTCAAGGTCACGTCAACAAGGAAAAATGAACTTGGACGCTGGTCCCATCTATTTCAAAGCTCTATCTACAACTCCACTGAAATCACATGCCGGTGAATGCAATGCGTATGATGATCAGTTAACGCATTTTTGATTTAACGTTGCATTTGCGCACCGCTTTGTTTAAAAAAATTTTCAAATGCTTTTCATTCAAATTTTTGTATGAAATTAATATTTTTGGGAACTAAAAGGTCTAATGAGTATCAGTATTTTTTAAAACTTGTTTACAATGAAATTTGATTTTTATGATTTTTCAAAAATGAAATTTTCAAAAATTTTATTCCGATTTTCTGTCTGAAATTTTTTTCCTGACCATGAACAGAAATAATTTTTTTTTAAATAGGAGAAAATTTTTTCCTAAATTTTTTTTTGTCACATGGGGTTTCAAAAAGTTATTGTTATTAATTATTTTGATTAAACTAAGATGATTAATTTACATTAATTAGAAATTATTTGATTGAAAATTTGCTTTAATTACAAAGAAAAACGTGCTAAATTGAATGTCCAATTTTTTGAAACTTCGAAAATATGCTATTTAAGTAGCCAGTCATCATATATAAAAAAATTGTGCGATTTAGTCACGAATTTTTAGAACTAGCGAATATTTAACTAGACATTGGTCAGTAAATTGAAACGTGATGTCCAGAACACGGACAGAGAACGTATTAAAATACAGAAAGTGGCCAGTTTTGGGAAGTATTACTATAAAGATGGGTATACATTATAAAAAATACGTACTTCATGATATAAATTAGACAGTTTCAGTTTAATGCATCACAATGGCTGAATGATAAAAATGTATTATTTTAGCTTAAAGCGGGAAAAAAAAGCAGCCCCGTTTTTGGAAGAAAAATGGAACGATTGAATATTTTGCGACCAATTATGTGGGAAAGAAAAACAGGGTGCAGTACTCCCGATTTTTAAAAATACATGTTTACCATTCGTCCCGTTTGACCAAACGGGATGTATGACCACCGTACTTGCAAATGGGACTTTCTCGGGTGCATTTATCATTTGATTATTATTATCAGAGACCCCCGAGTCCCGATGTGATCACATTGAGCGACGTCAACTATTTTTAAACGATTTGTGCAGGACTGATGTGTATAGATTGGGCTCTACATTGTCTGAGAACTGAGAATGATTACAGTAACAAAAAAAATACGGGGAGCGGGGGGGGGGGGAAGATTATTCCAGAAGGTGAACACCACACTCTTATAACAATATTGTATGCTCAAGACAAAGAAGCAGGATTTGTTCTTTTCTCCCAATGTGTGTCAAACGAAAGAGAATCATTCATCCATCCATCACACGCAGTGTTTAAACGAACAACGAACTTTCACGCGTTCCTCGAGACGTAATATTTATTGAGGTGGCAACGAAGCAATCAAAACAAATAGACTTAAAAGGGTTGAAGGAAATGAAAGTAAACAAATTAGGTTTCGTTCAAAAGTGGCACTCACCAGGTATGGAAGATGATTGACCGAGAAGCAAACAAGTGAAACCACAGCGACGGGTGGCCACCTAAAATCGGAAGAAGCCCCGCCGGCTTTTTTGCCGTAGGGCCTCCTCGAAGAATGCCGGTAGGGCCTGTGAAGAGTCTTCGTGCTTCCGGTGTGGCTTTCCGTATCCAGGGGGCTTGTGACCGCCGTGGCTGCCGTCGTTGTGACCGGAAGTTCCGAGCTGGAACAATCCGGCAGCTGGTAAGGCATACCCTTCGATTGGTGCTTGCCACCGTTCCGACACTTGTGCACTTCTATCTGAACGGTGCAGACCAGCGACACGAGCACTAGGACACCGTAGAACCCGAGGACAAACACCACGAACTTGAAGTCCCAATCCGACGGGTGACCGGAACACAAGAGCCCGTCCGAGGGATCCGGGGCGTGAGCGAACACGGACGCGACACCGACCAGGATGGACATCAGAGCCAGCACCGCGACGTGATACCGGATCTGGTTCCTCCGGACGCTGAAACGGTACCGATAAGGCCACCGGACCGTCAGCGCCCTGTCCACTACCATCGAAGTCAGGGTCGAAATCTGGAAAGTCCTGACGGAAATTAGTCCCCACTGGACGAAGCTGCAAAGTGGCGTTATAGGCGGGTTGATCAGGCTGATTATGGCGTAGCTGAAGGTAAACACCGCGGACACGAGCTCCTGGGACGCCACTGCCAACAGGAATAAGTCCACGGTCCTCCAGCGTTTTCTGTAAGTGTGGAAGACGTACACTGTCCACAGAGCCAGAACGGCGATGAGGGGCGAACAAGCCGAGGCTACGAGCCAGCTGATCGCTACGGGCTCCATCCTCGCGATCAGATTACGTCCGCTTACCTGCTCACGAGAGTTTGAGTCGGCGACTCGTTGCAGACCGAGAAGTCATCACTTTAGTTGACACTATTCAATTTAAAAAAACACTTATATAATAGGAGGTAGTCCGTTAATCCAATCGTGATCGGGTTCTTGTTTGCGGTGATCCGTTAATGCAAATCCTATATATCGTATTATTTCACCATTCATCAATCTGTTGACGGACGATGGAGATCACAAACAAATGAAAAAAAAAGTTATGGTGAATAGAAGAGTTGAATTTCAGCACTCAAAACGATTCACACGAGACATTTCAGGACATTTGGTCACCCCACACTTTGATAGAATCCTCGTGTTATCGTTTCTGACGGAGATAAAAACGTGAGTCGCCCTTCCATAGGCTTTCCTTCGATACCAACAAACTCGCTGTGCACTCGCAAAAACAGCTGGCGAGCTTCTGAAGCATCTTCGAGCCAGCTGTGGAACGAGGCATCCCTTGGCGATGAATTTTGGCGACCGATTTTCGATGAAGGAAAAAAAACAGTTTGGGTTTTTGTTTCGAAACTTTGAAAGAGATAGATATTCTTCTCTTCTCTCCCGTTGCACTCTAGTTTCCTCTTTTCAATAATAGTATTCCGAAATCAATATTTTTCCTGCGTCTAGCCAGGGTGTCGTAATTATTAAATAATCGGAAAATATACAAAAAATATATTCTGAGAGATTTTTGAGTAATTTATAATGAACTGTTTTCTGAACAAAAAGTTTTGAAAATAAAAGTAGATTTTTTTCCCCTACGTATAAATTCCCCTACGTACTTCTGCAAAATTTTAGAATTTTTGATGCAGTAGTTTTCTTATATACATTTACATTATAATTCATTCATTGTTTCCTTCATTTAGAAAGAAAAAATTTAACACTGATTTACATAAAGTTTTTTGCATCCATTCAATTCACAATTGAATAAAATATTTTTAAAAGTCAATTTTCGAAAATTCGACTTCAAGGGTCATGACACCACTTAAATGTTCAATTTTTTTTTTTTTTTTTTTTTTGAGCTGATAACTTTTTTCATAGTTAATGACGCGTTTTGAAAGCAGTCAGAAAAATTTTTCAAAACAATTCGTTTCGAAAATTGCGCTGTTTATACAGGACTTTATTGAAGACGTGCAAAGCCTCAAAAATATCACACAAAATTAATGTACTAAAGTAATATTACTTTCCAAATACATAACTGCCTTCTTTCGTATAGTAAGAAAAAAATTCGTGTTGCAAACTTCAAAGTTAAAAAAAAGAAATGCAAAAAAAAATGAGCGAAACCACAGACACACATGCTCTGCAACAAGCAAAGAGTTGTCGTCGTTAATTCGGACATCATCTACCAGCAAATTCAAAATATAAAATGGCAAGAATATAACCCCACCTTATGTGCAAAGGAGAGTCTGAATTTTCATCCTCCAACCGGCTGCAGTAATGAACGTTTAAAGAACCCTTCGCACTTATGCGAAGCTACCCATTTAAGACAGTTAAAAATTTACAAAAAATAATAATTTCTCAACGATTTATAGATGGCGTATAAATGGGATAAGAAAAATGGGCATTTTTCTGCAAAAACATAATAAATCCCTTCAATTCCTTAATATTTCATTATTGTTGAATAAAATTTGCATATACGGATGATAATGATACTTGACTGCGGAGTATGTGATGGCATTTTTTTTCTAAAAGTAGCGAACATTGCATCTGCGGATAATTCAGCACCGTATATTATACACAAGAAATTAGAAATTATGGTAGATATAAAAATTGTAACTACTACTAAACCAGACATGCACCTCGTCCATATTCCTCTGCGGAACTTCTAACGAATTGGTACATGTTGGAATGTGTAGGTATGTATAATGAACCTTCCGTGAAGTTTGTTTCTGTTTAATGCTTGTTATGTGTAGTGCTGTCATCTGCAATCAATTTTTTAAACTGAGTTTCTTCTCAACTCATAGTGAGTGAAGTGTAATGAATGAAAAATTGTAACGTCATAGGCCTGTTGCTCTCTGCGGCGAGACTGACTTTTTAACGGGGAGATCGGCTCGCATTCGAGCCTCGAAGTTGGGAACCGCAAAAAACCAACTTCAGCCGACAACCACTGCGGCGACGGGGGGGGTATGAACCCCAAAAACTGTAACTGAATTCATTCTATTAATTTCAATATTTGACGTTAAAAATGCTTTATGTGGCGCATATCTTTATACATTTCCAATATCTTTTCCTGAATTTGAAAAAAAGGCTTTGGCTTTATTTGTTCACCATTAAGAAGTGGTTTTTTAAAGATTTTTTTACAAACAAATACGGATTTTTTAATGATTCCGTAAACAAAAACAGATTTTCCAAATGAATTACGTAAACAAACGCAAGCTGTTTTTGATACATAAATGAATTTTCCTGAACGATTACATAAGCCAATTGGTATTTACGATCTGTAAATGCAGTACCACTATTGTAGATATTTATAGTTATACATCTAACTGGTGACTAGTAATTTGACCGGTCTATAGTCCGGTGTATATTTGAGAATACATGGCAAATACATTGTCAAAAAAAAACTCATACCAATTTGTTTTCTCAATCGTTTTGGTATTTTAGAAAGTGCATATTTTAATTTCATCTCAATGGAAAATACAGCTGTTCAGGGCAGTATGGAAAGTCCGTTGGCTGCATTTTACTGGCGAACCGTTGATCTTAGAGGCATACTTCCAGTTAGAAGAAATATCCGAATAACGTGTAAAACTGAGGTACTTCGCTCGTGTTGCAAGGGCTTGTACAGTTATTAAAATAAAAAAATTAACTTTTTATACGGACACCCTGTGTTCAAAAGCCAAATTAAGACGTTGTTGACCTTTCTCCTTTAGGTCAACAGAAAGTTTCATGTTTCTAAGTACAATATTCGCAGAGCTATCTAAATTCAATAATTGGAGGTAATTTGAAGGAAAAACAGCATAAAAACTAAAAGAAAACGGTTTGTTTCCTCATTTATATGCTGCTTTTTCAACCATTTCATTTACATGCTGTATCACTTTTGCTTTACAAATGACTTTTTTTTCAATCTTGCTTCATTGCCGAGTTCAGATAAGTTAACCTTGTTATAGCACCACTAGGATTGCTGCAATTGATTTAACTCTGTTTCCCAAAGTGGGCAAACCCTCCTCTGAGGGGCGATGGAACAAAAAGTTTAGGAAACTATCATTTAACTCAATTGGGCGTTACAGCATTATTGGATATAGGCCTAACGTTCATAGCCAGGAACCTCTCTCTCTTAATAGCGAAGGAGGTGAATGTGAACTTGATATCAAGCCTTTTCTAACATGTTAGCTGGTTGGGATTTTGTCCCGCCAGCCTACCTATTTGGTCCACCAGTAAAGAGAAAAAATGCTCACTCGTGGACTGTAACCTATTGTTTTCCGCCGCTGATTATGACTCCCGCCACTCTGGTGGATGCCCTTTCTTAAAAGTGGCCCACCAGAGTTCAAATTTCTTATAAAATGTGGCCTGCTTAATATTGAACCCACTACATATATATTTTCAATGGCTTATTTCAATGAATCTATAGTGTAGATTCATTGAAGTAAACCGATGACTTTCGTTGCAAAGATTTCAAGAATCGGAAGCTATAGAATAAACACTCATTAGACAAGAAGTCAGGGAATGAACGAACGGCGGCACGCTTTCTACATACAATGATATTTAGGCTGGCGTTGAGGAATGCACAAACGACACGCGACCGACCTGCAAGGACTTTTTTAGCATTTCTCAACCGAGCGTTGCACGCACTCGTTCGAACGGAGTGCTCATCTTGGATGACCCGGGTTTAAAAGAGGCAAATTTTTGCTAACTCACTTCATAAAGTATGTGACTTCATTTAAAATGATGTTCAATATGAAATGTTGAAATATCAAATTTAACTCGCGACCCTTTCAGACCCTGGTGCTACAAATGTACGGATTGGTCTTTCTCACTGGGGAGTTTTTCTTTTTTTTGCCTCGAGAAGTTAAGCCCTGACTTGAAAGATTATGTATGTTTTGAGTTAGTGAAAGTGCCTCTGGGAAACTGTGATTTTTATTACTTAAAATTTAGCAATGAAATTCTGGAATAAAAATTGTATGCGAGAATGAATATACTCTGCATCATCTTGGCTGAAAAAATTTTAACGAAATTAATTATTTCTTCACAAAAAAATTGAAGAAATAAAGATTTGCTGACATTTTTGTTTTAACGCATTTTTTGAGTATCAAAAATGCAAAAAAACATTTTGGAAATTCCAAAAAATGAATGCTCGGGTCTGAAAGGGTTAATACAACCTGCCCAAATAACGAGGCACATGGATATTCACAATCACCCTGGTACTATATGAGACGAAATTTCAAAGTCTTTTCTCTCCAGAACGTATACATATGTACATGCGGTTACATGCTTGCAAGAACACAGAATATTTGCCCTATCATATATTCTCGCAACTACTTCGACGGATCTTCAAGTAAAAATGATGGCTTGAGGGAAGTGGAGGGGGGGGAAGTGCGGTAGCCCAGGACCAGCCGAATATTCAATGATAAAGAAAACTAGGGATGGAATCGATTAAACATTTTCAAAATTTCTCAATCGGTTAATCAACTGATTAATTGATAATTATCTTGATAAATGAGGTGTGAATAAAGTAAGACATTGAGAAACGAAATGTCCCTGCTACGGTAAATGTGATAAATTAGTGATTTTATGCATAATCGCCGGTAAATTATAATCACTAATCGTCTTGCTAAAGTTTGATCAATTTTCCTATATTTATCACTTTCGCCGGTGATTATGCATAATACCCTAGTGTACTTGGTGAATTATTTGATAAACATGAAAAAAATTCCGAATGAGTCAATTATATGTGATGAATATAGTCAGAGATCCCGATATATTAATGACAAACTTTACGATAGTACAACGATATAACGCTAAAATACAAGTATGAATTTCATGTATAGTATATCACATTCTGTAGTAAGATTTATCATGCTTATCAAAGAAGCGACGCTTAAGTATTATGCATAATAGCCGGTAAAAGTGAGTAATTTAGGGAAATTTATCAAACCTAACAAAATGCTTTGCAAGTAGGTTATGTATAATAACCGCACTTATCACATTTACCGTAACATATGTAATACAATACAGCTTACGATTTATGATTCGAGTAATTAAAAATATTTCGTGATTGATAAATCCGTGTGTTGCACGTTAATGAAAGCTCACAAATGAATTTTCAATAGAAAAAACTTCTTTCCCGACCACCCATAAGACCTTTGGTCACAATGATGGTCGGCTGAAGTTGGTTTTCTGTGGTTCCCAACTTTGAGGCGCAAAGGTGGGCCGATTTCCCCGTTAAAAAGTCTCGCCACATAGAACAACAGGCCTACAACGATACAATCAGTCAATCACGCTTCAATTGTAGTTAGAAAAATTGATGGCGAATCGCAGCACTACATATAAGAGTTACACAGAAACAGACTCACGTTAGGTTCACAACACGGACATTCCGACATGTACCAATTCGTTAAAAGTTCCGCAGGACGAGGTGCATGTGTGGTTTAGCAATAGTAGGCCTTCGGTCAGTCGCCATCGGGGCAATTCACTACCATTTTACCACCAAAGAAATTAGACCCCCGTTGAAATATTTTGTGGAGGAAACATAAAAGATAACGTGAGTGTGTGTGTGTGTGTATGCGCTACATGTTAATTAGGTGCTGCTTTCTGATATGCAAACTGCAAATGGGGAATTCTCTATCTGTAAGTATGTAATGAATGTGTTTTCTGTAGTGGTTCTGCATGTAGTTGGAGTGATTTTTTTTTTCTTGCAGGGTCATCTCATATTTGAGCGTGGAAAAGATCTGCCTTGCATAATGCTTGAATTACTACGTTATCTCTAAGGCAGACCTTCAACATGATACTTACATAACGTGAAAATCCAAGCATTTGCCATTTTCAAAATATAGAATGCAGATGGTAACACCAGTAAGGACTTCCCTCCCAGCTCCATTGGTTGAATATTGCCGTATGGTGATGTATTACCGGAGTTGGTGTGCGGTAAAATAGTGGCGGACACGAAACACACGAAACACAAATAACTCGCACAACATAGATACGTTAGGGCCACGCATATACACAAACATACAACACGTTCCGGCATGCAACCAATTCGTTTGGAATTCCGGAGAGCAATATGCGCATAATGTACGGTTAAGTAGCATTAATTTTGAATACATAAATCTGTATATACCTTTTTTTTAATATTGTGTTTATATATTCGTGTAATGTATTTTATATGCATAATAATTCACCCAACACCGCCCAGCACCCCCCCCCCCAACCCGGGGCAATGTCTAAAATTGGCAATGGTCGACAGAACTTGGGCGGTGCACGGTATGAAATGAAAATGGTTAAGTAGTATTAGTAGCCTTAAACATCAAATACAGCTGAAAATCAACTTAAGCCGGCCACTACGGCGAATTGTGAATATCGAACCACAGTGATGATCGCAGTTCTCACGGACATGGAATTCATTATCACAGACATGATTGCTATGCCACGTGACGTGAAGTTCGGTGTTTTCTCGGGAAAGCCGGTCTCGCACTTTAAAAAGTCTTTCATTAATTCTGAATTCTAAATTAATTCTGGAATTGTTTCTTTCATTAGTTCTGAATTTTCATATTTTTATAAATTCTGAGTTGTTTTCTTTCATAAATTCTGAGTTGTTTTCTTTCATAAATTCTGAGATTTTTCTTTCATTAATTCTGAATTTTCATCACGCAATTCTGCGATTTTTTCTTTTATTAATTCTGAATTTTCTTCAATTCTATGATTTTCTCTTAAAAAGTCCTGTAACAATATTACTATCTTATAACAGTTTATTAGATGTAGCATCGCGATAGAAAACGATGAGAATTAAGAAGAAAAAAAATGTGGGCAAACATCCCCAAAACGGGAAGCGTTGAAATGATTCGAAAAAAAACGCTTCCGGAAACGCGGCGTTTCAACGCACGAACGGTTACGTTATGTATAAACTGCTTCACATGTGCTCGGAGGAATGACACATAATACGCTACATATCATTCAAATTCGTTCCCCCTCTTCTAAAACATATAAAGAGAAGTAGAGTAGAGAGAAAAACTTTTTTCTTTTAAATAGTGAGGCCTGTCGTTATCGAGAGCAATTTTCTTCTCAGTTTTTGTTCGGTTTCTGGCCCTTTTCTTATTCTCCTTCGACCGAACTCGAGTCAATGGAAACGGTACAGTGAAACCTCGTTTATACGTCGCTCAGTTATACGACTTTCATATTTATACGACGTTTAGATTCGGTCTTAATTGATTGCTATACATTTTAATGTTCAAATAATTCATTTATTCGACGCAAAACCTCAAATTATTCGACGCTTTCACTCCGATTCTAACTCCAAACCTTTTGAAAAATGTCATTTATGTCCATCATCAAATGCTTGGAATCTCTTAGACCAAGAATGTTCAACCTTTAGGAGGGTGCGAGTTACTAACTTGACTCAATTAAATGGCCCGTGACACATTTCAAGTGATCTGGAAATATACCGAGAGTCACTCAAGTGCTTTGGAACTAAGCCGCGATAATTTGTGAATATACCGTGGGTTTCTAAATGATCTTTAAATGTGCCGAAGGTCACTTAAGTGCTCTGAAACTGTACCACGGTGATCTGTAATTAGGCAGCGGGTCATTTCAGAGATCTGGATACGTGGCGCGGGTCACTCAAGTAATCCTTATATATGCCACGAGCCACCTACGTTGTCTGAAAATGTGCCGCAACACACTGGGATCTGTAAAATATGCTGCGAGTCACGTGATCTAGAAATACGTCGCCTTGTATTTTTACAAAATTAGGTTTAGATCGCGGCCGCATTAAATGATTCTGAGGGCCACATTTGGCACGTGGGCCATGGGTTAAGCATATACGCTGTAGACAGCGAAAACGCAAGTTGCAATCAAACACATTGATTTCATTTGTTTGTTTTTTTTCAAATACAATGGATACTTTGTATGTTTGTTGGAGGGGAAGGTTTTTTTTTTTCAAATGAGCCTTTCTTATGCGACTTACGCATTTGTACTATGTTTTGACCCGGCCTCTTGACTGTCGTATAAACGAGGTTCCATTGTGCATTTGTTGTCCCGTAAATATTCTCGAGAGTGCATAATACCCCGAGGCCACAAAGCGACCGAAACAAACTCATGACGAGAAGAAAAACAGAAATCCTACAAAATAGTACTAGAAAAGGAAAAAAAAATCGAATTATTCGGATCATTTGATTTCGTTGAAGAAGCAGAAAAAAGAAATCAATTCCCTGCTCTCAACTTTGACAATTTTCTTACTTCTCTGCAATTTGCGTGCATGTATGTTTCCGTTAAGCAGAAGAGAAAAAAAATTGAAAACTATCTTCATTTTAAAATAACTACCGTGACAGTGATATTATAAGTGTAGTCTTTTTTCTACAAAAACGATGATAGAGAGTATATATGCTCAAACATGTTACGCCACTGTTTTCCAACCTGAGGGGTGATTACTCTTTTTTTTTTTTAACGGTAGCGTACACATAAATGCCTCGAGTGCTTGCCCGAAAAGGAACCTGGTAGGATTCGACAGGTGAGTATTGATATACGTACTCTGCTCGAGGCCGTTTCTTTTCTTCTTATTTGGAATCGACTCGGTTCACCTGAGAAATGGATTGTGTAATGATGATCCAACCGTGCAACGTGTTTGCTTTACACACATACACACAGTGCAGAGATGCCCTTAAGGGTATGCGACAGGTACGGTCGTACCGGGCCCCTTGGTTTTGGGGGCCTCGCACTTACTGTAATAGACGTGAGAAAATATACATATACATGTATTAAAAATATACTTTTTTTTAACGGTAGCCTACGTAAATATCATTAACAAGATCTGAGCTTCAACTGATTTCATTCTGGAATTATTTCTTCCAATGATTCAAGAATATTTTCTTTCATCGAAATGCTGGGAATTTTTCTTTCATTAATTCTCAGTTTTCATCACCGAGACCGAGATTTTTTTCTTTCATCTGTTGTATATCCTGCTAAGCCGCCGATGTTTGGCAAGATTTGATCTCGCTTGGCGAGAAACCACACACTTCCGCTGGCAGTCACCGCAGAATGAACACGCATAACGACTGTCCTGAAATTGTTAAGTTTATAAATTATATAGTAATAAATATTTTATTTTAACTGGCATAACCATGATTTTTCTCGACTCCTCCATCACTCACCAACAAGATACATCAATTGTGGGATTATTTCTTTTATCGATTCTGGGATTGTTCTTTCATTAATTTAGAAATTTTGTCACACAATTCTGAGATATTTATTTATTCTAGGAATTCTTTTATAAACTATGGTATTTATGGAATTTTTTCTTTCATTAATTCTGAATTTTCTTCAACTCTCGGATTTTTTCTTCGATTAATTTTTTTCGAAGTAACGATTTTCCTCCCTTACTAAAGTATTTTTCTTTCTGGTTCCTAGAGTATCGTCGTATCGAGATTTCACTGCACTGAGTATTTTTTTATTTTTTCAAAAATGTCGTTTCAATAACTCGAAAATGATCAACGGACAATCGGTATTTTGTTTCGTTCGGGTTGAACAATTTCTCTTAGAAAAGGAATACGATTATGTTGCGTACGTACGCGTGAAAAACAATAAGACGACGACGAAGAACGATGATGAACCGAATCTGATCGAACGAGAGAGATGGAAAAAACAAAACAAAACCAAAAATGAACACGCGTCATTAACTCGTTGGACAAATTTTTCTTTATTATCTATCGCGTGGCGTTTCGAATAACGATAACAATAAATGATTCATGAGAAAGAAATAAAATTTGAAGGAACTTCATGAGAGGCTTGGAAATGAGTCCCGACCTCAATCGGATCGTTTTCATTTTTATTATTGTTCGCACGCATCGATTCCCCACGCAATCAATTCTTTGACCGCCATAATACTGTATCAACACAGATGTGTCGAACTAAGCGTAATTGACCACGACTAATGACCGATGAGTAATTTGACCACGGTGCATACAACAGTGGCGTACAGCGAACTCTATCTGTAACCGTTATATACGAGCACGTGCTTCGCTGCAAATACGATGGTCGTTTGATAACTACGATAAATTTCTATGAGACAGCAGCAAGATCACTTTCAAATTATCGCAACTGTAAGTAAAGTAATCTCTGACTTATACACCTTCTCACTCATGTGTTTATCTCAGTTATAAGACGGTTTTCTGGATTGAGAAAGTCCTCAATTATAAGTATTCTGACACACACCTTTTCAGAGGTAAAAGGGCAGTAAATTGCGTCTGTGCCTCACAAGGGCTGTGTACTGTTTCGAAGAGAAGCGTTGATAGCAGGATGAGCCGAGTGAGATACGGGTAAAAGTGATGAACCAAGTGATCTAAGGCAAAAGGGAAATGGGCGCGGTAGCCCAGGTCGATAAGATACTCGTCTGAAGTACCAAAGGATGTTTAGAGGCGTCGCGAGTTCGATATCCTGTTCGTCTTTGTCAGGAAACTTTCCTGACACGGGGGTACAACAGAAACGGCGTCATGACCACAGAAAATATTGCTACCGCACGAAGGCCCACATTGAATGTTTAGCGCACCAACCTCTTGGTGAGTATAAAAAAAAGGTGCCAATCGGTAATAAATTGTAGGTCCCGGTCTAATTATCCCTCATGTGCAGAAAATGACCGTGACAAAAATGAGCAGAATGAAAATAGTGGGTGGGTGGGGAATATTTGGACGGCGATACTCACACATACGGTGTAAAGTCGAAGCGACTGTAGCGAAACGTCGATGTGTTGCTTGGTTATTTTGCATTTTTTCTTTTTCTTCTTTGCACCTTAATGCTGAATCGAAAATTGCTGCGAACTTTCTAGGTACGGCTAGTTGAAAAGAATGTTGCAGGTGAAAGATCTCTCGGCATCAGTCTGCGTACGATGACCTGAAACGACTGATGGTCGCGGACTAATCAATAGCCACCTATACACGAGCATTTCTTCGATGATTTGGCAAAGAACAACGAGGTCGACGAACAAATTGTACTACGTATAACGAAGCGGGGACGTGCTGCTTGAGATCCGGACAATTGTGTAATTGCCCGGGACGACGGCGCAAGCACGAAAATGCTCGGCCTTATAACTCGAGCACACAAACGAACGTCTAAAACATCAAACTTTAAATTGAATGGAACCGGTCACGAAAATTTACTCGCTCGCTTGAGTTTTGTTCCGTCGAGTGATCGATCGTAATTACTGAAAATGAAATGAATTACTGGAAAAAAATTGTCTCTTGACAAAATCTCGTTCGGCTGTTAACTGCACATCTCTGGTATATACGGAAAAATTGAGGTTGACAAACGGATGCACTCATGCGAGAATTATCGGAACGGGTCTATGCGATTACTAATAAAGAGTTTGTCTACACGAAAGTGTCTCTCAACCCAAGGACCAGTAAAATATCTGAAACAATTCGACGGATCACTTGTGTCCCGTATTACGGAACATTCGATTGATTTCAGTTGTTGCGAAGTGTTTTATACATTTGTCAACGATGTTTTTTTTTAATTTGTAATGTTTACTAAAATTATGAATAAACAGCGTTTTCATAATTACTTTAATTATGGCTATAAATACAAACATTCATCTTACGTATTTGTCATTTTCAACGATTTTTCAGCGATTTTTTAACTGCAATTAAGAATTTTGCGGACTTACGGCAACGTTTTGATGGCGTTATTTTACGGTATTTAAGATGACCCGTATTCTGCAGTAAAAGTTGCAAGTTCCATTATTTTTCTCAATGAAGCATAATCATATCATCATTTGAATGTTTTCTTCCGTCAAATACATTTTTGTTTACTGTGATTTGCAACAGCCCTTTATTTCCCCCCCCCCCACATCCATTTTTTCGGTAATTAGCAAATTTGTCACAAATTACATCTTTTGGCTACAATCATACAACAATTGAATAATTTTTCATTCAGTTGAAATTGAATAACTTTTCATTCAGTTGAAATTGAATAACTTTTCATTCAGTTGAAATTGAATAATTTTTCATTCAGTTGAAATTGAATAACTTTTCATTCAGTTGAAATTGAATAATTTTTCATTCAGTTGAAATTGAATAATTTTTCATTCAGTTGAAATTGAATAACTTTTCATTCAGTTAAAATTGAATAATTTTTCATTCAATTGAAATTGAATAACTTTTCATTCAGTTGAAATTGAGTAACTTTTCATTCAGTTGAAATTGAGTAACTTTTCATTCTGTTGAAATTGAGTAACTTTTCATTCAGTTTAAATTGAATAATTTTTCATTCAGTTTAAATTGAATAATTTTTCATTCAGTTGAAATTGAATAATTTTTCATTCAGTTGAAATTGAATAATTTTTCATTCAGTTGAAATTGAATAATTTTTCATTCAATTGAAATTGAATAACTTTTCATTCAGTTGAAATTGAGTAACTTTTCATTCAGTTGAAATTGAGTAACTTTTCATTCTGTTGAAATTGAGTAACTTTTCATTCAGTTTAAATTGAATAACTTTTCATTCAGTTTAAATTGAATAATTTTTCATTCAGTTGAAATTGAATAATTTTTCATTCAGTTGAAATTGAATAACTTTTCATTCAGTTAAAATTGAATAATTTTTCATTCAATTGAAATTGAATAACTTTTCATTCAGTTGAAATTGAGTAACTTTTCATTCAGTTGAAATTGAATAACTTTTCATTCAGTTGAAATTGAATAACTTTTCATTCAGTTGAAATTGAATAATTTTTCATTCAGTTGAAATTGAATAACTTTTCATTCAGTTGAAATTGAATAATTTTTCATTCAGTTGAAATTGAATAATTTTTCATTCAGTTGAAATTGAATAACTTTTCATTCAGTTAAAATTGAATAATTTTTCATTCAATTGAAATTGAATAACTTTTCATTCAGTTGAAATTGAGTAACTTTTCATTCAGTTGAAATTGAGTAACTTTTCATTCTGTTGAAATTGAGTAACTTTTCATTCAGTTTAAATTGAATAATTTTTCATTCAGTTTAAATTGAATAATTTTTCATTCAGTTGAAATTGAATAATTTTTCATTCAGTTGAAATTGAATAATTTTTCATTCAGTTGAAATTGAATAACTTTTCATTCAGTTAAAATTGAATAATTTTTCATTCAATTGAAATTGAATAACTTTTCATTCAGTTGAAATTGAGTAACTTTTCATTCAGTTGAAATTGAGTAACTTTTCATTCTGTTGAAATTGAGTAACTTTTCATTCAGTTTAAATTGAATAATTTTTCATTCAGTTTAAATTGAATAATTTTTCATTCAGTTGAAATTGAATAATTTTTCATTCAGTTGAAATTGAATAATTTTTCATTCAGTTGAAATTGAATAACTTTTCATTCAGTTAAAATTGAATAATTTTTCATTCAATTGAAATTGAATAACTTTTCATTCAGTTGAAATTGAGTAACTTTTCATTCAGTTGAAATTGAGTAACTTTTCATTCTGTTGAAATTGAGTAACTTTTCATTCAGTTTAAATTGAATAACTTTTCATTCAGTTTAAATTGAATAATTTTTCATTCAGTTGAAATTGAATAATTTTTCATTCAGTTGAAATTGAATAATTTTTCATTCAGTTGAAATTGAATAACTTTTCATTCAGTTGAAATTGAATAACTTTTCATTCAGTTGAAATTGAGTAACTTTTCATTCAGTTGAAATTGAATAACTTTTCATTCAGTTGAAATTGAATAATTTTTCATTCAGTTGAAATTGAATAACTTTTCATTCAGTTGAAATTGAATAATTTTTCATTCAGTTGAAATTGAATAATTGAATAACTTTTCATTCAGTTGAAATTGAATAACTTTTCATTCAGTTGAAATTGAATAACTTTTCATTCAGTTGAAATTGAATAACTTTTCATTCAGTTGAAATTAAATTATCAAGTCTGTCTGCGGGCCACCAATACCATCGTCGTGAACCATAGGTTGAGAAACACTGGTCTACGAATCAAAAGAATCGTTTATTACAGAAAAGGTCTGGTCGTAGTGCAAAAATACATCAGGGAGAGGGGGAGAACCATCGTGTTAATGAAGACTGGTATTTGCAATATTTGGATTTTCACCCTGACAAAATTCTACTACAATGTCGGAAACATTATGACATCCAAGAGAGGCAGTGTTTGAGAAACTTTTTTTTTTGCCCATGGCTCCACTTTCGACCATATTTTCTTCTTGAAGGGCCTCCGCATTCAAGCGGCGAGACTTTTTATATTTATTAAAGTGAATCCTGAGAACACCATAGAAATCTCCGGGTGCTACAGCCTTTTCAACCAGCCTCCTTCTTGTATGAAAATCCACTTCCGTGTCTTTTAAACCGTGCACAACTTCAGTCTATAGCCATGAGAAATTAATGCGAGCTGATCTCCCCGTTAGAAGTCTCGCCACAGAGAGCAACAGGCCTACAACGGTAAACTCTTCAATCATTACACTTCACTCATAGTTAGAAAAAGTAATGACGGATGGCAGCTTTACACATAACAAGCATTATACAGAAACAAACTTCACGTCAAGTTCATTACACGTACACGCACATTCCAACATGTACCAATTCGTTAGAAGTTCCGTAGTGAAATTTGGACGAGGTACATGTCTGGTTTTAGTAGTAGCCATGTATATGTATGAGTGCGTATCTATATAGTGTTGCGTGTGAATTGTTAGTTCTGTCATATAATACGTCGAATTGTGAGGAAAGGGTAATGATTGAGTATTCGTACCGTTGTAGGCCTATTCTCTATGTGACGAGACTTGAAGTGGGAGATTGGCTCACGAGAAGTTCTACTTGAATTTTCTAGTCGTATTTATATACCCCCCCCCCCCCCAGTTTTCCCATATTTTCCTTCTATTCTGCTTCTTTTTTTTTTTTGTTTATATGCATTTTTTTCCCTCAGCTTTGTGTAGACCCCACTTCCCCCTTGTTTCATAAACCATTTGTCTCATAGATCGATTTTTCTTATTTGATTTTCCTTCCGTAGTTTCCTTTGAATATCCCAACGGCTCTAGGAGACCATATCACCCCGTGTTGAGAATCATCGATCTAAGGCAGTGTTTCTCTACCGGGCCAGCCATGAGACATTGTAATGAGGACTCGGGTGGAAATCAAGATAACAGGGAATCCATGGCATGTGATTAAGGGACGTGGGGTGTTCATTTCATCCTCGCAACAGCCAGTTGTTAAAATCTTCGTATGGATAGCGGAGAGTGACATCATCATCTGATAAATTTGCTAATTATTGCGAAAAGTTGTAAAGGGTGGAGAAATAAAAGATTGCTACAACTCACAGTAAGCAAAAATTTGACGAACAAAACATTCAAATGACCCAATTACTGTAAAATATGGGACTTCACCAACTGTCTAAAAACGTTGCCATAAGTCAGCATAATCCCCAATTGTAGTTAAAATTACTGAGAAATTGAGGAAAAACTGTTTAACTTGACAATGGGAGATGATTATTTGTACCCAAAATTATCATAACGTATAAATGCACTGTTTATTAACGATTTTAGTGAGCATTATAAATTTAAATAAACATCGCTGAAAAAACGGGACAAATGGATAAAAAGAAATTCAGAACCACTAAAAATACAGAAATGTCCCATAATACGGGACGTAAGTCGTCCGTCGAATCGTTTCAGACATTTCACTGGTACTTGGGTTCAGAAAGGTTGAGAAACACTGTCCCAGCTTTAAGCCGGGGGGAGGGGGGCAGTTATGTTGAAACGGCCCTGCATTGAACCAGGACAACATGGAAGTATTCAACTCTAGCTCAGAGGTTCGAAGATCGACCTTATTCATAAAATTTTTGTTCACTGTAAATTCACTGCACAAAAATATCAATTCAATAAATAGAAAGTGTCCTCCTCCTGGATAAGACAAGGGCCACGAGAAGAAAACCTGGTCGGAGAGGCCATGGCGAAAAAAGGTTGAGAAACGCTGGTTCAAGGGATAGCGATTTCCCTCGAATATTTGGAGCTTTAGAAATCTGTCGTCACAATAGCAACGACAAGACACGTGTGACGAAAAATGTTCTCCAAGAAATTTTCACAGATTCTCCGTTACCCATAACTAATCCCTTGTTTCCTGCTCCGAAAGTACTAGATACGCGTCACTTGTCCATTCGTTAAAACAAAGATAGAAAAAGAAGGAATCAATTAGAACGAAGAGATGCCCTCAACCGGATTATCGCGAAACAGTCGCGCCCTGATTATACCAACACCTGGGATCAATTATACGACTAGCACACTATTTTCTCGTGTTGTTGAAGAGAGACGTCTTCACACCTCCGACTTCTTTGGGACAATGGTTATTTATGGAAGGAGAGCCTCTTTTTGGAGACAAGAACAAAACGGCTAAGCCTTTCTCTCCGAATGGTTGTCGCAGCTCGTAGGGTTGTCGTCATCCAGCCGTGCAGTTTTGTTCAGCTATGTACGCTGTTACTGTAGTTGGGTGGATTTATCCGATTTATGTAATTATTATTTCCATTTGGTTGCAAAAGGTACGATCGCCGAGCATGGGCGGAGATACGGGGGGTCGACTGATCTAATGTATATATGTATAGATGAATTGACATCATCATCATCATCGTGCCCCCACCCCCAGCAATAATGACTTTGCCCCCCCCCCCCCAGACTTCCAAGTAAATCTCCGCCTATGTCGCCGAGTAAGAAAGCCTCGGGTACAGTTGAGAACAACTGCAAAAGGCGAAATTCATTGGCAATAGCATAATTGTCTTGGGCTTACTTGGATGTATGTTTTTCATTTCAATGTCTCCCTGAGATGAAAAGAGGGTTGTGTACGGTCCTTCTCGATATACATTATATATGTTACTGTCAAAGCCTGAAGTACGGCAAATTCGCAATTGGCCGAGTTTGAAGCTGTATGACGTACAGGTACGTCATACAGCTTCAAATGCTGGTATAAAACGGCTTTCCCATATTTTAATAACCTTGAAACATGAATGACATAGCTGAATACCACACGGTATTTGGATACTTTTCTAATTGGAAGTATGCCTCTAGGTTCAATGGTTCGCCAGTAAAATTACATACGCCCTATGCACTTTGTATAGTAGCTGTATTGAATTAGCTCCATGTGACGAGTCTTGAAAAAGAGAAATTAGAGAAAAAACTATTTTTTAATAATTATTGTCGCGTCGCCGCCGGGTCTCGTCAAACCTCTGTCACCAGATTCGTCCCGTCGCGCGGATCTCTTCCGGGTTCTTCGCCGAGGACTTGAAGATGGGCAAAAACTCACACGAACGAGGATTTGGGAACAAATGAACGCCTTTATTTACATAAACTTGAAGTACTGCTAAAACTACAGCAGCCTTCAAATGGTACATTTTTCCACCTCGAATTCCACTGCCCGAATCCTAGAATCTCGTTCTTCCATTCTAACAATCGCATGCCTCACGAACCTCGCACCCATTCACCAAGCCTTTTCATATGTCTATACTTCGTAACATTATAGACAGTTTCTTTTTTCTGTAAAATTTTGAAAAAAAATTGATTACAGTATTGTGACTGTGATTTGATGGATTGAATAGAACGTGGACATAATTATCACGAAAAAGTACGCCAACTTGGCGATGACCCTTAATCAGGTCTTTTGTTATCGGACTTCGGCCAGGGTTCTCCAGCCACTTAGCGAACTGGCGGTCCCAACCCGAAATTCGGAAGCATTGGCCGGGTCAATTTACAACAAAATTGGCCACTTCGTGAGCTGGAAATTTCGAGCTTTGACAGCAACATATATATGTGTGTTTGTGTGTGTGTGTATATATATATATATATATTTAAGGTAACTATATAAGTATGTTAAGGAAGTGCTGCAATCTATCATACCTTGGCTTTGATCGTTCCGTTTATATTCCAGTCATTGGGTCTCAATCATGCAACTACAAAATTAAAAAAATTCACGTATACCAAAACAAGCAAAATAACCTGCCGGGTTGTTAGTTTCCGAATTTGGTACACAGATGGCAGCGCACACACCAAAGGCGGAGATAGACTTGGAAGTCTGGGGGGGGGGGTACGGTCATTATTGCTGGGAGGGGCACGATGATGATGACGTCAATTCATCTATACATATATGCATTAGATCAGTAGACTCCACCTTTGACGCTAGGGGGACAATGCCCCCACGTCCCCCCCTCCCCGTATCTCCGCCCATGGCGCGCACACACACAACACATACAGGCATTCCTCAAAATCAAATACAAATACAAGGCCACAAGCAAAATAATCAACGAGGTGGTTAAGAAAAAGATTCCCATAGAATATATATTCATATATTAGTCATTATATAGTCGTATATTATTCCTAAGCTCATTTCGAAGTTCATGTTAGGTACAGAATACATACACGGCACATTCCGACATGCGCCAATTCATTAGCAGTTAGTTCCTCAGTGGAATATTTACAAGGTGCGTGTGAGATTTCGTAGTAGTCATTTGGACTTCTTACCCGACGGGATCACCGGTTGATAGCGGGGTGATGAGCTCATATCGCTGTTGGTGACAGAGCCTGGTCATGTCCGGATCGTTCTGTTCCGTCATCTGCCTCCCAAAAAGGAAATGAGAAACTGGCAAATCGAGTAAATATATTATTGAACGAAAGTAATTTTATAAATACAGTTCGGAATAACTTCAGAAAGATCGAGAAACGCTGTTATATACGCGATATTGACGTGCCAAAAAAAAAGTATGTGGATGCATACGAAACGATGCATATGAAACAGAAAAAAATAAAACGTAACTTTTTGCCAGAAAAATCTATAAATTGCGAAATTACGAGCTATTAAATGCCGGTGATTCTTTACGGTCCCTTGACAGAATCATTGTTATTCGTTAGAGCTACGGCTCATTGAAACCCTAGGTAGACTCATCCGCTATTTTTGAGCGCAAGTGGGACGTCAGTATTACCGCTGTAGCCAATCTCTGTTCCATATCCTGTTTTTTTTTAAGGATTAGACGTCTCTTGAAGCGGCAAAAGAAGTTTTTCATTCAAAGATGGAGAAGAGTCCGTCCTCCTTTTTATGTTCCTTAGTTAGAGTCAGTTTGTGTCCATTCAGCTTAACTACGATTTTTGTCGACGTTATTTCGGAAACGACTGGAATTATTTTTCAATTGTTTGTGAGAACCACGCTTCCTAAAAAATCTCAAGCACCGAAACACTTCAATTACATTGTCTTCGTTGGATGCCGAGCAGTTGCGTATCGGCAAAAAAAAGAGGAAAAAAACTGTTTATTCTATTTCTCTTCTCATATTCATCGCATAGAAAAAAAACAGAGAATCAATAACGGAATCGTCGTTCGCACACATGATATCATATCACATATAGTAGTCTCTCTCGAGGCAAAAAAAGCGCTGCAATAACAATATGGATCGATCTATCCATGGATCTAATAAGAGGAATCGGTACGGGGGGGGGGGAGATTTTCTGCGATTTATAGGAAGATCGATTACGAGCCTGATGTACACTGACCAAACGATCTGGAATGGTTTAAGGATTCTATTTCATTTACCCATATCGAGTCCGGGATACAATTTTTTCCAGTATGCCATTTGAGATCCAACTCAAGGGGTAAATCCATTTATTGTTTAAACAAGGGATCTGCACGTATGCTTTGTGGAAAATCTGGAAAAGCTTTCTGCATGACTTTCCCAAAGGGGCATCCGTATTTATCCCATCTGCGGCGAGTGTAAGCGTTCGTTATAAGCAGATATACCATGTCGACGATCCCCGCTGAATATTATACAGGGTGGATACCATCAAGCACCCTATAATTACACACGTGATTTCTTGTGGAAAACTAATATGGGGAAAGTGTTTTCAGTTTCCTGATTTGACCAATAATTATGGAGTTATATTGCATTAAAAACTGATGACGCCACTTTCGAATCCTGCCAAATTCACCGAAGGTACACCAAACGTATATTGGCGTTTTTAAGGTGATAGCAATGCTATAACCCTGAGAGTAATCAAGAAAGCTAAAGCTGTGCAAACAAAGTTTTTTTTCCCTTGCCCTTTCCCTCAAAAAATTTGACTTAACAGTGAAGGAACAAAAAATTACCACGTTTTGGCAAAAACGTATTATTTTGAGAAAGCAATTTTTTTTGGAATAGATCTCGTTTGGCTAACACCTTGCTAGTCTGGTGATAAATTTGTCAATATAGTGGGGCGAAGGTAACACGTAATGACAAGGTTAGCATCACTCTACACGAAGAGGAAAAGTGCCAGTTGTGGAAGAAAATAACTGAACTTGGCTTTTAACGGGATTGAATATTTCAGTTAATTTTCAAGTAACCCTTTGTTGTTCAGTGTTCCACTGCATGGAACACCCAACTTGACTAGCTTCTCAACCCCTTAAATTCAATTATAAATGGATAAAAAGAGGTTTACCATTTACTTTGAACTTTCCTTTTCAATCATAGAAGACACCACCAAACAAAGCAATCCATGATCTTCAGCTGTGTCGCGTTATTTAAAATCCTCGTATTTACAAGAAACTTTGCATATTTTTTTGTGATTACAAAATTGTACCTGCATACTCCTTTAGGCCTAAGTAGACAGCCTATAACTTTTTTTTTTTTGGGTGAAATCCTAACTTTAAAGAAAAGTGCGCCGTAAAGGGTTAAGTGGAAACCAATTTTTTTTTTCCGTTGAGTGTTTAATGCGTAACTGACCGTTAAAAAACTGACGCGTCACTAAATTTCAAAAAGTTATAACCCCTTTAATATTCGTCCGATCCTAAAACGGAAAATATTTTTCTCATGGAATCACGTGTGTAATTATTAGGCGGTAGATAGTATCCACCCTGTGTACATGTAATCCAGTTTTGATACATCGAAAAGGTTCGATACTTACTTGTGTCATAAAGAGACCCCACAAACAGCGATCCAATGAAGTGCTGTACATTATGGAATTTGAAGAGAGACGCCACTGGATTGTTTCAGTGCCTTTTTTTTCTTGAAACTTTCGGGAAAATTGGAAAAAAAACATTCTCAATTGGAACCCCCTTTAACCTATGAAACAAAAAGTGTGTATTGGCTGATCTAGCAATGAGAGGAGGGTACACATCCACATCGTAAACAGGGCGTCGGAAATATTATAGACCTGTGGGTCCTGTGCTTGAGCGTTATGTAGAAGATTTTGATTCATTCATTCAAACCGAGCACAATGCCGGTCTATCGCCATAGGCAATTTACTTTTGGGGGACTTGTGTGTCCCCCAAAACCTCCGGGCCACGAAAGCGACTGTATGCTAAGTGTACATTACACAAAAAGGAGGTTTTGATTGCTGAATGACGTGGGAAAAGGGGTGGAGGTTGTTCAGATCCTTGATAAATATACTGTGAGTGCTCGAGCACCCTGAGCACCCCTGGCTCTGACGCCGCTGATCTTGAACAAAACTTATTGGTTACTACTACTACTACTAACCGTATACGAATCTTGTACACATTCGTCTGCTGAATTTGTAACGAATTGCATGGCAGAACTCGTGTTCTCGGTGCGTGGGTGGCCCTTATGCAGTGGTTCTCAAACTTCTGTTAACCGTGGCTGCCTTGCTAAATTCATGGTTCGTCTGTGGCTCCTCAGAATAGTTTACATATATATAGTACATATTTTCACTTATAAAAGAACAACTTCAAAGTATAAATAGGCATAAAAATCAATATCTCCAGTTCACCACGACGCAACTAGGGGTCACGACATACACTTTGAGAAACACTGCCCTTATATATTTATGTTGTTAGAGTTCTGTGTGTTTCGTGTTCTCTTGATGCTGCCATGTGTCTTTCATATTTTGAAAGTGCTTGCTATTAACGGTAACACACGAGACTCGAATATCGATGGGTTTCTTGACCTCACCGACTGCACAGTGGTGGTCGGCTGAAGTTGGTTTACCGTGTTCCCAACTTCGAGGCGTGAATGAGAGCCGATCTTCCCGTTAAAAAGTCTCTCCACAGGGAGCAGCAGCAGACGTACAACGGTACAGAATATCTAATCACACTTCACTCATAGTTGGAAAAAAATAGTTGGCAGTACTGAAATCCAAACACCCATTCAGGCAGTTGAGTGGACATGAACACTTCCGGCAAAACTTATTTAGTAGTAAATTTCTCGTGGCGATAAACTGGAGTTGTGCAGAGAGAAAGAAAGAAAGATGGGTCTCTTTGACATTCAGTCATTCAGTCTGTCCAACCGCGAGATCATCAGTCCACCCGAGTCCAGACATACGAGATAGATACACACTCTCATCCTCAGCTCCCGTCAAGCCCCACCTTACAGCTATAGTCGTTCCTGTTTATCCTCTTCGGCCATCCGATTTCAAAATTTTCCAGGAATATTTTGGAAATTCTGATATCTAAGAATTCGTTCGATAAAATAAAATTCCCCCACCAATGTCATGTTCTTTACTTTTATCTAGGAAAAGAAAACGGAAAAGCAACTAATCATACACCATGCTGATGAAATGATGAAATTCCTTCTGTTAGCAAATGTATGCAAAGGATCGACTCCCCCCCCCCCCCCGCCAGCAAAATTGAGTTGGAAACCAAAGCCTCCTAGAGTGATACTGGCTCCTATCTAGAATCCAGGGAAGAACGGAAGGGCATCGAAAGCCAACCTCCCTAAATATAAAAATTTGAATTTTTTTTCTTAAATATTGATAAGAAAATAACTTTATATGTGTTTTTTAACAGATATCTGTTAATTTTGAAAGCTAGTAACTCAAAACGTCTCTGGGAGATTTACCCTGCTCCCTCAAACCTTCGATTTATTAGTGTGCCCCCCCCCTTAAAGGAACTTGAAAACAACCCCCTTTCCCCTAAAAATATAATCTTCATTGCTCCCGTCTATCCTCAATCATGCTATAGCCCATGTCTGTGAAACTTAACAGTATCATGGAGCCCTCAGGCCAAGTGATGTTCAGGATGGGGGGGAGGGCCCTGTACCTGATTGCAAGTACCAGAAGGAAAAGACCAATTTACATACATTATTTCGGAAATCATATAGATCATTTCCCAATTTAATATTTTCATACCCTATTGCTTACACAATTATCATTCGAGAACTTGCCCCCGTCTTGTCATCAGCAGAAATCAAAAATTGCGAAACAAATCCCCCCCCCCCGCTCCATGAGTGCTTACAAAATATTTGAATGCCCCCCTATGATTCAACGGTGGCAAATGGTTTGGCTTCTGATAGTGTGTACACGCATTCGATTTGCTAAATGGTGGAATCTCTTACAATATATCAAATCAACACACGCACGTACATGAACACGAACTTCCCTCTTTTCAACGATGTGTCACATTAATTTTGTTTGTACGTTTTCTACTTTCAATCCTGTGCATGAATTATCGAGACACCATTTGGAACAAAATTGGGTCATCTTTGTAAGCCATTGTATTTTAAACCTTACGAACCCTTAGAATCTTATTCAAAACTTTCATTTCTTCCTCTTCACGTGACCCCTTGTTCGTTTTAAGGCTCAGTAATGTCAAAAACTATAAGCGATGCAAATTTGTAATTTTCCGCTACACGAGTGAATCCAACAATCCTACTTATAAGAAAACGTTTTAATTTTTTTAAATTATTTAGAATACGAAACAACCACAACTCTGACAACATAAATACGTTAGGGACCACACGTACACTCAGGGCACACATTCTGGCACGTACCAATTCGTTAGAAATTCCTCAGAGAATATGTACGACTAGTAGAGGTACTACATGTACAGTTATGTAGTAGTACAGTGGTTTAACTTATTCAAGTTCAGGACTTAACATTTCATTAATTTTATAGCATTTATTCATTCATTAACTTTATACAAATATAGATACAACGCCACAACAGGCAAAATGCCCAACGAGGTGGCTGAGCATTACTTCATTAACTTAACAGCATTTCCACAAGAAAAAAACGTGTAATATTATCCATTATTCATAAGAAAAACCTCTCTTCACATTTTCAGCACCAACACTCTCGAATTATAAATTGCGCAATTCGTTATGGATTGTTTTGAAGTTTATGATTCTTGCTAGATTTTTTTTTTAAATTTCACAAATACAAACATGTAATACACAAATTCAGACATGTGTTACACGAATACAAACATGTGTTACACGAATAAAAGTATGTGTTACATGAATACAAGTATGTGTTACACAAATACAAATATATAATACACAAAAAAAACAAAAAATGAATGCACACATATTACAAACAAACACTTTGTAGCCTCAAGGGACTGAAAAGTCCTTCCAGCAGGCCTAAAGGAATAAGCTACAGAATACTTTTTCTTTCTCTTGCAACAGCATTATTATATCTATTAGATATGTGTTCACAAATGTATTTTCGCTTATCTATATATATCTGAATAATACAAATACAAATACCACGCCACAATAGGCAAATTGCCCAACGAGGTGGCTGACTTAAGAACATCATGGTTCCCCGAGCCATTTTTTGGAGGCCCTACCTACTACTGCTACACCACACAATCCCCAACGAATCGGTACATGCGGGAATGTGCGTGTACGTGTAGTGAAACCTGATGTGAAGTTCTTTGTTTCTCAGTAATGCTTGTTATGTGTAGTGCTGCCATCTGCCACCAGTTTTTCTAACTATGAGTGAAGTGTTATGGTTGAATGATTTATCGTTGTAGGACTGTTGCTCTCTGTGGCGAGACTTTTTAACGGGGAGATCGGCTCGCATTTGCGCCTTGAAGTTGGGAACCACAGAAAACCAACTTCAGCCGACCACCACTGTGGGGTTCGAACCCGGATCCTCGCATCGCGAGTCCGTCACTATAACCACTCGACCACCACAGCGGCAAATGTTATTAAAAATGTTCACAATTAAGTTGTTTTTCGGGAAGCCCAATATAATACAACCATCGTACACCACTTCTCTTATTTATTTTATTATAATCTTTTGCTCTTTCAATACTTTCATCTAAATGGTTTCGTAATCTATGCGTCTGACGAAGTCACAAATCCTCATGATTTATGTTTTCATTATTATTAAATTGATTTTCAGTGTGAAAAATGTTTAATATCTTAGGGGCAATGAAGGAAAAGCTCTTTTTATATAATGTTTTATTTGGTTTTGGTACTTGATAAACTCGATTATATCTATTTGCATAACAATTTCAATTTTTTGGCAATTTAGTTTGATGCGTCAGAAAGATGTAGGAGGAAAGCGTTGTAAAAATGGTTACGCATTTTCTTTCACATTTTTTATGAGGAAAAAAAACTTTTTTCTCGTTTTCATTGCCAGTCTTAATGTTTGTTTGGGGGCTTATCCAACAAATGTGTGTGTGACACAGTGCCATAAGTTTTATTTTTTTTTTTTAAGTAACTTCACTATCGCATGGATTCCTTCATTAAACTTTTTTTGAAATATAACTCATTAGCTACTGCTTTTTGTCCAGTTGGTTCTTTCTGGCCAGTGCCAGAACTTGTAGAAAAAGTATAGAAAAAGAGAGAGAACAACTTGTTTATACTTTACCAAGACAGCAACTATATAATGTACTTTATCAGCTGGTGCAAGAACGCATTTTGGCGCCCTTGAGTAACGTAGAAGGAGCAGTGAAAGAGTAAATTCGCCGCACCTCTAGTCCACCCCCCGGAGCACCAGACCTGCCTGCTTCCCCAAGTTGCGGCCCTGTACTTTCCACATAATGCAAATGCACAACATGACCAAAAAAGTCTCAGTATGTAAACAATGTTTCTTAATTTTGCACCCTCTACGTGTTTTTTTTTTCTTTTGGTATTCTCTTTAACTCCTAACATTCATCGGCGAAACCCATTTATTAAGTTGGTTTTCTGAGTTTATCTCTGGAGCCCTCGGCTCCATGAGCTAGATACCCATCAGCCTCCTTGAATTCTAGAAGTGTTCATGCTTCCTTCCGCCACGTTTCGTTTAAACATGGTGGGATTTGTGCAGAGGCATTGGAACCGGGAGTGCTGTCGGTGTTGAGCACTCGAACTATTTTGTGACATGGGGCTCTAGTATCCTCCACAATCAATTTGGAAATCGGAACTTCCTACTGAAAACTTTCGACGCCCCTGCACATCCGCCACGGTTACTCGTGTTAACATCCGTTAGAATATCCCAGGTTCTCATCTGGAACAACTGTTGAAAACCACTGTATTTTATTGTATATACTTTGCAAGCTATGCAAGTCTCTGAAGGGAGTGTTATTACCCGACATTATTTCTGTTAGTATGTTCTAGAGCAGTGATTCCCAACGTGGGCGTCAATGTCCCTTGAAGAGCGTTGGCATGTTCCAGGGGGGCAGTAGAAGTTACGGGTATAACATAGGATCCTATGGGCTAGATTCCGTTGGGAGCGATGGGAGAAAAAAATTTCTGAAAAAGGGGGCGGTAGGGCAAAAAGGGTTGGGAAACTATGTTCTAGAGTGAGCAATACTGTACAGCAACAAATCACGGCAGCTAAATATTTCAGCGTTTTTATGACCAACGATATTTAATACAGTAAAACCCCTCTTAGGGATGACACCCCTTAGATGCGGTCACCCCTGTTTTGCGGCCAAATTATAATTTCCCATCTGTATAATAAACGTTGCATTTCAAACCGCTGATTAACGATCACTCCTGTTTTACGGACGAATGTTTTTTGTCCCACTGGTGTCCGCAAAAAAAGAGGTTTTACTGTATCTAACTTCGGCATATTTAATATCTATGGGTGCGAACATAGTGTACGCTAGTTTCCGATTTTACGAGTCCTCGCCGTTATGGATTGGCAAAAACACCTGAAATTTCAAGTTTTTATCCAATCCGTAACGGGACGGATTTGCAGAATCGGAAACCAGCATGAACTATGTTCGTATCCAACAATGGATATTTGCTTCTCTGAAGGAGATGGCGTGCATTCGAAGTTATCACGTGACATAAAATCGGATACTTTTATTGGTTATCATCAAGTCCAGACCCACAACCACTTTCTCTCACCAAGTTAAATGCGAAACCCATTGTTGACGACATACTTACTCGGAATTGATATCAGTTCCAACTGAAACGAGAAAATAAATTATACATAATATCATTAAACAAACTAAAGAGGAATGTCCGTCAACATCATTGTTTTCGATTCCCTTCAGCTGGTCGATAAGATAACCACAAAAACAAACTTATCAACACTTTATCATGGAGAGGAATCTCTTGTGGACGATCATCGTCGCTTTTCGACTTTTTTCTTTCTTTTCTCCGATGTCGTTCGCTTTATCGACGACACAGGAAACAAAATAAGAAAAGAAAATATTGACTGACACACAGACAGACACATGCTGACATCATGTGTGTTGTATGTGTGACGGGGGCGGAGAGATTCCGGTCTTATGTGTGAGTTTATGCGCGGCGTTGCTTTTCCTGATTAACGGCCAAAGCATTTCCTCAGTCAAAAGCTAGTACTGTTTCCAAACCGAATCAAGTTCTGAAGAGACGTGACCTTTCTTTTTTCATTCATAGTACATTCTATACGTTGACCAGCCTTGAACATTAAAGTTTCTCTTTTTGTGGTCTCTCATTTCCATTCTCGGATTCACTCATGGAATGTAATAGAAGGTAAGTGCTTCTTTTTTAGATTAATTTTGCTGAGTCGGATGAGTCTAGGTGAGTTCTCTTCCGACTTCGGAAAAAAAAAATTATACGAAATTGTCCGGATTCTCGCTTTCATTCCTTCTCGTATGTTACCAAAATTATGCCGCGACTTGTTAGTAACGAACATCGCCGAAACGTCCCGAACCTTAGAATGATAAAGTGATTGGATACAAAAATCTACCTTTGTCTGTTTGTTACCGGGCTCCCAATCTGTGGTAAGCATATCCGGGGCGCTACGAAATGGGCTATTCGGGTGAGCAAAAAATGGTCAGCAATGTCAAAACATTTGCTACGGCACAATTACCACACAAGTTTCCTTCACTTTTCTAAGAGTGGACGTACGCAAGCCCTCTACGCATGTGTCCTGAACATTTCTGGGTGCATGCCACCCCCACCCCAAACGGATTTTTATACGTACGTAAGCCTCCTATACATTTCCGGGTGACCGGGGTACTTGAATTATATGAATATCACCGTTTTAGCGGTACTCTTCCGTTATATCCACACTACTTGGCGCCTTTTTTGAGTTGCTGAATTTTCTTCGACTTGCCTCCTTTTAAGTGTTAAATATTTTTTTCGCGCGCGCGCTGTGTGTATATGTGTGATTTCCATAAATTTGTTCTTTTTTTTAAACAAGGCATGCGTAAAGAAACAAGCCAAAATGCCCCAATTTGGTGTCGAAAATGCGTATGTATATGGTTATAACGGAAGAGTACCGAATTGGTGGTTTACCTTCTTTAGAGGTACTTGAAGGATGAAAATGTTGGAATAGGCGTACGCAGGATTTTCTCAAGAGGTGAGGAGGTTTCGCATTTTTTTCTTCTGAAGAGGGTGGGGGGGGGTATGTTTTTTCCCGCGAAATAACACTACAATCTCGGCTTAAGATAAACCCTACCCTTCACCTTTGCGAATGAAGATTGGGATGCCAAAATTTATGGTGGACCTTTCTGGGTGAATTCAAAAGTTGAAGTCGTCAAAGTTTCATATAAAACTTTCGGATTTCTCAAAACTACTCGTTAAAAGTCCTTTTTCAAGGGCTATTTTTAATAAAAAACAAAGCATTGGTATGGTGTTTGTATTGAGAGAAAGGTCTTCAAACTTTTTCGAGTCACAGGCACCAGTCCTGTGCTCAGACGAGCATACAGGGTAACTTACACACTCTAAGACTCAAATCAGCATAATACTAGTACTTGACTAGGTTGCTTATTCGGTAAGTCAATCGATAGCCTATCCCGGAAATTTAAAATCGGGTAAAACATCGAGCATTCTTGGGTGCTTCAAGGAAGTTCAAACAAGAACTGCGCGACACCCTGAATTCAATGAAATAAGATGCAATGAGGTAAGTGGAAACGTTATTTTTTTCATTAGTACAAATTCAACCTAGAAGCTACGTTGCAGAAGTCAGTGAAACAAACTAGAAGATATGGCAGCAGATTTGTTAAACCATGCGTTTTTTAGGGCTAATGTTTTAAACTTGTTTTCTGCAGTGTTATCTTTTCAAGATTTTTTTTTTTTTTAGTTAGCAAATGTTTCAACTGGCCTCGATAAGTGGACCAAGTAAGACCTATGACTTTCTTTCTTTCAAACCGAGCACACCTCCGGTCTAGCGCCACGAGCAATTTATTACCGATTGAGTTGTGCCGGAAGTGTCAGTGTGTGTACATAACTATCTGTGTGCGTATATGGTGTGTGAATTTTTAGTGCTGTCATCTATATTGGGACCTGATATGGCTGGTTGGGCTTTAAAATCATTTACAAAATCATCATAAATGAAAGAAGTGTAAACAAAGGGGGAAAAATCTCATTTGAACCGTAAAAAGCCCAAACATTTTATTGTTTTTCTATGCAAAGCTAATTAATAACCTTAGTATGTAGATGTAGTCCGATTCTTCTTCCAAATTTTGTTTCCCAACGAGGCTCAACTTCGGTCAGTTGCCCAAAATACATCTTTAATGATTTATTATGTATGAGGTTGACAACACCCCAGTCACCAACCTATGGTTTTTAACACCATCTATGCAAAGTCTCGATGTTTCTCTACTTCTCAACATTCATCTTTTAGGTTTATAGAAGCAGCTAGTGCTGACTCGCGATCTTTATTCCCTTTCTTCAGTTTCATACTACAGTTGATAAAGCCAATGCAAGAAGGTACGAGGTTAGCGTACATTCACTTGCTCCAACACAGGAAAAACGGGGGAGGGGAAGTAACCCTCTCAATTGAAATTCTCCCTAAAGAAAATTACAATAAACAATTATAAAGGAAGAACTAGCAACCGAAATATCGATATTGGGTAAATTCCGAAACGGTCAAACGGAAAGAACAAGAACACAACAATGGGAGGGGGGGGGGAGTAGCTACGTGATCACAAATCTAACTTCTCCATATGAAGTGTCCTTGTTTTTTACTGAAAAATAGAGTAAGCATAAAGGAAAAAATTATTCCACCAGAAACCATTCACAGAAGCTAACTGAATTGTACAAAACACACACATTGGGTTCTACTCTTACCTCAGTGTTCCTTAAATTCGTACAGTACTCGTATTAGCAAATTTGTTTTATACTATATTTCCGGGGCGGGGAGGGATGTGGATGATATAATAATGCAAAGATATGTATTAATTAATTAGAGTATACGAATTCTCTTCATCGGGATAAGACGAATTTCTGTCCAGAAAAAAAAAATCACGCCGTTGAAGTTATTTGCATTCAATAAGATCAGATCCGGAAATTCGAAAGCCTCGTCAACACCGGAAGCAGCGACCTTCGTAGGAGAAAATTCTGTGAAAACGCTCCTAGATCTGGAAACCGTAAAAAAGCTTCTTTTGCGAAATCCACGGTGTGTTCGAAAGATAACAAAAATCGGTCCGCCATATGTTGGAAGAGACAAAAACCACTTAATCTCTATAGGGCAGTATTCATATCATCAAAAATCATATCCCGAGTGTTTAGCCTCTCTCTCTCTCTCTTCAGTAAATTTCTAGTGTATAAAAAAAGTAATATGTTGGGATGGCCAAACTCACATTTAAGGGAATACTCATGCTCAAATATGTTTGGTCCTCTGCGTACCTCTGCGTTGGACAGTTTTAATTCGATCAGAAGCTTTTTCACCGCCATTTTGCCACCATTAGCAATGGAAAACGCAGGAAATATCTCATTTTCATTCATGAATGAACTGAAGCATGTAGTTCATTCAGAAATTAGCAATTTCAGAAATTAATTTCCACGTATGGAATGTTTGGAGTCGTCGTTCCTAACCCTATCGTTCGTAAGCTTGTAATAACACTGACAGTAATTGTGGTAACACCAGAGGCTGATCTAGAGCTCGCTGTTGGGAGGGGTGATTTTATAAATTGTTCTGCACATGGGGTAAACATACGTCCTGTATTATTATTTAAGAATAAAATTGTGAAGTACGGACAAAAGGAAGGTTCAACCTGTACTAAAAATATTCTTAAAATATTTTGATATAAATTGCTGGCAGGCAATTGTTTCTCACTAAAATGATTTTTTTCCCAAATCTGCTCTCAGCTGATTAGGTTATATATTGTGATTTACACGAGAAATCTTTCAAGTTCGTGCAAATCTTTCCTGGTGCAGACAGTGTGTGTTTCGTGGACACTAGGTAATTTAATATTTCTATGTAGAAGTTACTTACGATAAGTAATACCTATTTGAATTGTAAAAGTACTGCATTTTTGGCAGAAATATGACGCATAAACAAAAAAATGGGGATTCGGGTGGTGACTTGATGCCACCTGTTTTTCCAGAGTTTTTGTCCTTTTCATTAGTTTGTTATTGTCCC
The DNA here is from genome assembly GCF_987345545.1 of Pholcus phalangioides. Taxonomy (NCBI): domain Eukaryota; kingdom Metazoa; phylum Arthropoda; class Arachnida; order Araneae; family Pholcidae; genus Pholcus; species Pholcus phalangioides. The sequence goes on from NW_028301609.1 coordinate 15,380,961, forward strand.
AGCAATAGTTGGAAGCTGGGTAGTCGACCCTACCGCAATTACTCAAGTGAAACACTTGAAGAGGCTCTTAGTGCGATAAGAAACAAACAGATGCTAACCAGGGTTTGGATAATGCTTACGTCATCAACCACCCTTTATGAAAATATGAAATTTTTTTACTGGCATCTTACTCTGTGCGCTAAAAACGAGAACAACCTCTCGATAGTTTGTGAGCACTTGAAGTAACATTCCCCCTATTGATAAATGCCCTACAGAGCCACTTGAATGATCTCTAAATGTTTCGCGGGTCAAAGTGATCCGGAAATGTGTCCGGGCCGCTTAAGTACTCTGGAACTGTGCCACGCATCACTCAAGTGATCCGTAATTATATGCCGCGGATCACTTAAATAATCTTAGAATGTGCCACGGATAACTTGAGTGATGTAGAACCGCACTGGGGGCCTTTTAAGTGCTCTAAAACTACGTCACATGTCACTCAAGGGATCTCTAAATGTGTCACGGATTGCTTAAGTGTTCTGGAACTGTGTCCCTGGTCATTTAAGTGATTTGAAAATGTGCCACGGGCCACTTAAATGCTGTGGAATTGTACCACGGGACACTTAAGCAATTTGTAAATATGCCGCTTAGTTCATTTTTACAAAATCAGGTTTGAGGAGGAGGGCAGGCCGCATCAGATAACCCAAGGGCTTTTATGCGATTTATCATTATATGGCATAGAGAGTGGGTCGCAATAAATTTATTAAAGATAAATTTTGAGTTCATAGCCTTCAAATAGCATTGAAATTAACAGAAATTGATTATAATAACATATAGTTATTATAATCAAGTATTTTCCTCCGAAATTTCAATTAAAAAATTTTTTTTTACATTAAAAGAAATAAATTTTTGATCGTGGGGGGGGGGACACGAGCTACCCTGTGTCCGTACTACAAACGTTTGGTGTGCACACTTTCCTCAATAGTAGTGTGCTGTATGATCATCATGGCGCTATTTTTGTAATAGTTCTCGAAACAGAAAAGACACTGGCAAGAACAAAAGAGGAAAACAAGATATATAGAAAAACTGGCTAATTTTGTAGAGATACTTATTTTTGGAAAATTTTCATCTCTGCCCCTACCGGGACTCGAACCCAGGTCCCTCGAATACCGAGTTTTTTGTATATCTTGTATTAACAGTAGAGAGTACATCTGTCTCTAAATATATGTCGCCATCTGGTGGCCTGATGCCATTTACGAGCCATAGCTGATTGCTGTCTGTCACCGCCGAACGCAGACGGACCGCCACCAACGCAATTCGATTGTCGAGTCCGGACGTGCCAAGGACGCAATAATATCAATTTAGATTTTGATTCTTAGATCATGATTTATCATAATTATTCCGTTGATTTATACTCCTGTAATTGGACTTGCTATTCTGTTATACAAATTTATATAGATATATATACATATACATATTTAATAAAATTCCGGATGCACCCATCTTTCGGGAACGCTTCGATATCTCCTTGAGATGGGAAGCGGGTTGTGTCCGGTCCTTCAATGTTCAATGTCTGTCACCGCCCATAAACGGTACCATTCAGCGTATATATGTTTTCCATTGATTAAATATTCTATCTGTCACTATAGCTTAGATTAAGGTTTTCCAACTGGTGTTCCGCGAAACCGTAAGGATCCATGATAGCTTTTTCGGGGTTCCACGGAATCAAAAGTGAAGGAACCCCAAAAATCCCGGAACCCTGATTTTTTCTGAATTTTTTCTTGTTACTGTTTCACCCGAAGCAATTTTTTATAAGAAGACTTCCTGGGAATTGGTATTCCCGAAACTCGAGACCCCTACATGCGGATTTTATCAGGATCTTCCTCCAAAGATGCGAAACTTTTAAATTGTTTCTTTGCATTCTGTGCCCCCCCCCCCCCGGTCTCTCTTCCTTGTGATCGCCAATTCTTCATGATGTCGTATTCTTATCGCTTTTCTGAATAGTAAATCGTAATAGCAATCGTAAGACAGAGAAAAACAAAAGCTTCACTGTCTACCGCTGTGGTGGTCGAGTGGTTATAGTGCCGGACTCGTGATGCGAGGATCCGGGTTCGAACCCCACAGTGGTGGTCGGCTGAAGTTGGTTTTCTGTGGTTCCCAACTTCAAGGCGCAAATGCGAGCCGATCTCCCCGTTAAAAAGTCTCGCCGCAGAGAGCAACAGTCCTACAACGGTAAATCATTCAACCATAACACTTCACTCATAGTTAGTAAAACTGGGGGCAGATGACAGCACTACACATAACAAGCATTACACAGGAACAAACTTTACGTCAGGTTGCACTACACGTACACGCACATTCCCTCATGTACCGATTCGTTGGGGGGGTTCAGCGGGGGGGGGTGCATGTGTGGTGTAGCAGTAGTAGGTAGGGGCTCGGGGATCCATGATGTTCTTAAGTCAGCCACCTCGTTGGGCAATCTGCCTGTTGTGGCGTTGCATTTGTATTTGTATAACTTTCCTAAGCCCTCGAAACCCTCCTTTGTCGTTGCCAGTGTCTTTTCTGCTTCGAGAACTATTACAAAAATAGCGCCATGATGATCATACAGCAGATTGCTATTGAGGAAAGTGTGCACACCAAACGTTTGTAGTACGAACCGCTCCTTGAGAAACATAAAAAAGCCCGTTCGGAATCGGTTGTGAACTGTATAAGTAACGTGTCTAATTAGACTTATTGTGTCGAAAATGAAAGTGGTGGAGAAAAATGATTCATACATATTTGATTTATTCAGTAGCATTAGAGGTAGATATTTAAATTATTTTTTGCTGCCAGAATACTTACAATTTTATGTGGTAACACGAATGCGAGACTGTTTGAGGTTGTTAACGTATATAAATAATTATTAAATCGATGAATAATGATGATATTCGTGTTGCGGCCGTCGTGACGCCACCGATTCTCGTCGGTTTTACCTTCGGCATACAGAACATCAATCAATATTGCAATGTAAAAGTAGAAAGAAATACTTGTAGGTGAAGTTTTCAGACCATTACAGCCATCACGAGTATGTATAGTAGTAGCATTTTCATTTGCGGAACCGAAACCGCCACCAGAAGCAAGAATCGATCGGGCAGTGCGACTCCATTATGGCGTGTGCTTTTCCTCTCGATGTCATTTAGTTTGGGCCGAAAATATTCCAGGTTAATAGGAAACGGGATTTCTGGAGCTATATTTATGGTAAATGATCAAGAACGTTCACAGCTCGACTTGTAAAATAGTTTACTGGCATCTTCGTTTCGTAAATCCTGTGCCGGCCAACCCATTTGTTATCGATCACAACGATTACTGAATCAAAATTTTTATCCGCGAGCTCTTTCCATCTGCTTGTGAAATAAGATTCGAGCATCAGCTTTTGGAATTTTGTTTTCGCTTTTTCAAATATTATTCTTGCTGCTAGCCGGAGATCCTACCAGATTTCAATCTTAATAAGTTTGCGCTATTTTTTATTGCAGTACATCCTGTACATCCTGTCGTTAATGTCACACGTGTTGAGTGCCATTTCTTACGCCTTAATATATTTAGTGATTTTCAGATGGTGTGAAGCGACCTTTAGTATCATCGCTACAACAAGAATCGGATGAGAGACATGGCACCGACTTACCTAAGTTGGGACCTTTGGTCCGACGAAAGCTCGGAAGACGTTATAACGATGGACATCCTTCTGCCGAATGGATATTTTTTGAACTTAGAGACTCAAAAGGATGCCACTTTACTCGAAGTCAAAATTGTGAGAGCATTTTTTATCTTCAAGTAAATATATATTTACAATATTTATTGTAAGGAATAGAAGGACCGACTTGAATTTTACTAATACATTCTGCCCCATCCCCATCTTCGCCAGGACGCGTGGGAAGCGGCCCAGCAATGTCCCTTATACGGACTACTGCACCACGACATCGACTCGTACCTGTTCGTGTGCGTCAATCCTTCCACGGCAGAGCAGGAAGAACAGATCGACGAAGAGAAGCGGCTTTGCGACATCAGACCTTTTCAGGCTGTACTCAGGCTCGTCGAAAGGAAAGGCAACGAACACGAAAAGAAACTCAACTCTCAGATCAGATCACTCATTGGCAAAAGTAAGTACATAGTTATATATTTTACCTACATTCTAAATCTTTATTACGTGCAGTGGAACTTCTCGATAACCGACACCCACTTGACCGAAACTTTTGTTCGCAAATGGGGAGTGTCCGTTAATATATAGCGAAATACGTTGAAGCCCTGCTCCATGGACTTCAAAAGTGTCCGTTGTGGGAGTTTCCAATGCATTATTAGTTTTGTTATCGTCAATTTCCACAATATTGTGTGATGCGATCCGTTTTGCAGGCCTGCACGACTTTACAGCTCAGAACAATCCCGAAGTCAACGAGTTCCGCAGGAACATGAGGGCCTTCGGCGAAAGGATCATCGAAATCAGACGAGAGAGGATCGAATCGTGTAGCTCCAGAGAAGAGAGATTGATGACCGAATGGCCCGCGAGTTTGGACGCCAACGACCAACCTGGGCTGCCTTCGTATCTGACTTCGAAGCTACCCAACGACAACAAACTCGTAGTTACAATCCGTATGGCGTACTCCGGGGCAGAGGTTCGTCACGTGTTTCTTTTACTCTTTATTTGATCAATCGAAATTTCAACCAGCTGAGATCGGTTACGCCACTGGGCTAAAAAAGAACAACTTTTCTCCCTCCTCACACGTGGATAGTTATGTTGCTTAGATACCGGACGACTCGATTTCCTGGCGAAGCATTGGGGCGACCAGTCGACTGGTGACTTCGCATGCTAGTCTTCTCGCTATTACAATATCACGATTCCGAAAAATATTTCTTCTTATTTGTACTATGCTTTTCCACACATAGGTGGTGCACCCCACCCCCTCTATTGTTCTCTGTTTGTTTTCAGTTACCACACCGTTCTTGTGTCAGGATGTCCTCTCGTGTCTCGTGCCTTTTTATATGCACTAATTAATGATAAACTTTAATAAATTCCCCATCTATCTTTTCACTACGTGGTATTCACAATATTCTTGTGATCGCATGAAGGAAAGCAATTGAAAACTATGTCATTTTTCCGCAGTCTCTTGGGGTTTTCAAAAGTTTTCAGTAGCGCCTTAGAAAAAACGGGCAATTTGAGTCGTTCAGTGGACCAGTCCCTTTGTCCCGCGCTACTCGAGATCAATTTGGGTGTGAGGTAGGCCTAGTATTATAGATATCGCAGTAGTTCCAAACCAACAGTGTGTGCAACCCCTGGAGTTGCGAGAAGGCAGGTATTAAAGGGTGTGAAATACAGTGAAACCTGTATAAGACGGAAATTCAAGGGACTGAAATTATTTTCCGTTTCAGACAGGTTTCCGTTATATAAAAGTGCAGCTAAAAATAAGTATACAGGGTGATTCAGAAAAGGTGGGTAAAACTTTAAGAGGTGAGAGTACATACAAACAATTGTCATCAAAGAATGCATGGTCTACCATAAAACGCAAACGCGCTAGCGCGTTTCGGAACGGCCGCTCCGCAAACGTTAAAACGGGATTCCTGTTTAATTTTATCGGGAGAAAAAGAACACACCGTGCATGCAAATGTAACCTGGGGAAGAAGCAGAAACCGTATGCAAATCTGCGTCACAGTAAATATCTGCTTTTTCAGTATTATATTTTTTAAAGTGCCTTTTATTCACTGTGACGCAGATACGGTTTCTGCATTTTCTCCCGATAAATTTCAGCAGGAATGTCATTTTCACGTTTGCGAAGCGGCCGTTTCGAAACGCGCTATTGCGTTTGCGTTTCGTGTTAGACAGTGCATTCTTTGATGACAATTTTTTGTATTGGTGTGTACTTTCACCTCTTGAAGTTTTTCCCATCTTTTCTGAATCCACCTGTATGCAGTGATTTATTTCTGTCACTTCGCGGAACATAAATTTTGATATCACCCTAAAGTCGTTATTACACTATAAATATTTGATAAAATATATTTTTCAAAACTTGAAAAATGCAACCAATAAGCGTATCGGTTACATCCGAGTGATGGAATCAACAGGCTCATTGGGTGTTTTCTTTTCAAGTTTTGTAAAATATCTACTGTCAAACTTTTATAGGGTAACCTGGCCTAACTACTATAAACCAAAGAGTATTAAACATAGACAGGCATATTATTTTGAATTTTTTTATGTTTGTTGTTTCAAATTAATATGCATTTGAAATTGCATATTTAATTCGCTTAATTGTTAAAATTCAATATAAAATGTCCTCCTGAATAGCAATAGAATGAACTTTTGTCAAAAGTGAAACATTTTTAACATTTGAAATAAAAAATTACGAAATCGCATACCTTTTTAATCGTCACAATGTTAAGTTCAACAATATCGTTTGTGAAATTAAGATCTACATCTCTGTAACACTTAAATTTTACTTTAGTCTCTTATCACCTGCTGGTTTGTGTTCAAATCCAAGACGTGTTGCTTGTGCGGCTGGCGGCCATCTCTACCCTGAATGAATCGCTAAAACAACAAGATATCTCTAAAATTGTCAATAATAATTCAGTCTCTCTCCTCTCTGTCCCCTTATTCCATACCCAAACTAGTTTAAAATGGAAATTATCAATTTTTTCCCAGGAAACAGGAATACCTTCCAACAAAAGTCATTTTCATCATAAACAAAATGCTCTAAACGGGCTTTCAATATATCTGCTTCAGAAAATATAGTAAACGTTCATCGTTTTTCCGAGAAGTAAAAGAGTCCCCTAACAAAAAAGGAAAATCAATACGACTTAAATTTTTTCCCATTGAAAGGAAAAAAACTTGCACTTGGCCAAAAATTCTTTCCGTTTGAGCAGGTTTTCTATCCGAAAATAGACTATATATGCCTTCCGTTTCCGCGTTAGGCAGTTTCCGTCTTAAAGAGGTTTCACATAATGGAAAAAAACATTCATTATCCACTGGAATAACAGGTTTCCATGCCATACAGTGTCTGTCTTAGGCAGGTTTCAGTACTACTACTAAACCACACATGTTCCTCGTCCGTATTCAGACAGGTTTCACTGTAGAATATTTTCTATGATATAAGTTATCAATCAACGTACAGTTATTGTTCAAAGGGGTACTAGAATGTAATGTGAATCCCACACGGGTGTGGCCTTAAAAAAAAGTTAAGAACCGCTGAAATAAAGTTATAGCTATAGAACGTCACATCAATTAAGATTCGAGCAGAAAAATAAATGCCTTGTCTCTTCGGATTAAAATTCTATTCAAAAATTTCAAAATGGAATGAATTGATTCTCCATTGAATTACCTTTGATCGATGGGTTTTTTTTCTAAGATAATGCGTGGGATAAACTTGTGGTACCTTGAAACTTTCGGGTCTGTGTGCATTTTTCTTTTGCTTGTGGGGAGCAAACCACCACAGCATCGATCACCGAAATCCTCGGGAATTAACTAAATCTTCTTCTACTCCGAAGATCGATGGACTCGGTTATGGTTTTGTTTCTTCTTAAAAGAAGAGGAGGAAAACGAAAATAGGATTATGTTTCTATATTGACGTTAAATACACCTGAAATACAATTAATTACTATCTGACAGGCCACGCGTCAGTTGAAGAACTTTCAGTTGTTTGATTAATATCTGAGGAAAAAAATTTTAATCATATATTCTATGAAGGCTAAAATATAATCTTCAATGACAGATACCATGAAGCGTTTTTTTTTTCTCCTCCCATGAATATGCAAATAAAATTATGGATAAAAAAAAATAATAATTTGTTTTTAACCATGTTTTCAGTCGACTTTTAAATTATCGGTGTCGCCGGACGTGACGGCGTCAGAGTTGCTCCAGACCATCCTCCAGAAGAAAGCCAGCAGTGGTGGCATCGAGGAGCAAGACCCGAGCCTTTTCTGTCTTAAAGTCTGTGGAATGGAGGAATACTTGGCTGGACCTCACCTGCTGTCTCGGCACACAGTTAGTGTCAGGCCTTATGAGTTTTATGACTATTGTGCATGAATGTTTCCAACTGATTCCCTCTTTTATTTTCCTTCGTTTCATCTCTTCTCTTTCGGCAGTTCATCAGAGAGATGATATCCATCGAGAAAACACCAGAGCTTCTACTGGTTCCCATCAGCTCGATTGACGGTGAGTAATTTCTTTAAAACAACTTTGCATATCACTTACACGTCGCTACTTGATCGTCGTAATGGCTTTTTTTTTTAAACCTTTTTATGTGGGTGCCCCTGACCATTCGCTGCTTCTACTGTCGATTAAGTATGTCCAGCCGGTCAATAAGTCAGCTACTATGCGGTCGTGTGGACATGGGCATGGACTCGCATTGCGAGATCCCAGTTTTGATCCTGCAGGGTAGCACAGTGGTGGTCGGCTGAATTCAGTTTTCTGCTGTTTTTCAACTTCGTGGTTGACTATGTGAATTGATTTTCTCTTTTGAAAAAAGCATCTCTGCACTCCGTTCAAACGAACTTTAAAGCATTACAAATTGCAATCATAAGAATACTCATTCATTGGTTGTTCCGTCTTTGAAAGATACAAATACAACACCACAACAGGCAAAATGCCCAACGAGGTGGCTGAGAAAAAGATGCCCATAAAAATATGAATGTCATATATTTCAAAAATACAGCAACCCAATTAAAAATGCAATTAATAAAAATTATAAACAATATATACACGTGATAAAATATTATACAATGCCCATAAAGAATACTTATGGTTGTCTTATTCTAAGTATGGATAGAGCTTCTCGATTTACCCCAACATGTTTATCGTATTTCTTTATGAACGTGTCAATTGTATTACAATTTACTACCTCCGGGGGTAAGCTATTCTATTTATTAACAACCCTATAAGAGAAAAATTCCCTGCGACACCATAACCTCGCATTGTCCCTCACCAATCGATACTGGTGTCCCCTTGTAAAAGCAGTCGATTGGTGGTGTACTAAAAGTTCATGGTCCATCCTATCCATCCCATTGAAAATTTTGAACACTTCGATCATATCTCCTCGACACCTGCGTTCATCCAATGTAAACATATTCAAAAAATGAAGTCTCTCTTCATAACTCAAGCCCCGTGTTCCAATAAGGACACGTGTAGCTCTTCTCTGCACCCCTTCAACCAAGTCTACGTCCCTCTGCAGGTATGGTCTCCAAAACCTTACAGCATATTCCAGTCCAGGACGAACTGAGCCTCGGAAAAGCGGAAGAATGACTTTAGGAGAACGCGAAGAGACCTTTTTGAAAAAAAGAGGACAAAGACTCACAGTATATGCACAAAACTTACATAAATACAACGATTGATTCCAACAATGCCACGTTTTGGGAGGTAAATTGTGGTAAATTGCCTCTCTGGAGATAGGACCAAGCTGGGTGTGGTAAGTAAAGTCAGCCAGTCAATAAAGGTAGAATTTCTCGGGCATGAAACACTCATAACTCTACTCTGACATCATAAATACGTTTGGACTATATTCATAATCACACATTGCAATTCGGCTAAGGTTGAGTCTGGCAAGATTTTCTTCCGCCAACTTGATGTTTCCAGCTCGTAGCAGCAAATGCCAATTATTTTAGCGAAGAAATATTAGCGCCAGATAGGCATGTTTTACTGCAATTCACATATTTACCAATAAACTGCTCTTAAGATGGTAAAAGATCTTTGGGCTCATGAGCAACATGTACAGAGTGTCCCATAAATTAATAAATACGTAGTTTAAAAATTCATAAAAATTGAAGGAATTCGTATATTTGAATGTGGTGTGAGAAAGTTATCCTTTTACGCAGGGTTTTTTTTTTAATTTTATTTCGGTGCAGAAAAAGAAGTAGTTCAAATTTTTTGTCGATAGCGGGCACTGCACGCAAGCTAATCACTGCAAATATGCAAACCAGAGTCATAAATTACAGGATGTACGATTAACACCTCATTTCTGAATTTTCCTTTCAAAATGAAAACCTTATGGCGCTTCCATAAGGATGTGAAGTTGAAATTGGTGGATAAAGCGCAATTGGTGAAGTTGTTTTGCCTCAGCCACAAATTGACAGTTGACGCTTTTATGAGCGTTTCGAACACAGAATATACTGCAGAGAGAGGTTCAAGCCCAATCACTCTATTACTACTAAACCGTACATGCACCTCGTACGCATTCCTCTACGGAATTTCTAACAAAGCGGTACATGAAGAAATGTGCGTATACATGTTGTACCTAACGTGAAGTTAGTTTCTGTGTAATGGTTGTTATTTGTAGTGCTGCCATCTGCCATCAATTTTTCCAATCACTACTGCCAGACTTTTCACAGCACCCTGTTTTGACAAAAATTCGAACTAATTAATTTTACCGTATCAAAAATACAAACCCCCCCCCCCCCTCGTGAGAATAGCTTTAGCGCAAACCGCATTCGAATATAAGAATTCCTTCCATTTTTATAATTTTCAAACTTTAATTATTTACGGATCTATGGGACACCCTGTCTCTCTATATATAAAATTGATTTTGGGCGTACATGCGTGTGTGTTTTCTCTATACAAATCTGAAATTTCAGATCTATCGTCGTCTATTTAATCTATTTATCTATATAATCTAAAATTTCAGATCTATTACACACACAAAAAAAATTGCATATATACCAAATGGGACCCGACAGGAACGATAGGCTACTTTAAAAGTTCGTCAGAGCAGCGCAAATGCTCGAAATGGGCGGAAAAACTGTCGGGCAACAATGATTTTTTGGCCTCAACAATCACTTTCGGAACGGTTTATTTTGGTTACTGTGGTTCCCTAGCAATACGTTCCAGACATGCATTTTGCCTTTACAATGGTTTGTCACATCTTTATAATGGTACGTCGTAATGGCCCTCAACGATATTCAAGTAGAAGACGTGGAGGTCCTAAATCTTCAAAGAAATGTATGTGCGAGCAAAGCACCAGGACCAGATGATATCTATCCCAGGATCCTCAGGGAATGTGCTAATGAATTTTCGGGGCCAGTCGCACAGATATACAGGATTAGTGTTGCTGAGGGTATCGTCCCAAGAGATTGAAAACTTGCTAACTTTGTTCCGATATTTAAGAAGGGTAGTAGAGAAGCGTTGTACAATTATCGTCCAGTGAGTTTGACGAGCTCCCTCTCGAAAATTTTGGAAATTATCATCAAAAGGCAGTTTGTGAAGTGGATAGACGAGAATAATGTATTGTCGGATAATCAGCATGGGTTCAGGAAGGGAAAGTCATGTGTAACTAACCTCCTTTGCTTCTATGATCACGTGACTAAGGCTTTGGGTAAGAGCAAAAATGTCAACGTTGTTTACCTTCATTTCCAGAAGGCATTCGATCGGGTCCAACATGGCAAACTATTGAAGCGTTTACACGAGATTGGAATTGGGGGCAACTTGCTGAATTGGATAGAATCGTGGTTAAGAGATAGGTCGCAACGAGTTATGGTGAACGGGGAATTCTCTGGTTGGACAGACGTCACAAGTGAAGTTCCTCAGGGAAGTGTCCTTGGCCCCATACTTTTTTCACTTTTTATCGACAAACTCGATCAGGGTATCGATGGGATTACTAGCAAATTCGCAGATGATGTGAAGCTAATGGGGGGTAATCGGGAATAAAAGCGATAGGGGGTCGCTCCAGACCAGTCTAAACAGGATTGCAGTATGGGCAAATGAATGGAGCATGACGTTTAGCGTTGATAAGTGCATGGTCGCTCATTTTGGTTCGAACAACCCACGGTTCTCTTACGAGTTGAATGGTGTCACTATCCCGGATGCAACTAGGGTCACCGATTTGGGAATTCTCATTGACGAGCGGCTTAAGTTTTCTGAGCATTGTTCAGCGGTGGTCAAAAAAGCGAATAGAATGCTTGTGGTACCATTTTCAAAAAGGTCTCTTCGCGTTCTCCTAAAGTCATTCTTCCGCTTTTTCGAGGCTTAGTTCGTCGTGGACTGGAGTATGCTGTAAGGTTTTGGAGACCATACCTACAGAGGGACATGAACTTGGTTGAAGGGGTGCAGAGAAGAGCTACGCGTGTCCTTATTGGCACACGGGGCTTGAGTTATGAAGAGAGACTTCATTTTTTGAATATGTTTACATTGGATGAACGCAGGTGTCGAGGAGATATGATCGAAGTGTTCAAAATTTTCAATGGGATGGATAGGATGGACCATGAACTTTTAGTACACCACCAATCGACTGCTTTTACAAGGGGACACCAGTATCGATTGGTGAGGGACAATGCGAGGTTATGGTGTCGCAGGGAATTTTTCTCTTATAGGGTTGCTAATAAATGGAATAGCTTACCCCCGGAGGTAGTAAATTGTAATACAATTGACACGTTCATAAAGAAATACGATAAACATGTTGGGGTAAATCGAGAAGCTCTATCCATACTTAGAATAAGACAACCATAAGTATTCTTTATGGGCATTGTATAATATTTTATCACGTGTATATATTGTTTATAATTTTTATTAATTGCATTTTTAATTGGGTTGCTGTATTTTTGAAATATATGACATTCATATTTTTATGGGCATCTTTTTCTCAGCCACCTCGTTGGGCATTTTGTCTGTTGTGGCGTTGTATTTGTATTTGTACCAGTATAACGTCGGACAGCAGTTCTGCATCTCGGGGAGGACACCCAGATCAATGATCACCCGATCACTTTAACCCAATATGAGCAAAAGCACATGGAGTGGCTACATTATCCAAGTGTTGACATCGCGCCTCTACAGGTTACGTGGTTCAACTCTACCGGTTCCTCGACAGGATCTTTGGTCACCGACGAGACAGTACGGGTATTCACTGACGGCTCTCAGATCGGAGAGGCAACGGCATGTGCATACGCAGTCCTCGACTCATCGGATGTAGTTAAAGAGACTTGGGGTAGTCGTCTGACGCAGGGCGCAAGTGTATTCCAGGCGGAGGCATATGCAATCTTAAATGCGGTCATCTGGGCATCGCAACAAAGCTCCCCGGTGGTTATACATTCAGAAAGCCTTCTTGCCTTCAAGCTATCTGCGATCCCCGATCGATCAACACATCAGGATATTCGTAGGATTCGACAGCTACTTTGCTCCCATCATTCGATTCGTATAATATGGGTTAAAGCTCACACAGGAATTACAGGTAATGAGATGGCTGATCGTCTGGCCAAGGATGCCCACTAGTTTGACCACAGAGGAACAACACTTACTGCCACGCAGCCACGTCAAATACCAATTAAAGAGTGAGCTGTTGAGAAAGTGGCAAGCACAGTGGGATCGTAACGTCCAGAAGGACCCATATAGAATCCAACGGCATGTTCGCTGGCATCCTTTCATTTGGTCGCGCGAAAAGATTATTATGGTTACAGAGCATGGTCTGTTATCAGTATATTTAGAACGTTTTAAAAAGTCCAACAATGACAAGTGTCTTTGTGGTCAAGTCGGGACATTACAGCATTATCTGTGTTCCTGTCCGCACACTAAACAGTTCCATTTCGGTCACATTCCGGATAATGGAAAACTTTGCTGGAAGCGACGCGTACTTCAGAGCCCAATGAACTTCGGTCGACTTCGCCAGCTGATCCAATGCCTTGACAAAAATCTTCATTATATCCATACCAAATAGGTTGGCACGAAGTGTAAACGAGGGGCTTATGACGACTATGTACCAGCTAGGTGCTTTCGCCCGGACCCTACTAGAATATACGATCTGCGGCCTCGTCGCTGAAACCCATCTACGGAGAGCCAAGCGACGTTGCGCCTATCGACATTTCGTTCTGACGAATGTCAAATCAACTTACACACCCATCCTCCGGGAACGCATCGATATCTCAGTGGGATGGGGGCCGGGTGTGTTTGGTTTTCAAAGGTCAAAGGCCAAGACGGAGAGGAGTTACTGACGTCACATACTCGCCCTCACGAGAGTGCAGCAATCAGGCGAGGCCATACAACTTGCGGCCTAGACGACGACGGACCTATGACTACTGAAGACCGATGCCGACAATCGAAGTGATGTCGAAGCTGGACAATCTAAAAACATGGATGACTGTGATTAGCTGATCCACTGCGATTCGAAATTTTATATTCATTATTGACAATCATTCGATTAACTGACGACTACTAGATTCTTTATGAGAATGTCATCATACTAAGCCATCATCGTATAATCTTGTTTATGATTTTGATTGCCTATCGGCGTTTGTTGTTTCGATTTTAATTATCTGCTATATGATCTCAGATTGACGATCATTTTCATATATATTTTATTTTTTGTTGCCATCGTCTAAAGGTCTGGACACACATATCCGCACCGTGCCAGGACCGTATCTTGGGCGTCAGTTGGCCGTGGCTCGGCTCGTTTCTCTTCAGAGCACACCTTTCCATGTGTTGCCCGTGTCGCTGCCGTATGCTGACTACGAAGCTGTGTCGATTGCTTCAAATCTTTAACGCAGCCGGTTCGGTGTAATCAAAATGTTCAGTAAATTAATTAACAAGAGTGATTTGGATATAATAACCCTAGCGTAAATTAACAATAATTAATTGTTCTAAACATTTCTGTAAATAATCTATACATGTATATAAATTTTTTATCTGTCTGTATATGTGTGTGTGTGTGCGTGTGTTTTTTATAGAAATGTTTTTTTATTTTTATTTTGGATTGATCTCCGATAGATTTTTTGTATGTGACAAACCCCCAAAAAAGGATAGGATCTTTTTATTTTATTTATTTATTTATTTATTATATACAAACCTGTGCAAGGCCAGTAGGCTCTAACTCCACAGGTGCACTATTCAAACAATCAATAAAATTGGAAAGAGACGGCAGGGAACATCAGTACACATTCATACACACGAATATATACAAAGAGAAAAATGCATAAAAGATGACGCCAATAAAAAAAAAAAAAAAAAAAAAAATCCCCGAACACAAAACAACAATAAAATAAACATGTTTACACAATAAAATTCAATATATAAATCAGAATAAAATACATGTATATATATATATATTTAAAAAAACACAAAAAAAAATAAACAAACAAATAAAAAATCATCACATGTAATTCCAAATTGAAATAATCAATAGAACTGATGGAAAAAAAAAAGTTATATAAATAAAACAAGCATATATGCACCAATAAAACCCGACATGAACTAAAATGCATAGCACATTAAAAATGTTGAAAGATCAGAAGCGTCGAGAGAGTGACAGAATCTGTGATATGTAGATGAACATACGAGATCTGGTGGTAATTTGTTCCATAGTCTTCCAACTCGGCATCGGAAGTTATAAAATTTAGCATTGTTCCTGGCAGTTGGAATTTTTATTTGTAATGAATGTCTTCTCAGTAATGGTCTGGGATTGATTTCAAAAAATGGAGTTGACTGACCCGTATATACTAAGTTGTGTACAAGTTTGAAGCACAGCTTTAAGTCGGCTTCAAGGCGACGCCATTCTAAAGAGTGGACGCCGAGACATCTCAGCCTTTCCTCGTATGGGCGATGACGCAGACTGCAAAACTGTTTGGTAAATGACTTCTGGACCTTTTCGATGAATTTTATATCTTTCACTTTGTACGGAGACCATATTTGCGAACAATACTCCAGGATTGGGCGTATAAAAACGGTAAATGCGTGCATGAGTGTAGCGGTATCACATTTTCCATACGCCTTCCGCAGGACATAAGAAGCGCGTCTCGCTTTACACACTATATTCGAATAATGTAAGTCGAAATTTCTGGTATTGCAAATGGTGATCCCCAAGTCAGTGTAGGAAGTGAACCTCTGGAGCTCTTCGCCACCCATCGAGTAGCTTGGACTCATTCTGTATCCCCCTATGTGCATGACACCACTTTTGTTAACGGAAATTGGAAGACGATTGACCACAGTCCAGTTGTGGAGACGTTGGCAGGCAGAATTAAGCTCTGTGTGTTCAGACGTGGGAAAAAACAGTTAACTTTAAATGCAGTTGAAAATAAAAAGACGGCCATTTGCTTAGTTTGACTATATACATTCTTGTTTATACATAGTTTGGAGAGAGGAGATTATTTACGGAGCGATAAAATGGGAGAGAAGAAAAAAGCCATATAGAAATTAAAACAATCTATGGGGGAGAGCGGTACTCTCTTCCTCACGTACACACTCGTTTTTATTCAGTCAACCGCCATCATAAATATAATTATCTGTAGGGGCAGATGGTGTCAAATTCCGATAACACCTCGGAGAAGTGTATCTCAGCTCAGTAGGAGCATATTGTACGAAAGAGCGCGCATATCTTTTACTCTGTGTGGGTACGCGGAATCTTCTAAATTAAAAATTAGCTCCTCTGCAGATGGCAAACGGATATTAAAATCAATAACAATTGGGGTGTTTAGTCTGCCGGGGCTTGATTCAATGATAATGCCTCACCAGTATTCGATAATAATTTAAAGCACTCATTGCCAAAGTCCCAGTCGCTGAAATACCTTTGTCAGATATTTAGCACAAAGGTGCTCGACTTTTTGGAAGGTGTGGGCCACTTCATTGTTTTGAAATATTTCGCGGGCTTCTTAAGTTATCCAGAAATGAGCCTCGATCCTCCAATATTATCTAAAAAGTGGCACGTGCCACTTAAGTGATCTGCAAGTGTGCCGCGGGCCACTCGAGAGATCTGAAAATGTGCCACTAACCACTCAGTAGGATAATCTGCAAATGTATCACGATCCATTTAAGTGAACTGGAGGTGTGCCGCTAGTCGCTGAAGTGATTATGAAATGTGCTTGAGACCACTTGAGAGGTTTGTTTTGTTTTTTGTTGTCACGGGCCACATCAAATGCTTCCGAGGGCCGCATTTGGAGCACAGGACATGGGTCAAGCATTTATGGCTTAACATGTTGCATCTGATGTGAGTATCAAATTTAAAATGTCTCCTATATTTTCCCATAAGAAAAAAAACCCAAAAATTTTCGAACCGTTTTCTATTTAATTTATGTTAAAACCAAAACAATGATTCATTTATAGAGCATCCGAAATTAAACCCAGTTAGTTTACCAAGTTTACATTACTATTTTAACAAAAATCTCCCCGGCAAAATTTCGTTATATGCAATAAAACATAATTTTAAATTTTGTTTTCCCATCGAAGTTGTGAAAATGCTTATCCATATGTTTTCTACATGTTACGCTAGTGCCGCAGAACCGGGGCCCGGTGCGTCTAAACAGTTCGGGGCACGAAAAATGTTTAGGACACCCCCTCCCTTTAACAAGATTTCATATATTTTGTGAGAAGAGGGAATCGGCATACTGAATATACACGAACGCTAAGAAATACCCCCATACAAAAAATAATAATAATAACTACACAAATGTGAATTAACACAAAAATGAATGGAGGTAATTTTAAACTAATGTGAGAAACCGTTTCCGAAACTAATGAAAAATTTGGAATCGAGGGATTAAAAATAATTGGGAGAAATAATTTCAGTACCAATGAGAAAATTCAGAATTAATAAAAGAAATAATTTCGGAATAGATTAAAATTCAGAATTAACGGAAGAAATAATTCCAGAACTATTGAAAATTCAGAATTAATAAAAGTAATAATGCAGAAATTGATTAAAATCAAGAAATAAATGGAATTAATAATTCAACAATTAATGAAAATTGAGAAGTGACATAAAATAAATGAGCTGTCTCTCTCCTCTTTTATAAAAAAAAATCTGCGCTCTCTCTCTCTCTCTCCCGAGACCGCACCGTCACCGTAAAAATATAAAATAAACTACTTGGTGAGACGGTACGGACGCGGTGCGGTGACGGTGCTCGGCTACGGTGCGGATATGTGTGAACGGCTGCATTGCTTAGCAAAGAATTATTCTTTGACCGTGTGATGACCTACACTCGGCTGACGCACGAGTCGGGCACGGTGCGGATATGCGTGTCCAGACCTATAATGGTTTGCCATTTCTTTAATGGTGCCAGTATTATGCATGATATAGTTCAGCTTTTGTAATGATTTATCACTTTTTCAATTCTCTCAGTAACTGAAGAAAACCCGGGCAACGCCGGGTATTATAGCGAGTATGGTCAAAGTACGACGAGTTTATGAGAGTTTCATTCATTCCCCCCCCCCCCCGTCTCTTGCATCCAAAGAATCCGAAACTAGTAGCAATCGAACTTCAGATTCAATCCAGATCCAGAGAGTCCGCAGCAAATCGGATGCATCATCTCTGACTAGGAAAAAGAGGCAGGTCTCAATTCCAACTTGGGACGTAGACGAGACCTTCTCGCTCGTCGTGCACTACGTGCATCGCCTATCAAACTGCTGCTGCAGTTCCAGAAAAGTGAGTGTCCACCCAACCGAATAAAAACTCGTGCTGCGCAAAGTTGACGATTAATAATTTCATAGCGTTATAATAATGACTAATAATTATTTTTAAGGTCGGGATGAAGTTTTGTCTGTATCACGGGGACGAACTGCTCTGCAAGCCTATCCACACGGAGCAGAGAAACTACGACGAGAAGGACGAGGACGAACTCGCTTGGGAAGAGTGTCTCAACTTCGAAGACATCACCATCGACAACATGCCGCGCATGGCCAAGATATGCATCTGCATATACGAACTGACAAAGTTGCCCAGCAGCGGCAGGGCGAGGAAACAGCAGTCGCAGCAGGTCGGTTTCTTTCTTTCGTTTTGAAGAAATATCCCGGTCATGAACCGGCTAATCATTATTAATGATGACGAGATGATGAGAATCCCATGTTTTTCCTTCCATCTTTCCGACAGGACGCTTACTACATGAATCCGCTTTCTTGGGTGAACACGACGGTGTTCGATTACAAGGGAGTCCTGAGGACGGGTCCCATCACCCTGTACCTATGGCCTTACGAGGACGAGCTGGATGCGGACACCCTGTTGAATCCTCTGGGTGGGCTCGCCAACAATCCTAGTCAGGACGAAGCCGTCATCCTCACTATGTCGTTCAAGAAATACCATGAGTTTTCGCCACTCGTGTATCCTGGTCTGGAGAAGGTGACTGATCAATTTCTCATCGTTAAATAGCAGTCAAATTCTACATTCGTCGTTGATATGTAAAAGTTTAGGGAAAATGTCTACATTTTAGATTATAAACAATTATAGTTAGCGTGTCGCTTGTGAAGCTCTTTTGATGAAGTAAAGTCATTGCAAATGTTGAGAGGGCTTAAAAATATCGGGAGAAAGGAGGGCGGGAATTAAAAGTATTGGGGGGGGGGGGGGAGTGAGTGAGAAAGAAAGAGAGAGAAAATAATTTTGTATAATAAAGCAAGAGCGGTTGTGCCCCGACCATGAAAATGGCATGAATATTCAAAATAGTATAACAAATCAACTGAAATTATTTTTCCCACAAAAGGAACCGAAAATATTTTTTGCCTAGGCCCTGAGTTTGTTAATGATGGTGACCCTGAGTTTGGTTACACCCAGTTATCCACTCTGCACCATTACGATGCGTAACATACGAATTCTGTCCTAATTTTCGACTCTGTTGATGACACCGTCCACAGATTCAAAGATAAAAAGCACGTGGGTAGTTTGAAATGTTATTATAAAATTGTTCTCCCAAAAAAATAATTTGATTTCATTCTACATTGATTACGGAAATTAAAGCATATTCTTTACCAAAAAAAATGAAGAATGCCCCATGAAACGGTAAAAATGGTCACGCTATGTTGGGGGGGGGTTCGCCAATAAAATTCGTGTCAGAAGGGGGTTACGTTCCGAAAAGTAGGGAAACCACTGGTATATAATATTAAATTTCATTAGTTCACATCTATTTTGCGCTATTGCATACGTTTAAGTAACATTGTGTATGATTAATTCCCCACAATGATAATCAGTCGAGACTACTTGAGGATAAAATGAATGCTATATTTTAATTTCTCTCAAAGGATTCCTCGTGGATGTGGTAAACCGCTTTCCAAAATAACGACATTGACCGATTCATTTTTCAGGTCCTGGATTTCGAAGAGAGTCTTCCGAACGGGGTTGACGAGTCGTCATTGACCGATGAGGTAAATTGCGATTATCATTTAAATTTTCCATTGGTGTACTCGATAACTTCGAGTCTGATGCCGCGTATACCATGCAAAGATAACTTTTTTGTTTCTTATTGCAGGCGAGAAAATCGCAATTGGAGCAGTTGCGCCGCATCTGCGAGAGAGATTCACTCTGCCAAATGCACGAGCAAGAAAAAGAGCTGATGTGGTTGCTGAGGTCCGAATGTTGCACCGCGTTCCCGAATTCACTGCCGAAGCTTCTCAAGTGCCTAAAATGGAATGATAGGCGTGAAGTTGCTCAGGTGAAGGGGAAAACACTGCATTTACATAAAATCAAAATATTTTTGTGATGAAATTGAGTTGTAAAATCAATCCCAACCTGCTCTGGGGATTTAGGCATTCGTATAATTTGGGTTGACGTGGCACAATTCTACTACTACATCACTGGCCGGGCGAAAAAGGCTATGGGAACCCTACGAAAGCGTTTGAGTTTATGTTCTGATTTTCCTATGTCTCAAGCCAAAAATATGCAGGTTCTTGACCATTGGAGAAACCAAATCATATCCTTCCTTGAACAAACCAGAGCATGACAGGCTGTGCTTTTTGCGTCGAGTGCGTAAATCACAGAACGAGGACAGAGAAGGCCCTCACGGACTCCTGCGTCAACTCTCCTGCTATAATTACCGAGAATACTATCACGAAAATGTATTGCCCTTGGGGTGGGGGTATGTAGTCACTTCCAGCATCGTCATCAGCGTTTCAAAAGTTAAGATTTGTTTTTCCTCAAAAACATTTTCGAACGTATTTTGATACTCGGGGTTCCTTTTTTTTTATTTTAGATGATCGCGCTGTTACAGAGATGGCCTCGGATACCAGCGGTCAAGGCGTTGGAGTTACTGGACTACGCATACGCTGACAACGAGGTTCGCAAGTACGCCGTCGATTGCCTCAGAAACATGACGGACCAAGAGCTTTCACTGTATTCGTTGCAGCTGGTGAGAGCCCTCAAGCACGAGGCGTACCTCCAGAGCGATTTAGTCGAGTTTCTGCTCGAGAGGGCACTCTTCAACAGGCACATCGGGCACAACATATTCTGGCTTTTGAGGCAAGTCTTTATTATCACGATCGAGTGTGTCTCTTTAGACTCTAACTTTTACGATCCTCGACTGAACTCTTTTTTTTTTTTTTTTTTTCAGGTCGGAGATGAAGTTTCCGGACGTGTCCATCCGCTTCGGTCTCATTTTGGAGGCTTACTGCAGGGGGGAGACGAAGTGCCTCGAAGCCTTGGCCAAACAGGTCGAAGCTCTCAACAAGCTCAAAATCGCTAGCCAGCTCGTCCAGAACGAAGGCAACCGCAAAAAAGTAATGGAACAGTTTCTTTAAATTGAAAAAATATACTGAGTGCTCCGGAACTACACCAACAAACTTCTGGGGGTAATCGAGCATATCAAGACAAATAACTTTTGCAATGAAACCTTGAATCGAAATACATTTATTCAATCGGAAAACTACGTTGGAACAAGCCGCAGATCGCGGATATCATAGAAAATAAATATACTAATGTACCAGACAGGGGTGTCGGAAGTGTTTGGAACTTGTGGGTGCTCTTCTTGATCTTTACGTAAGAAATTTTAATTTCTGAATTAATTCAGTGGGTGCTCAGACCCATGCCGTAAATCACCTTACGTACTCGAGCAACTACACCACCCTCAGCTCCGACAACGCTGGTAAAAAACTATGCGAGCACTCACAGTAGCTGCTCAAAGTGGCGTCCAAGGGTGCTGTTGCAGTTGCACAGCTGACACCGGCTAATGAACGAAAGCGCACCCTCTCGTAGAGGCTTGGTGTCGAGTTAATCTTGTAAGCAACAACAAGTTCTTCCACTGGTGTGTCCTAGACATAATAATGATTTCAGGTGACCTCAGAAAAGTTAGTCCAGTGGATTCTGGTCGGGAAGCGTGCAGACCAAGCCCCAAGT
The DNA here is from genome assembly GCF_987345545.1 of Pholcus phalangioides. Taxonomy (NCBI): domain Eukaryota; kingdom Metazoa; phylum Arthropoda; class Arachnida; order Araneae; family Pholcidae; genus Pholcus; species Pholcus phalangioides. Next base: position 15,402,950 of record NW_028301609.1, read on the forward strand.
CTACTTCGGCCAATCCTCCGCCATGGACATGTTGCTGCATGCTTGGCTGCTCTCCCGTTACCAGCGTCATTTCTGACTCGAGGTTTTTCATTCGTGTTTCGACTCGAGGTTATATTGCAGAAGTTATTTGTCCTGACGTGTACGATCACCCCTAGAAATTTGTGGGTGGAGTTCCTGACTCCCCTGTATACCAGTGTTTTTCAAAGTGTGTTTCGCGGCTCCTAGAAGCGTCGTGGTGAGCTAGAGATAGCGATTTGTATGCCTATTTATGCTTTGAAGTCGTTCTTTTATAAGTGAAAATATCAACTAAACTATTTTGGGGAGCCAGAGACGAATCATGAATCATATAAGGGGCCATTCAAGTATTACATTAGCAGATTTTTAGCCATTTTTGACCCCCCCCCCCCCCCCGTCAGCAAAATTTCGTCAGCAGCTTAGAATATTTCATATCTTCAAAAAGGGTAGTTGATGACGTAAGCAACCTTCAAACCCCCCCCCCTTCCCCCCCCCCTTGTCATCAAAATTCAGCAAATACGAAACCCTCCCCCCTCGATGCTGACGTAATACTCGAATGACCTCTAAGGAAGCCACTGGTGACAAAAGTTTGAGAGCCACTGCTGTATATTGTGATTACTCTCGAGATTTATTTTTGGAATCATACGTTTTTCGTTTTTATCGATTGATTCAGGAAGGCAAGGAGAAGCTGAAGAGCCTGATCCAAGAGCTGTTGAATCAGAAATGTTATCAGGAGACTTTCAAAGAGCTGCGCAACCCCTTGGATCCGAGATACAGGTTCAAGAAGCTCAGGTGAAAAAGAAATAAATTCCATTAAAGGCTCAAGAAAAATAAAATGCTAACAGATAATTTATTGAGTATCTTTTTTTGAAGAATAAAACGCCAGGTGCTTCGATTTCAGATCAGAGAAGTGCAAATTCTTGGATTCGAAGATGAGACCCCTGTGGTTGGCGTTCGAAAACAAAGACGTCTACGGCAAAGACGTTTTCGTCATCTTCAAGAATGGTGACGGTACGTTCTTATTTGAGGAGGTTATTCTCAAAACGTGAACATTTCCCATTTTGCTAAATTTAGAGTAGAAGTAGAAAACGTATTCCCCCAAAATATGTTTCTTACTTCTACTCTGCAACGTATGGGACGTTAACGTATTCTGTAAACGTATAGGAATGTCAGAAGAATAGTTAAATACTATGTTTCTTCATAAGCATTCAAGAGAGTTATCCACATTTGAATTAAGAAAATGTTCCATTTTGAAAGAAAATTAGTGGAAATGTTATTTTTCGATTAAAATCTGAACTGGTCAAGAGTTTGCAAAATTGGAAAATTCTACGACGACACCTGTTGATTCCAGAAGGTTTTGACTAGCCCATTATAGACTCTATTCCATTCTACAATGGAACCTCATAACGAACACTCCCGTTAGTGGACACCTCCACTGACGGACACAATTTTGAATTACACTGACGGGACTCAATGTATCTTACCTATTTTACTATCCATTAACGGACACTTCTCGTCAGCGGATAAAATGTTCGGTCCCATGGCTCTCCGTTATCGAGAAATGAAAAATACCGAAGTGTATGAAAAGGGTGGATATGTTGTTCCCTTTTGATAGAAACGACATATAAACATTGTAATGTCTACCAGAAATATTCCCGTTTGTATAATCCCGGTTGCGTAATCTGACAGAGCTTATCCCAAAGATTTGAAAACCGTTAAAAAGTGAATTTCGGCAAAAAATGAGAATGTTCCTTTCTGAAAATAAGCTCCTTTTGTCCATTCTTTTCTATAATGATATTTTTGGTAGTTTGAACAATTGTTCTCTTCATGAAAATGGTATGCTTATTATCTGTTTCTGGTTGTCAGATCTTCGACAAGACATGCTGTCTCTGCAGATGATTCGCATCATGGACACCATGTGGAAAGAAGAAGGTTTGGATTTGAGGTGAGCGGCTCTTTCGAATCTCTATTGAACGGCCGACGATAATTTATGAAAACAAATTACGAGTGAGTATATTTGATAAGAGACACTCCTCGAAAGCTCGTCGATTCTAGAACGGATGTTACAAAACCAAGTACACGAAATGCAGTCAGAATTTTATGATATGTTATCATATACTACGTATTTTTATCGAGTTGAGATTAACATTTCCTACAAAGAACATCGAAATCCAGTTTTAAAGCACGATCGAATGTCCGTCTCGCTCGTTTGTTCGAAAATAACAGACATCGTCGGAGACTGTTTATACTGTGTTATGCTGCGTTATACGCAATTTATTTTTGCGGTGCCACATTTCTCTCCACAGAATAGCAATAAGCCAAAAAGTATTTAAAATTCACTCACAATACGTCTAGGCAATAACCTGCCAGCTTTCGATTGTTGCATCCGAATTTGGAAGACAGATAGCAGCACCTCTCAAGCTCATACCCCCGCATTTTTTTTTTTTAATTTTATGTTTGGTAAACAGCGCATTCCGGTATGTACCAATTCATTAGAAATTCCTGAGAGGAATGTTTGTGAACGTTGCGGAAAAAAAACACAAAAACACAATTGACAGGTTTGTTACAAAAATGTATTTCATAACCACATGTCGTCGTTAACGACGTCACATATGTCGCTATTACTGATATTCTAGCAAGACAATGACCGTAAATATGGCTCAAAACTTATTAGACATTAGTTTTATGGGTGATGAAGTCAGAGCTGTAACTTGAATACCATCGAGCATTTGTGGATTGAGTTCAATAGACGACTCGGAGCCAGAAATTATGTAAATTCGATGGTTTTTTTTCAATTGTGTGGAAAAAGAATAAAAAAAAAATACCCATTGACCATGGTAAAAACTTATTGGGTCCATACCAAATCATGGCAAGTAATTATACAAGTCAAAGGTTTTCCAATGAAGAGTTGACTTCTTCTACCCTTTTATAATGCCCATGACATGACAGATTTGACTACAAGTTGTTTGCATTCTTATTTGTGTCAAAAGACTTTTGACCCACATACAAGTGATCAATGTTTTTCCGATTTTACAAAGTGTAGATAAGCAAGTTTTTGGTTATAATAATTTGTAATAAGATTCAGTGTTTGTCTTTCATAGGATATATTTCATTAAAAAATTCAAATACGAAATTCGTAGACAAATTTGTTGTTGTCAAAAGATTTTTGAGCGCTACTGTACCTCCGAACACACATCCCATTTCTTGCACGTAGCAACTCGTAAGAAATTCCCCAGAGGAATGAGTAGTAGGTGCATGTACTGATTAGTAGTTTGTACTTAGTAATAGTCGCGCCACAGAGTCCAGTCAATATTATGTATAAGTTTGCTAATATTTTCGTTCAAATGAATAGGATGATACCATACCAGTGTCTGGCGACGGACCACAAGATGGGCCTGATAGAAGTAGTTCCGGATGCGGACACGATAGCCAACATCCAGAAGGAGAAAGGGTTCACGCCAACATCGGCTTTTAAGAAAGGTTCGCTGCTCGCCTGGCTTCGAGACCACAACCCCGACGACAAGAGGTACTCTCTCCGCATTTCCTTATTTGTCTTTTCGGAAGCGATATCTCTTGATGGAATTATCTGGTACCATTACACACACAGTAGTGTACACAGTTTTCTCAAGGTGGGGGGGGGAATTAAAAAAAAATTTCTACCCGGTGGGAAGTTAGTTTTTTACTGAGTTCACCATGATTTCGGCTGGGGTGGGGCTAGGGAAAGTTCTCCTTCCCCTCTGCGTACGCCTATGTTTGCGCCAATACTGGGATGCGAACCATCAATGGGATGGATAGGATGGACCATGAACTTTTAGTACACTGCCAATTGACTGCTTTTACAAGGGGACACCAATATCGATTGGTGAGGGACAATGCAAGGTTATGGTGTTGCAGGGAATTTTTCTCTAATAGGGTTGTTAATAAATGGAATAGCTTACCCCCGGAGGTAGTAAATTGTAACACAATTGACACGTTTAAAAAGAAATACGATAAATATGTTGGGGTAAATCGAGAAGCTATCCATACTTAGATTAAGACAACCATAAGTATTCTTTATGGGCATTGTATCATGTGTATATATTGTTTATAATTTTGGTGATTTTGTTTTTAATTGGGTTTCTGTATTTTTGAAATATATGACATCCATATTTTTATGGGCATCTTTTTCTCAGCCACCTTGTTGGGCATTTTGCCTGTTGTAGCGTTGTATTTGTATTTGTATAAAGTTCGTGAGCTAACCTCACGGTTGCTAACAGGTGCCGGTGTGTCTCAGGGCTTGACGAATCCCAAGTCACCATGGCGACTAAAAAATTGGTGTTAGCGCCTGAAAGTTTCTATGTGTGATGACTAAATTGAAGTCTGAGGACAACGCAAAATATTCAGAAGTTATGTAAGCATTTCTACCAACATGGAAAAAGGTCACCAAGACCCAGAAAAGCGCCAAAAAAAAAAGATTGTTCAGGCCGTTTTACTAAAAAAAGATTTTTTTTTGTTCCTGCGAAATTTTGCTGGCGCCTAATTTTTTTTCGCTTTATCAAGCAATGGTGTAATTGATGCTCTCCATCTTTGCAATCTACTTTTGCTTCTGGTATTGAACAACAAACAAGATTTCCGAATTTTTCCGCTAGAGGCACTGCAAAAGCTGTGTCATCTCATTGAATCATTTCATAATACATGTACCATGTACGATATTGGCGCCTACTTAGCAAACACATCTATAGGCTTTACTTACCATATACAACGCCAAAGAGGCAACTTTAAGGTGCGAATAATACACACACAACAGTTTAAGGAGTGTAACACTCTTATGTCATTATGTGTTATTATGTAATTTTTACTATTTACTATATACGTGAACCCTGTATTATACTAAGTAGTACATGTGTGCATAACTCATTTTAATGCACATTTATTGCATGCATTTTATTTATATTCAAATTGGAAGCCTGAAGAAAGCCATCGAAGAATTCACGCTTTCGTGCGCGGGATATTGCGTCGCCACTTATGTGCTCGGTGTTGCTGATCGACACAGCGATAACATCATGGTAAAAACCAATGGACAGGTAAACCTCACTTTCACGCAGTATCACTTTTGTTTTTAAATACCCATTCTCGCTCATTGGAGCTACGGTTTCGGTTTCAAAAGTGACTTTATCAATGAAATCATCGAGTATTTATAAAGACCAATAAACAAGTTGATTTACATTCTTTGGCAGCTTTTTCACATCGATTTCGGACACATCCTTGGGAAATTTAAGGAGAAGTTCGGTATAAAGCGAGAGAGGGTTCCCTTCGTGTTGACCCACGACTTTGTCTACATCATCACCAACGGACAAACTCAGAAGTCGCAGGAATTCGGCAGGTGAGTTGATCCCTTTCCATTGTGATCCAGCGGCTAGTTTGCCAAACCGGTGATCAAAAAAATCAGACTAGAATGGGAAGAAGGCTACAAACCAATGGCCTGTCTTTAGCTTCATCAGGATCGAAGTAAACTAATTGTAAAGATCAATATCCGGTGCTACCCTGGAGTACTTGAGCGCCCCCCCCCCACAAAAAAAAATAACTAAAACATATACATTTCGACAACCCCTCCTGCGTATTTTATTTAATTCCCTTTTACAGAACATGAGACGTGTAGTAACGCCATCACTCCCCAAATGTTTTCTTCGTGCAGGCGCCAGGGTCGCAACTATACACTTGGTCAGTAAGAGAGAGCACGTATTCTTGTATCCCCGTGGAATACAGAAAGAGCAATTGAAGGGTGAATTCGGCACCCCTCTGGTTTTGCATATACGTGGAAACAGGCCCGTCTGTTCAACACCTTCTAGAGCAGCTTCTGCTTTAGAAGGTATTGGTCTGTTTTTCTAGTAGTTCCGTGCCGAATACCGCTGCTATCTTATTTCCAACGGGTGCCATGAATAGTTCAGAAACCTCTAGACTTGTGTGTGTTCCTTGGAAATACATATGCATAAAGCTGACTGGAAAAGGACGGGTTTCAATCAATCAATCATGTATTACTGCCCTGCCCTTAAGAAATACAGCAGCGAAAAATACGGGTTTGTACACTCTGGGCAAATTGGCTGCGGTACCGTTTTAACGCATGGGCTCACAAAAATGATATCTGGTTGAAATTTTCGAGAATTCGCCAGATAGGGCCTCCGAAAAATCACTTGGCCCGGGAACCCCATCCCCATGATGTTCTTAAGACAGCCCTGGTTGGCTGACCATATTTTCTCGATAAAAATATGGGAGTTTGAGACTGCCAAATACAAAAAATTGCCAGTTGCCGAAAATGAATAAAACTGCCAACTTTCACTTAAATCGCTGGAAAATTGCCAAGTGGTGAGAAGTGAAACGCTACTAAAAATCGCAGTGGATTAAAATGCTATTCATGGGAAAAACATTGAACGCGACAAACACGTTAGATGAATTTTTGTATTTTAGGTCATAATTATCATAATACAGCAGGTGAATTTGGAAAATAATTTTAATTCTTGATGCCGGGAAGAATTGAAGGCGATGTAGGCTGGCTCCATTGAAAATGTAAAAAAAAAAAAAACGGGACATTTTTATATTTATAAGGAATTTTCCAGAATCTAACACGCGAATTTCCTGGCATGTCGGCTAATGCGGGGGAATACGGTATAAGTCGGGTGGCCAAATTACGGGAATGTCCCAGGAAATACCCAATCATATGGTCACTCATTTAACAAAATACCACGGGAGTCAAATGAATTTTTTCATGTAAGTGCTGACATCTGTCAAACAAAGTACTAACTTCAAACGCAAGTTCCTAATTTGAACTTTGCCTTCAGGCCAAAAGATGTCAGCAATAGTCCATTTATCGCGCGAAATTTAAAATGTCAAAATTTTTTATTGGATTAGGGCACAGCCAACTTTCAATTATTGTGTAAAGTGGACCATTATTAGGACCTCATCCACCATCGAATTTCAATATCTATGAGCGCTGCTTTGTTAACAGCTGACAAGCTGTGCTTGATGCTGATGTTTCTATACCATAAATGCTCAACCCGTGGCCGTTTCATCTGATGTGGCCCGCAACCTCAAAACTAATTTTGTGAAAGTAAATTAATCACATTACAGATTACTTGAGTGGCCCGCGGCACATTTCTAGATCACTTAAGGGGCAAGTGCCATATTCACAGATCACTTGAGTTAACCCCGGCACAGATCCGGACCACTTAAAGAACCCGCGGCTAATGTACAGATCACTTGAGCCGCGACGTAACTCCACCTAAGTGGTCCGCGGCACATTTACAGATAACGCAAGTCGCCCCCGGCCTCCTCTATTTACAGATCCCTTAAGCAGGGCCGTAACTAGGATTTTTGCCGCCAGGCAGGGGCAAACATGATTTAGCCACCCCCGAAACTTTAAAATTCGATAATTTTATAACGGTGTTCTTTATTCCCTCCTAAAATTACCGCCCCCCTAAATTTTGTCACCTGGGGAAGTTGCCTCCCTCCCCCCTTTAATTCTGGCCCTGCCTTAAGTCACCCGCGGTACATATATAATTCAGAGATCTTATGTGACCCTCGCCACATTCCTATATCATTTACATGGCCCGCAGGCCAGGCATTTGGGAGTTTAGGGCCGGCTTTAAAAAATACAATAGAAATGGGCAAACAACGGAAAGTATATATACATGGTGAGCAAAAAGTCCAACTTTAAGAATGAATAAAAACCGGAAAAATATCGGAAATAAAAAACGATTTGCAGGGTTAGCATCGTTAGGTCACGGGAATTTTTTCAAGACAGGAAAACAAAAATTAACTCGAAAAAACAGCCGATGAATGGCGCTGGTACGAGTGACTGCGCTCCTAATCCACAATCAGTTAACCCACTGTTGTAAACCGTGTTATGTGAACAAGAATGCTGAGTGCGAAGGATAAAGCTTTGTTGGTGAAGTTGTGTTACCAGGAATCAGCGACCATTGCCTTGCGTAAATTCGAGTTCAGAAGAATGTGAGGACTGGAAAAGTGCCTTTAACAGCGACAGGCCTCATAAAGCTTGTTTAGCGGTTTGAGGAAACTGGAACGCTGGGGGATCGTGCAAGGGAGCCGGACGACCATGATTAAGGAAGGCAACGTTCGCCGCGTGTTGCAGCCGAAATGGAAGCGTTACCGTCCCAAATCAGCTGCAGGGACCAGCAGTGCTCGTGAAGCTGCCAGACGTTTGGGCTTACCGCCGTCCTCGATACGCATGATTTGTGCACATACAGATTGCAGTCGTGCCATGAACTTTTACCACCGGATACTGTACAGAAGGAAGCATTCGCGAGGTGGACTTTCTCCAAAATCAAGCAGAATCCCAACCTGGGTCTTTAACATCTTGCGGACAGATGAAGCTCATTTTTCGCTTCATGGCGACGTTAACACCCATAACCGTCGCATCTGGGCGACGTCTAATCAACGTGAGTACACGCAGAAACCATTGCATTCCCCAGAAGTGACAGTGTGGTGTGTGTTCACAGGTTCGTTCATCATAGGACCCTTCCTTGAAACGCAGTGCCCAGTAAATGGGTGGAAAACGGCTACGGTGAACGCGCAGCGTTATTTAACGCTTCTGCGCGAGAAGATCATGCCATGTTTGCTTGAAAGATGCGCTTTCTACCGTCACGTTTATGCAAGATGGGGCAAATAGTCACACTGTTACTCCGGTCAAGACATTGCTGATACAGACGTTCGGGAGAGGCCCTCCTCGATCTTCAGATTTGACGCCAGGCCAGCAGACTTCTGGTTATGGGGATATTTGAAAGTCCGTGTGTATCGATCCGGTCTATCCAATTTGTCGGAACTGAAAGATGCGATCCGTCGAGAGTTGTCATGTATACATTTGGACCTGCTGCACTCTGCCGTTGCTGGATTTGTGACTCGCCTGCAATGTGTTATCCCCTGTGGTGGTGGTGGTCAAGTGCTCTGCAATGTTTGCCATAAACGTCATTCAGACTACCTAGCAAGTTTGCCACATTTTGAAACACATCATCCTATTTCGTTTCTTTTTATTTTGGCGTAGAATCTTCCCGATTGGCTTACAAATTCACAAATACCGCATAGTGATTGGATGTGGGGCATAGAAATCGCCAATTCTGAGCCCGATCATTTCTTTTCCTCACAACGATGATACTGGCAAGAGCAGGGAATTTTTTTTTCCCTGAATATTTCTGAGGGAAAATGGACTACTTATTGAAGTCACAAGCAGACTGCGGAGGCCTTCTATCTTTAGGAGGTGCTGGATGACCCCAACTTGTTTCACTGGAGCTTCCCAGAAAAGGCTACAAATCCATTCAGTCTATAGTCTGTTTCAGGTTAACTTTGCAGTGCAGATAAAGGCAGAGAATGTATTCCTTCGCCGCAAAATATAGTTCCCATGTATCGGAGGCTTACGATGATCATTTATGCAGAATATTTCAATTTTTGGAATGATTGAAAAAAAAAAGTGAGAAAACATCGTTCTGAACCGATCTTTATTCGTTTAAAATTTTTAAATTAGAAAAAATATTGGTTACCATTATACGTAAAAAAGGATTTTTCTCAGTGAGATTGGCGTTAATCAGCTATACCTTACTGTGACTGCGCATCTATACATTGGTTGAAAGGCTTTCGTTGTCATAGCAACGTGTGATGCGGTTTCCTCGTAGCTTCCCCTTTACTGAAAAGTTAACTTGAAACGAACTATAGTTATAAATTCACTTATTGCGTCTCTGGTTCCGCTAATCTCGAAAAACAGTCCCGCGGGTCGTAAAGCTGATCTTTTTGTTGATTTTGGGTCGCGGCTGAAAAAGGTCAAGAGAACTCCCTGCTCTACACAGTATATTTTCATTCTCGGGATCCGTTAATGATCATTAGTCATTTAGCAGCGATTAAATGAAAAGCGTACCTTATAGCCAATGGAATTCTTCTCCCTTCGGATGCCTCCGTAGAAAGTAATTGTCCTTTTTTTACATTTCTCGTCTGAATTATCACGAGAACCACAAACATGAAACACTAGTTCTTCGATCACAAATATGGAGGAGAAGCGTTCACGTGCGCTGTTCTTTGCAAGAAATGCTCTCCAAGGTGAGAGGAAGAATGAACTGATCGAACAGTAAAAACTCATTCACACGTAATTGCATACGATATCAATCATTATCGAGTAATGAGTGGCAGAGGATTTCCCGGCTGTCTTGATTAAGTCGGGGCAGAGGACCAAGGACCAAACATGAAGACCAGCAGAGGAGCTAGGGTATTGTCGTCTGCTCTCCAGTTTGGTAAACAAAATACTTAGTAGTTGTTGTTAATCAAGCGAGGGAAAATAAATATGTGACGTCAAAAACAAGTGAAAGGATAGTTCTGATTGACCCACGGTCACTATAATTTTGGAATCGTCCCAAATTTAAATAATAAAGGGTGTTCCATAAATTGGCAAATGATTTAAAAATTCATAAAAAATGAAGGAATCGGTGTGCAGTCGAATCCCGTTATAACAAACTTCAAGAGACCGGAGAAATCATTTCGTTATGACGAAATTTCGTTATAAATGAGTTTCAGGTATTTGCATTGTTCCTATGTAAACTTATCTCGAGGATTCGAAAAGTGTTCGTTACAACGAGATTTTCGCTATAACGGTATTCAACTGTATTTGAATGAGGTTGGCGAAAAGTTATTCGCACAAAGGGGGATTTATTTGGTAAGGAAATAAAAATTAGTTTTCATATTTGTCGATAGAGGGCGATGCATGAAAGCAAATTGGTAATTTTGGACTTGAACCTTTTTTCAATCTCTTCTGTGTCCGAAAGGTTCGTAAAGCTTCAGCTGGCGATTCGTGGCTGAGTTTAAACAACTTCACTAATAGTGCTTTATCAACCAATGTCAACAGCACAATGAAAACCTTATGTAAGCGCAAGCAATAGGAAAATTCAGAAATGAGCTGCAGGGCCGTCTTAAGAGCCTCATGGGCCCCCGGGCCAAGTGATGTTTCTGAGGCCCTACCTGGAAAATTCTCGAAAATTTCAACCATTTCTTATTTTTGTGAGGCCCCTCTCCTCTTGAGGCCCCCGGGCCGTGCCCGGGTGAGCCCATGCGTTAAGACGGCACTGATGAGCTGTTAATCGTACACCCTACTACTACGACACCAGACATACATCACGTCCATGTTCCTCTACGGAACTTCTAACGAATTGGTACATGTTGGAATGTGCGTGTATGTATAATGAACCTTCTGTGAAGTTTGTTTCTGTGTAATGCTTGTCATGTGTTGTACTGCCATCTGCAATCAATTTTTTTAAACTGAGTTTTTATCTCAACTCATAGTGAGTGAAGTGTAATGAATGAATAATTGTTACGTTATAGGCCTGTTGCTCTCTGCGGCGAGACTTTTTAACATGGAGATCAGTTCGCATTTACGCCTTCAACCAACTTCAGCCGACCACCACTGCGGCGAAGTTGGGGTTTGAACCAATCGTACACCCTGCATTTTATAGGACTCCTTGCCCTCCTTCCCGTAATTTTGAACAGAAAAATAGTAAACTCGCAGCCCTTCCTGATTGAGAGCCCGGGACACAAGGCCCCCCCCCCCACTCTGTCCCAATTGCGATTGGTATATTGCATTCAACTTCTGCATCAGCAAGTGGACCATTATTACCCAAGTTCCCCATATTTAAACAATACATATTCATGTGGGTGACGCCTGCTTTGCTCAAAAACCATACAGCAGTATGGGTTTATTACCATTAAGCTATACATAGTATTTGATTGTTGGGATGAGGAATGTTCGTCAAAAATGCATGTGTTTTAAAATGAGTAGACGATATTAACCTCCTCATTACTTTACAGATATTTACAAAATTTTACTTTTTGTCTTCTACCATCCCCCCCCCCCCCAAGGTTTCAGACATATTGCGAGGAAGCGTTCACGATACTGCGAAGGAAAGGCCCCGTCCTGATATCATTGTTCGCAATGATGTTGTCGACGGGGATTCCCGAGCTGAACTCCGAGAAGGACCTAGACTACCTCCGAGAGACCTTGGTGCTCGACATGAGTGAACAGGATGCCATCCGCCACTTCAGGACGAAATTCGACGAGGCGCTCAAGAACAGCTGGAAGACCAGCATGAACTGGATGGCTCACAATCTCACCAAAGACAACAAGATGACCGAATGAATAATTCGAATTATTTTTTGGAAATTTCTGTGTTCCCCCTCCCCCTTTTTTATGAGAAGAAAAGTGTATGTATTGGAGTTTTGAATCAAGATCGGTGCATTTCCATAATGGTCAAATTTTGAAATCATCCTTGAGAATTGTTCAATGTCTATCTCAGTCAATCATAATAAAACTGACCATTTCATACCAACTAATGATAAAGGGCTAGGAGGGCCTATACATCAGATTTACAACCCCCTTCCCAAGGTCCTGTAAAGAAGTATAACTAACAGAACTGGTGCAGGCTTTTCACTTCAAGCAGGGCTTTAGTGGGACAAGCAGGTCATGATTTCAAGTAATGGAATAAGTGATCACAGAACGTTTGCAAAGGTGATCTATTTGATTGTCATACCAGGCTTTGAATTCTAAAATGGCCCAATTCACTTAGGTTTATCACACATGTTCCATGTTTCATTAGTGTTATGTGGTATGTAACACATGTATAGCAATGAAATTGATTATAACTCTACTTCATCTTTCCCAAGAATTCCATTTCAACCATCCGGTCAATTTCAAAGAAGTGGTCGGAACACATTATACCACTTCCTAGATTTTATTTTATTTAATGAAAATGAATGAAGCAATGTTTGAAAATGATAAAAATCTAATAAATATATATATATATTTTAATAACCAACGGCTAGAGAGTTTTTAATTTTTATTTTTACAAAGCAACAGATTAGTTTTGTTTCCAAAGTTATTTCACACACACACACACACACTACCAAACGTAAAACATAAACATATGAATAAGTCACCGAAAAAAAAATACAATTATTTTGTTGATTGGGATCAGAAAAAAAGGAGATCAAACTTTAACAAAGTCATGGGTTTCACCACTATATGTAAAACATCATTGAACACAAAAGCATAATTTATTTCTTCAGAATTACCAAAGCACAGCTGATTCTAATTTCATATCCACTGAAATATAAGTAACATTTTCATTACCATATACAGTCGAATCCCGTTTTAACGAATACAGTTATAGCGAAAATCTCGTTTTAAAGAACACTTTTCGAACCCCCCAAATAAATTTACATAGGAACACAATGCTAGATAACCTGCAATTCCTTTATAACAAAATTTCGTTTTAACAAAGTGATTCCTCTGGTCTCTTGACATTCATTATAACGGGATTGGACTGTATATACTCTAGGAGGTTATTTTCCTAAATGTTTTGTAATATATATTTAAATAGGCATACAGATTCATGTTTCAGGAAAATCTTGAATAGCAAAAAAGTGAAAATTTTCACATTCATGCTTCTTGCGTGGGGGGGATGTACCATTTGCTGTAATTTTTTTTTAGAAAATCTGTGGCGCTAGAGTTAACCATCCAATGTTTTACATAATTGCATTATAGAGACTATTTAACATTTTTCAAATAGTGATTACCACAAAATCAAAGAACACAACACACAAATGATCATTTCTGCAAATGCATCTTGGCTTGGTATCTACTTTTGCGAACAATTACAATCGCATTTGCATATGTCCATATCTACTTCAAAAAACTTATTTTTACAATTCCCCTTCAGTAAGAAGTATAAATATTTTTTATCATAGCACCATTATTCATGCACATGATTTCAAAATGCTAACATGAGCTACGCTTAGAATCTTTGAATTCAGTGATAGTGGAATCCTGGATATAACCTGCCCTGATTATGACTAGACCAAATTCTAATTATAAATCAAGCCATAGATAAATTTAGTAGCATAGAGAATGATTCCCAATGCCATAAAATTCAACAATAAATCTGAATCTTTTACAGTTCTCTATCAAAGCTGAAAACAACAAATCATGGTTGATATTATCACAAAATACTCTGAAGTATGGATAGAGATCCCTCACCCCTAGCCTGTGTCAGGAATTTTAGAAATCGGCTGATTACTATAGCTCAATGTTAATTAGCATATCTATGTAACATATGATTAGTACGCTTGATATGGCTCACAGGCTTAATTTAAATTTTCAATCTAGCACACACTGTGTGCGAGGTTGAAGACCATGTGTAATGGCTTTGAGATGATCCAAATGATCTACTGAAATGACTGATTCCATAACAGTTGCTTTTGAGAACTTATTAGTTTCTCTTTAGTCCAGAATCAATAATAAACAAATTACCACATTTACACACATATAAGGCAGGTTTCCATTTAACTTTCACTGCTTCAAAACCTAGGTTGTCCTATAATGCGTAAGCAAAAGATTTATTGAATTTTTAGTACAGTGAACAGCAATTAATGTAATCACATCAGAACTCTGGTTCTTAATAATAACCGATTTATTACTATATTCAAAAGAAACTCAGAAGCCAATGGAAATCACTAGGCCCTCTGTAAAATCCGACACCCTTTTTTCAAGAATATTTTTTCTGATTTTGGGTAGGTGATAGTGCTCCCTCCCCCAAACTTTAAGAACAATGAGAACCTAGGAAGAGAAATATTTAAGCTTTATCTGTTATTTATACAGTACACATAATTCCTATACTACCCTCAAGGGAAGGTAAAAGACACTCTTTCTCTCATTCTTTTTGTTTTTAAACTTTGAACAAAAGTTGACTTCTCCCACCGGCAGTTAATTTGACAGGTTGAGGGGGTATGGAGAACATGTTTGCAAATAAAGCCTGCCTTGAAAAGATGACTGGGCTCGTCATTGTAGAAATAAGAAGGTTTTATGTGGAGGGTTAGATATCTCGTAATTGCCGAAATACAAGGCATCAAGTTCGGGGAGATAACAATAAGTGCTGCTGTAAGGGTTAAGAAAACATGGTTGTTTACCTAATATATATATACATTTTATGCTATTTATTATCTGTGAATATTTGTATAAATAAAATACAGTTGGCCCTCAGTATTTACTGTTTTCATACTCTTAGTCTTTTTGGAACCCTTATTTACCTCATTGCTGAGGTAATAATTCTCATAGCAGAACAAAATATAACTTGTATATTTTGAATAAACGTCTAAAAAATCCCCCCGTAAAGATTTTTTCCTGATGTTTTTGAAAATATTTCTACAAGACTGTTATTTGAATGTTCCTAAAAGTGAAAAACTTGCAAGGAAAATTTGAAATATTGACAAAGGTTACCTTCATTGCTGCTTTTTCCCATTATCACAGCATCAATGAGTCTATAGTCAAATATATCAAGAAATAAGAATGTAGAAATTTGATCAGCAATTGCTGTAGCTATAGCTGCTACTATAAAGAACTGGGTCCACATGTCTCTCATGAAGAAAGTGGTTTTTCTGTGGATGGGATAAAAAAGTATGAAAGTTATGTATTGCATAACTTGCACAAAATTTTAGGGTTTGGGTTATTCATGGATTTCCTGTATTTGCAGTCACCCCGGAACACAAACCCTTTGAATACAGAGGGATGACTAGTGAATTTTATAAATAAATCTAGTTTTCTTTATTTTGATCTTTAAAGTCATACCTTATCCTATATGCAAGTAAATGCAGATATTTAAATAATATAAATTTAATATAATTATAATAATATAAATTTTTTCATGAGCTGCCTTGTAATAGTAAAGAAATTTCTCCAAATAAATTAGTTGTTCATACATGGGTTATAGACTGTTTTTGGTAATATATCACCGAGTTTCATAGCTGAACACAAATAATCTACAAAGTCATTCACATAACAAAAACAAAAAATTGCATTTTTCAGTTATGAAAACCAGTTGTTTCTGGCATTCATATTGATATATTAATCCATTGCGAGTATGAATAGAAAAAAAATCTCTTGATGGTATTCGCTTTGTATTACCATTTAACACTAATTTCAAAACATTTATTTCAATTAACTGTGTGGGTGTGTGCTAATATTATAATACTTCGACTGTCATATATAGATATATTTGCAATTTCACAACCAAATGAAATCATTGCCGTTTATTGGAAATGATTATAACACTAACATTCTATTTGGAGGAAATATACCAGTCAGAGTTTTTTTAGAAAAATATCTATACACACATTTAAATGATTTAATAATAAATCAGATCAGACTGATTTTACCTTTTGATTATGCAAAAGCATGTGATGATCGAGAAAATCGAAATTTAAATTTTTCAAATAATAAATCTAACACCAAGAAATTATGTATACAAAATCATGTACACCACTCAACAATTCCTCAACCTACAAGGAATTGATGTGTGTGAAATTCTAATCAAGATAGTAATTGAAATACTGAAAACTTGCCCAAGTTTAACTAAACTTGGGCAAGTTTTGGGGAAACTAATAACTAAACAAAGAAAACTAAATAAATAGCGATAAAAAAAAATTTTTCTCCTGTCTACACATCCAGAATACACAAATAGAAAATAGACAATGAACATTATTTGAATCATTACCGAGTCCCATGCAAGTAATATCGGAATATTTTGCTGCAAATGGATCAGCAAAAAAAAAAAAAAATTTTATCTTCAAAGCAAATTTTTATGTCAAGAAAGTTTTATCTACAAATGAAACTTCAGAAGAAAGAACTTATTTTCCTTCAAACAGGCAACAGTATAAACAATTTCTTTAAGAAATTTCTCTCATGCATAATTATTATTTTTTTTTTTGCCATGAAAGTTTTGTGTCAGTAATATTACATTTATTTACACGCTTCAAGATGCACTCACAAGATGCTTCAAGGTGTCTTGAAGTGATTGCGCCAGCAGCTGCTCTTTGCTGCTTTCAGAGAGGAATGCGAGAATATAACTAGATAAATTCAAAGTGGATTGCACTGGTACATTGTTACATCTTAACTTCTTTTCTGCCTGTAAAAATTAATGAAAAGAGGAAGTTAATGTATAATTTTTTTTAAAAATGCGTCTCAACCAAGCAAATAACCATCTCTCTCAAAACTCCTACAAAATCCTTTGAAGCACAACAGAGAAATTATTCTCACGAAAGAAAATAATATGAAAATTATGCATTTCATCAGTGGTTCTCAAACTGTGCACTACACCTATGTGTTCTCAAAAATGTTAAAACAAATTAGGGTTAACCCGACTTAAGGCCACATTTCAAAAATGTTAGAATTGAGAATTAATGCATTGTATATAACAAGGATTCTCAGTTCCTTTTTTATAATCATG
Organism: Pholcus phalangioides; assembly: GCF_987345545.1. Taxonomy (NCBI): domain Eukaryota; kingdom Metazoa; phylum Arthropoda; class Arachnida; order Araneae; family Pholcidae; genus Pholcus; species Pholcus phalangioides. Next base: position 15,420,265 of record NW_028301609.1, read on the forward strand.
ATTTAAAATTCCTAACTTCATGTTTCTGTTTGGTTTAAGAAATTGGTGAAAAAAGCATTAGTGCAGATACAACAGGGAGTATTTATGATAACAGGATGTATTTACAATAGAACTATAAGTGAATTCGTGTAATTCATTTTGGAAGCCTCTGCGATCCATAGATTGAAATCCCCTGGTTTATACAGTAAAAAACTCGATTATTCATCGTGATTGGGACAAGACTGCATTGGTAAATCGAAATTTCTGGCTAAACAAATATGCATAGATTTAAAGGTCTAGAACCATCTATACGAATTTTAGTTGAATATACATTCGACAGACATACAAATAAATCTGTCAGCCTTTGCTTTGTAGCTACACTATAAAGTTTTTTGGTAACATTTTGGAAGTGAGTCATTGTGTCCTTGCTCCTCCAACTATGCAATGCCTTCTGAAGAACAGGAATTAAAAACATCATTGTGCACTACTTATTTGCACTTGCAAAGTATAGTTACCTTCATTATCTCCTTCATTTCCATCAACAATGTTGCTTGTTTTCTGTTGTATTTTGTCACAGAAGAAAATTGAAAAGGAATTAATTGAATTCCTTCAGGGGTCTGTCCTTACAAGATTCTGAATCTGAAAAAGGAACCCTGAATTTTTTTCAAAAATCCTGACAAAAATTTTTGATTGCTTTGGGAAGGGGGATGCACGAGCTCTGCATGCCCAGCGTACTCTTCTGTGTACTTCAAAGAATGCTATATACAAAGCACCCCTAAAAGTCATATTTGCCCAGCGCTTGAACTTATAAGGAACTAGCCATGCAAACAACCAATCTTTCACTTTAGTGTCTGATGCAAACCTGTTCTCTAAGAACATACACCATCTTGTTAGACAATGGGATCTGTGCCTTTGGCCCCAATGCAGTTATTCCTCATTAGCACATATCAACTCAAAGACAACTTGACAAATTTTTATTTGATCTACCTTCATATTAGATGTTGTAATTTGTACCAAACTATCTTCAGTCACCCCACCCCTGCATCTCATTCTGCAATAATGCTAGAATAATGAAAGTTAAGAAATTCTTACCAGTGTCTTAAGCCATGCAGACAGTTCCGGAGATAGAAAACCAACTTTAGATGCTGGATTTGGTCCATCGTAAATGACAGCATAGACTCTTTGACCCACTAGAACCAACAGCTGAGAAGCAAGCTGTGATTTCTCTGTGACAGTAGACATGACCTACATAAGAAACAATGAACAGTTTTTCATTTTACATCACAAGCACTTAGGGTATTTAAAGCTTCAAAAAAAGGTACGAAATGATTATGAAGTCCAAAGGCACTCTCATAGACACATTTAAAAATATTTTGCAACCAAATGATAATTATACCTGTTCTGCAAGCAAATCATGACCTCCAGAATAAAGTTCGCAAATGTATTGCCGCCTTAATTCATCAAGATTCAGGTCCCAGTCACGAGCAAGGTCAATTACTTTAGTGAACCACATTCCTGCGAGACGCTGACCACTCATACTCGACAAAGAGTCTTTTTCTTGGTTTTCGCTGCCGAGACTACCACCCTCTAGAGTTTCTGGGACTGTTTCCGGTACACTCTGGGCAATAGATGACACTGAACGTAAAAGGAACTGAATTCTAGCTGTCTGTAAGTCGGAATCTTCCTTTTCAGCAGTGGCCTTCATACTATGGAGGTGCAGTTCACAGAAGAGTGTTTTCCGTGTCTGCAAAAAAAAAAAAAATGTGCATAATAAAAAAACTGATGGAATAAGAAAAATAAAATGGTGCAAAATTCTTCCACAATGAAATTCTTTCAAAGTTCATGCATTACTAGCACCTTATAAAAATTATCTGTCAGTTTCGAAATGGTGAGTGTCTTATTGGCAATTCGCACTCTATTAATAGAGTCCGGAAGTTTAGGCACTAAAAATAGTCAAAATAGACAGGCAAAAGATATTAAAAAAGCTTAAAATAAGAACTAAAAAAGGCATTCAAAATTAACTAGCTATAACACCGGCACTGCCCAGGTTTTCTTTAATTGCTGGGAAGATTGAAAAAGTGACAAAAACCATTATAAAGGCATATAAACTATTATATACATATACTGACAGGCTTAAAGAAATGGCAAATCATTATAAAGGCATATACATTAGGGTGGAACGAAAAAGGGTGTTTTTTCACTTTTTTTGGAAACTGATGTTGCCTTAATATTCAAAAGATGCTTTTCAAGGTTTTAAGACATTATACCAAAAAATCTAAGAAAATATTTTAATATCTTGAGGTTCCTCACGGACCCTAAAGGTCGAGCAAAAAGACTTTTCTAAGTACACATTATAAAAATATTTTTAAACATTATATATATATATATATATATAATAAACCCTTTTTTGGGGGGCGGGGGTGGGGGACGAAACTATAGCCATGTTCCAAATTATAAAAACAAAAAAAAACCTAGTTTGACAATACAGGTGTCAGGAGAATGCCTCTATTACTTCCTCTGATCCCTTGCTCTACTGCTTCTTGGAGTTGTGTTACCGAGATAAATTAACCCGGGTTCCTGCAATATAGTTATGTGTTCTTCAGATATGGTTCTTCTATGGAAAGAATCACCTTCTTTGACATTAGCTAAGGTTTTGTCTTTTCGACCATCAAAATATATTCCTAGCACATTTTGTTCTAGGAATTCTATCTTGCAAAAGAAATCTCTGTGATGCTCTTTCACACCTTATTTTCATCCCATCTATTGTCATACTTAGCTTCTCTTTCGTCAATAACCCAACATCTTCCAGCACAGCATTCACAATAATTGCAGCTGATCGATCAGACACACCAGTTCTATCACAAGCAAGAGCAACATTTGGTAATTTAGTTCTCATCTGTGAGGATGATGGTAGAACTTCAAAAGCAAATGAAGTGCTTGCTTCGGCACTGATTGATGGACTAGCTTCAGGTACTGGTAGATGGAAATGCTAACTTCAACGGCAAACTCTGTTTTGGCTCATACAGATCAATTTCCTCAGAATCGAGTTTTCAGTGTTTAATGAACTAGTTTCCGCCATTTCTTCTTGAGACTCCAAATAGGATACCATTTTCATTTTCCTTTGTTCATTCTTTTTCAATTTCTTCGTTGTTAGGACATCGACTCTATCAATGGTCATCTTGCCTGTACTTCTTTGATCTTGCAAGAAATCTCGCTCTAAATTTGTGACTTTTCTCAACTTGTCCCACTTACAGTCTTCAAAATCACATTTGCATGCTGCAATGGCGAACAATTTCCATGCTTCGCACTGAAAAGATTTCAAGTTCAACTTGAAAGTTTGAGAATCTTTCCTTGCTTTCATATTTTTCTGAAGATTTGTATTTACAGTAAAAGTGTTTGAAAATTTTACATATCTGTTGGTGAGAAACCGTAGGAATTGAAGCAGTTTTCCAAATATTTTCTATCTTTGGCACGATAATTTCAAGAATGTCTGCAATAGCTGGATCTTTTCTTGATTGTTGTGCCTTCATATTGTGTTGAGTCAGCAAATAACAAAGCATAACATCACCATAGGTGGCCCGAGAATCCAACTCTTTAGGGGATTTCCTAAAATGTCACAACGATAAAAGCTTCTGGTCATCATTTTGACTGCTATACACCCTCTTAGTTAAGAGGTAAGATTGCAAATGAGTACTGAAAACAAGAGAATAACATGGAGGTCACTGAACGAATCACGTGTTCAGGGGAATAGGAAAGCCTCCTCTGCGGTGTCATGTTACAGAATTCCATATGTGAGTAAAACGTTAGGGGCGATGAAGAACCTCAAGTTTGAATTTTGATGAAAAAAATTAGGAATGGCATTTCTTCACATAAAGGCATATTTTAAATTCTATTACAATGGCAATTTCGAAAAAAAAATTTCATTCCACTCTAATATACATGTCTGAAACGCATTGTAGGGAACTACTGTAACCAAAGTAAAAATTCCAAAAGTGACTGTTTAGGCCGAGAAACCATTGTTGCCCACCAGTTTTTTGCCCATTTTGGGCATTTGTCCATTCTCTGGCAAACTTTAAAAGTAGCCTATCATTCAAGTTGGGTCCTGTTTGGTATATATGCAAAGTTTTGCGACAGTAGGTCTAAAATTGTAGATTTGTATAAAGAACATACACACACACAGAGACAGACAGAAAATCAATTTTATATATATAAATGGAAAGGAAAAATAACTAAACACTAAGATATTTAAGCATCCAGAAACTGGCTAAGAAACAGGAAGCAATTATTCTGCCCCCCCCTACTGTTTTAATAATAGTTAGTAATGACTACACTATTAACCAAGTTAAATAGATAGTGTCAGGCTAAAAATAAACATTTCTGATTGCTCAAGTTTAAGTTCAGAGTGATTTATTCAAATGCTAAATATTTAATTAGCTAAGACATAAAATAATGCTAGTTGACACTGAAGAATAACAATTGTATCAGAGAACTAAGTCTTCATGTGGAATCATTTTTAAAAAAACATTTTCATAATAATTGCATATTTGACAGGATTTTCAAACGTTAAGCTTTGTATTCGATCAGGTCTGTATCAAATTGTAAGAAGATCTGTCCGATTTCAAAGATGATTTTTACTTCATCTAAAATGACTTGCCATGGTTGTTTTCACTGAATTCATGGTGTAAAAAAATCAAAATAATGTGAGTCTGAAATTTAGAGCCCTCTGCATCACCAAGACGTTATCGAAAGCCTGTGTAGAAACAAAACTACCAATTCATTCCCAAGTTTTCTTATATATGTGGTGCAGCAACTGTCTGAAACAAAAGCATTCATGTCTAACACCATCTGGCTAAAGCATAAGTAAATAATTGTAATTATAATTATGTTTGTTATAATTAGCACTTTTACGATATGAGATCAACAGTTTGTTGATTGCTAGGATATTTGCAAGTTATGTATAGCAAAGGCAGAAAGTCTTTCACTTCTATGTTTCATAACACCAAGTTTTCTGTTTTGGGCACTTGCACTTTTTGTGCTTAAATATACTGAGATTGATGATTACAGGCCTAGAAGTGAAAATTTGAAAAAAAAAAGTAGGAAAAATAGGAAAACCATTGACAAAAAATAGGAAAAAAATAGGAGGGAAAAAAATGAATTCCCAAATTATCCTGGCATTTAAAAACGTTGTGCCATTGAAAGAACTCAAGTTCTAAGGAATTTAAAAATCTTTCATTTCCACAGAATGTGGTATCGAAAACAATGTAAACAGCAAAACTAAAAAGAAATAAATCAAATTTCTACTGTTACTTTATAAGTCCAATTAATGATCGTGATCCATTTTTTCCCATGCTTTTCAGAGAAAGAAAAAAACCTGTCTAGGTGCCATAGAAATGTAGCACATGCATGCATAACCCATTGCCCAAGGGCCAAATGTGGCCCCGGAGTCATCTGTTGAGGCTTCAAACCTAATTTTGCAAAAAATGAACAAAGCGACACATTTCCAGATCATTCAAGAGAACCTGCAGCACAGTTTCAGGTCATTCAAGTATCTCGCGTCACAGTTCCAGATTAATCAAGTTACCCGAGCTGCTGTTCCACTTCATTTAAGTGACCTGTGGCAGATTCCTAGATCACTAGAGTAACCTGCGATATTGTTCATCTACATTTAAGTGACTCACGGCAGAGTTCTAGACCACTAAAAGTGACCAGTGTATATTTACACGTCATTCAAGTGACCTGCGGCACATTCTTGATGAGTAAATATGTCGCAGCATATTTACAGATCACCGCGGCACAGTTCCAGAGCACTCAATCGACCCATGAAACTTTTAAAGATCACTCAAGTAACCTGCGGCACATTCCTAGATCATTTAGATGACCCGCGGAAAATTTACAGATCACTACGGCACAGTTTCAGAGTACTCAATTGACTCAGAAAAATTTACAGGTCAGCTTCAGTGACCCGTGACACATTTCAAAATCAATGAAATGGCCAACACTCTACTGAATGTTGAACACCCTTGATGTAACATTTCCTGGAGTTACACTATATCCGAAGGATACAACGATTAGAATGACCTGCATATGTTTATGAATGTCTGGTTTTTTTTCCAAAGACACACATTTTCTTAAAACACACATGCTGACCTGTGGCCCTCGGAGTTATCTCATGTGGTCCAGGACAAATAACAAAACCACACAAGTGGCCCATGAACGATCATCAAATCATTTAAGTGGGACACATTTCCAGATTACTTCAGTGGCTTGCGGCACATTTCCAGATATAAGCTGCCAACAGCATATATAATATAAAGATCACCTAAGTGACCTCACAAACATTTCCAGATCACTTGAGCGACCAGCGGCAAACCCCCAGTTCACATAAGTGGCACGTAGTGCAGTTGCAGATTACTTTAAGTGGCTGGAGGCACATTTGATCATTTGAGTGGCCCTCTGGATGCTTCGAAATCACTTGAGTTGCTCGCAGCACACAGATCACCTAATGGGCTGCGATACATTAACACTTCACACAAGTGGCAAAATACATTTTTTTATAGATTACTAGCTCGCGCGTTGCTGCAATCTCAGAAGAAAGGAAATTCAAAGAAATGAAGAAAAGGGGGAAAAAAAGAACTATGCCAGAAACCTTCGCGGGAGTGTACTTACTCAACAACTTCCCAAAGTTTCATGGCGATCAGATGAATGGTGTAGTAAAGCATGAAGGACAAACAAACAGACATACATTCGTACAATACCAGACCACTAAATTGGCCCGCTATGCACTTTCAGATCATTCAAGTGACTTGTGGCACATTTCCTGATGACTCAAGCAGCTCGCGGCACATTTCAACTTAACTCAATCTTTTGAAGAGTGTGGGGCCACTTCACTGACTTGAAAACATGCCGCAGGCCACTTCATTGATTTGAAAACATGCCGCAGGCCACTTCATTGATTTGAAAACGTGTTGCGGGTCACTTGATTAAGTGATCTAGAACAGCACCGCAGGTTATTTGTGTGATCTGTAAATGTGCCGTGGATCATTCAAGCAATCTGGGAATGTGCAGTGGGCCACTTATGCGATTAGGAAATTTGACTCGGGCCACTGTAATAAGGGGCTGTTCAAGTATGTCACCAATTTTTTAGCCATTTTTGACCCCCACCTTGTCAGAAAAATTCAGCAAAACTCTGACCCCACGTAAGCGAAATTTTGTCAGCACTCTGTGTCCTTCCTCCTAACGCATATTGGTGGGATCAGAGACGGGGTGGGGGGGGGGGTGGAATCTGGGTTGGGAGCTCGTGGTCCCCCCACAGACGATCAAAAATTTATTTTTTAATGCAAAAAATATTTTTTTTTTAATTAAAATTTCAAAAGAAAATATCAGTTATTATAATCAATTTCTTTCAATTTCAATGTTATTTGAAGGAACTAAGAACTCAAAATTGCTCAAGAAATTCATTGCAACTCTACCTCTGAGCCCTTGGTAATCCTTGACTAGCGGTAAACATTTGCCCTGTACGGACCAAATGTGGCTCTGGGGTTATGATGTGGCCTGTCCTTCTCAAACCTAATTTTGTAAAAATGAACCAAGTGGTGCATTAACAGATCGCTTAAGTGACCCGTCGCACAATTCCAGACCATTCAAGCGATCTGTGACACATTTAGAGATTCCTTGAGTGACATGTGACACAGTTTTAAAGCATTGGTGCGGCCATCAGAGCGGTTCTACATCACTCAAGTTATCCGCGGCACATTTCCGGATCACTTGGATCCGCCAAGTATTTAGAGACCACTAAAGTGGCTCTGTAGGGGACTCAATAGGGACAATGTTAGTTCACGTACCCACAAACTAGGGAAAAGTTTTATTCGTTTTTCGAGCACCGAGTAAGACGCCATTAAGAATATTTCATATTTTTATAAAGGGTGGTTGATGATGTAAGCATCATCCAAACCCTCCCCCCTCAATCATCAAAAGTCAGCAAATCAGAAATCCCCCATCGATGCTGACATAATACTTGAATAACCCCTAACATAAAGATACCCGAAAGTTATTTTCTGAAGGTTAAAAAAGGTGGGTTCCGTCTGCCCCCCCCCCCCTGTAAAACCAGACGTGGCTCGGGCTCTGTCACCTGAAGCCGGGTTTTCCTAGAAGCAGGTTTTCTGTGCTGTGCGCAACGTGAATCACCCAGCGCGACACGCCATCCATTCACCAATAAGAAAAGCAGTACGACTGTTTTCCTACAGAGCGCAATACGGCTCACGATAGCGCTTTACGTCAGGCATAATAGGCGGACGGCTTCTGGAGGAGTTAAGCGTTGTGTGTGCCGCGCGTTTCAGCGATCTTCTTTTTATTTTCGTGTGTTGTTCCATTTTCTATTTCCCTTCCCTTCAAACTGGAGTATAAAGCCGATAGAATAGCTGACATCAGGGTCATACTATATTATATAGTCATCCTGAGCTGATGCGCCCCGCTAGGAAACACATGATTATGTAACACATTTTGCCGACGCGAAATGATCCAGTTCGGTTCATGCGGTGCAAAAAGCCTACTCCTAGGAAAACCCGGCTTCAGGGATGAACGCTCGTTACGGGATCCCAAGAGAGAAACCTATGGTCTCTCATGGAATCTCGTGTGTGGATGGATAGAGACTGTTCTTCCCTCCTTTTTTTGCCTTCTTATTTATGGCAACCGATCTACGAAACAGATTCGCTTTCCCCACAGAGTTTTTAGCACTTTGACTACAGCGCTGCGGCGAAAAGATACGCTTGTCGTCGTCCCCTCTCCAATGGGGGGGGGGGGAACTGAATTTTTTTTTCTTTCTTCTTTTTAAGTAGCGAGTTGTGCTGCGAATAAAACATGTCAAAAAGGAAGGGAAAGCAGCGACATTTTGCGGTTTCTCTGAATTTCCGTAGCGAGATTTTGGCTGTAAACAAAAGGGAGGGAAGAGATAAAATAGGAATAGTAGGAGAGAATTGCGGAAAAAAAGGACGATTGCGGCGAAAGTAGGAAAATAGGAGGACATTTCTAAAAAATAAGAAAAGTAGGAAAAATAGAAGCGCTGCGAGGTCTGCAATTATAAAAAGAACAACTCTTTTGAAAATCCCAATGTTAAAAATATCTAAGTTCATATTCTGCAGAATATGGCTTCTAAAATTCACGAATAACCATAAAACAATGTTGAAATAGCTATTTATGATAGGAAAAATTCAAAAAAGGCATTTTTACAAAAAAAAGTTTGAAAATAGACAAAAAAATTCATTTATGACATTTTGTGAGAACTTCAGGGCTCTAGTTATTAAGAACAATAAATATCAATAGGGCAAAATAATAAACAAAAATAAAGCATTTAAGGACATATTTCATGCTCACCGCAATGCTAAAGAGTCCTAAAGGACGAGAATTCTTCATCTGGAAAGCTACAATCAACTGCAGTGCTGTAGCTAGCATCAAATGTTGATATACAGAGTTGTTAGCTGAGGTAACCTTTTGACCCAAGGCCATGAGTATCAGTGGTGTTGGTCCCTGCACTTCCTGGTCCTGCCAGAGTTCTTCACACTGGTATTTTGGCAACTCTTCTAGTTCAGCAGCATGGCTGGTCTAAAAAAAAATGAAGTAAAAAAAATATTTTACTTCATGATGTAATTAATAGGGTTTGTAACTAACCCATTATTTGACAATAAGTAACACATTATTGTTAAAACTATAAGGCTGTTGCATGAGAAATGTCTGAACACAGTAGATACATTTTCTCTCTTCCATTGGTATTTACCAGTGCATTCTATAGAAGTATGAAATTCCGGACTTCTTAGAGGTGTTTTTGAAAAAATAAAAAATAGTAACAAAAACAGTCTAGCTTATTAAAAAAATTAGGCACCCAGTTGGTGAGAGGTCTGGAGTGTATGGTGTATGAGTGAGAAAGAGTATCACAGAGTTGGCTTTGCGATTTTGGGGTTGTTGCTCTTGTCATGAAGCAGAAAACTTCTTTCCTGTACATGAATCTCAACTCATGATTCTTGATGCATTGCATCAAGCTGAATGAATTGTCTTCATTAATAGTTTCAACACATTTTAAAAATGAATAATAACATTGCTGCACATTGCATTAAACATTTGCTACTACCTCCTTTGAATGAAGGGTTGACTATGTACAGTGAAACCTGTCTAAGGTGGACACTGTATGAGACGGAAACCTGTCTCAAACAGAATCAAAATATAGTCTGTTCAATGATTAGTGCTTTGATTTGCACCTTTATAAAACGGAAATCTGTTTAAAACAGAATATTATTTCAGTCCCTTGATTTTCCGTCTCACACAGGTTTCACTGTAATAAGTTTTGGATTAGAGATGGGATGAATATTCGGCTGAATAATGCTTAGGTATTTGGTTGAATATTTGTGTAAATCTAAGCGCAACAAACTGATTTTAAAAAATTATAATTGGAATTTTTCCCTTGAATTAAAAAGTAACTGATTATATTTTACTGTGTTGTGCATATCCCTTTCTGTGCAAGAGGTTATCTGGAGGTAAACTAGGATAAGGAAAGTATTAAATTGAAAATAAAATTCTACGGCAATAATGTGGAAGTGAGCGTGAATATTACACAAGTTCACTAACTGACAGATGTACCTACACAAGAAACATATTGATCTACTGAAATGGGGCAAAGAACATCTAAAGTGGAAAAATAAGTCTTAAATTTTATGATGCATTAATACTTGAGAATAAATAATGGTTGACATTTTTTTAATTAGATGTAAAATTGTAACAAGTGTTGATATCAGTAAAGTGATACCTAGGCTAAAGAATGCCTCAGCTTACGAATTTTTCAGCTCACAAAGATTTTTTTCATTATTTTTCTGCCTCGGCTAATGAATACAAATTCAGATAATGAATATTTTCGGTTAAATGAATGCACACACTAAAATAAAATACAAAAGATAGCAGTGCCGTGAGCTTAATTTTCACATCAGTCATCATCAGAATTATGGACACTAGAGCCCGATTAACTCATGTTCACCTTAGAATATTTTTCCAGATGTACCTATACTTCTCTTTCTGAAATTCTTTGAACCATTTCATATAAACTGAAAGATTCAACCAAAATACAAAATGCATTGGAAAAAAAGGGTAAGCCTATGTTTTCAGAGCATGCGTTCTTTCAGTGAAAGACTCTTAGCATCAAGCTGAACAGTCTGGGAGATTTATCTTTTCAATCTGCTGCATCAGACACAAAATTGAGCTGACCAAATCACAAATGGATGAGAACTCAATTAGATTGTGTCAACACGAGCTTAAGTAGAATAAAGCTAGAGTTGATTGTGTACATACTGGAAAATAAAAATATCTTCAGCATCTCCTATCTTCCTGTATATTCTTATTAATACAATTTGAAGCTGTTCATTTAAGCCTTCAATCAGTTTTTGTCTTTTTCATAATATTCCTTGGTGTTTCAAAAAAATTTTGGGCAGAAGCTAGAATGAATCGAAAAATTTTCCATAGAAACCTATAGGAAATCATGTTTTGGCTAACAAATGCAATTCTGGACCAAATCACCTTCGCCATCAGAGGTATCATTAATATTAAAATACAATGTATCACTAAATTTCATTGCCAGTAAAATCTTTCAGTTACCAGTTTTTCAATATTTATTTAAATAATAAATTCCATATTTAAAATTCAATATCAATTTGTGGGTATTTTTATTTTCAATTAAAAACACCAATTTTATTTATAACTAGCTATAATACATTGCTAGGGAACCATGGTAATCAAAGTAAGCATTCCAAAAGTGATGGTTGAGGCCCAGGAACCATTATTGCAAGACGGGTTTTTTCATGCCCATTTTGGGCATTTGCCCAGCTCTGACAAACTTTTAAAGTAGCCTATCATTCAATATGGGTCCCCTTTGGTATACATATGCAAAATTTGGGGATGATAGATCCAAAATTGTAAATTTGTATGGAGAACATACAGACAGAAAATGAATTTTATATATATATATATATATAGATTGTGATGAATTTTAAGAAAATGGATGTTTGGTATTTGGTCAAATCACTATTCATCCCGTTTCTATTTTGGATCATTATCAGAATCTAGCTACTGTTTGTGAAAACCAGATACACACACAAATGGGTGGTTAAAAATTTTCATTTTTAACCACCCATCACTATTCTGTTCGCAAAGCTTCTTGACTATCAAGTGCAGTCAAATTGTGAGCAACCAATTTTTCCATGTCTCTTACAGCCTAGTGAGAGACACTGTACCAGTCTAGTGCTCACAATTTTTTTTTTTTTTGTGTAGATGGCTGGTACGCACTAATACTGGAATGTCCAGAAGGATCATTTTCAATGATCTTATCGAAGAACTAGAATTTTTGCAACCATTGTTAAATTATGTGCTCTCTCTAATGCTTAGATAATGTTTCTGACAGCCTCCGCTGTGTTGTAGTCAAGTTTTAACTCATGAAGAAAGAGCATTCATTAATCGCACTACAAGCTAGTACTGAAATTACTCCTTACTCACCTGTAGGGACATTCAACCTTCAATATCCAAAACACCAGCACCATCAGAAAGTGTTTACAAACATGCAAATTATTTCATCCCTAATGATTCAAATGAAAAAACCAAATATATTGAAGTGACTCTTAAGGAAAAAAAAGTTCTTCATTCACCTCTAAAATAATACTCAGAAGTTCGCAGCAGAAATCCAGGAAATTTTCGAGTCTGGTGTCATTCATTTCCAATTCCTAAGAAACAAAGTAGTTGTAGAGAGAGAAAAGTTGTGTTATGTTACACAAAACAACTGCAAATTCATATATCAACATATGTATTAAAAGATAATTAAATGTGGTGTGTGCGCGCGTGTGTGTGTTCAGTTTCTGAGAAATAAAAATCAAATAATACTTATGTATCCATAACAATAAATAGGTATGCTAATATACAACAGAAGTATATTATGAAATAAGCCTCACTTTTCTGCATAATCTTTCTTTTGGTGTTTTTCCAACCTTGTAAATTAAAAGAAAGGAAAAAAAATCAAAAATACAAAAAATAAACTTTAAATTGGTGAAATACAGATAGGATACATATATTTTATCTATGGCAGGGAGACAAACTGCCAGTAATGGTAAAAGCAATAATGTGAATTATAGCAACTCATTTTTCTGTGGGAAAACTATAATAACAACTTAGTTTGTCTCGTGCTTGCAACCTGGCATGGATATATAAGAACAAGTACCAAAATACAATATATTCAAGCTGTTTTAAAAGCTCATGAACCAGCAATACTGTGCTAATAGTATAGAAGAATTTTGTGTGTGATTTAACTACAAAGTTTATTATAATGGCATCCTGATTCAATGTTACTAGGAATTCTTTTAGAAAACTGGAAAAAAAAAATCCAGAATTCTTGAACAAAATAATCATCACTGATGTGAGCACTAATTCAGGGATTACAATCTCAAATCAAACAATACAGTTGGTCATATGGATAAACAGCAGCTTGCTGCTTTCCAATAAATTTCTGGTTTCTTACAGAAGTAAATATTTATTTTGGTTATATTCAGATACCTATTGAATAGTACGGTAACATCTGATTTCCTCAAAGAAACAAACTGAAAGGCCCCCAGACAACATAATCATACCACACAAAAAAATCTCTCAGAAATTTTTTTATTTTAAAACTGTTTTAAAAATAAAAAAGATTTTCATAGATTTTCACTATATCAGTGTCCTATAAGATTGACTCAAGCCAAAACAAAATGGCAGAAATGACTTGGTAAAAAAACAATTTTGGGTCAAAACAGCATACTATATCAACACAACATATTACATTCATTATTTCAAGGATTCTTCCAATGTCCAGTCTATCAACTCTCTTCCTTGATGCACAGCAAATTATGGAGACATGCAAGTTTTTGAAGAATGGAGTCCTTCGAGCTTCGAGACAACTTCCAAGAGCATAGTGGGAAAATAGTAAATTACAAGGTCCAATGTCAATGAGTGAAGGTGAATCATGTGGTTTTAGTGCACTGTCCACCCTTTTCATAAAAGGATTTGTTTACATTTTACTGTTTAATGCTAGCATCATTGTTTTTGACAAATGAAGCACTTTCATTTCTAGCTCTTTACAGAGCTTTGTAAAGATTGTTTATGCCTCTGCATGTCTTAAAAATGCAACACTATCAGATAGCATTTGAATACCATCAGATAGCATTTAATTCACAAAACCTAGAATAGGTTTAAGTATCCAACTGCTTTGTTACGCAAACTGTTGTTTCACCTATTCACAAAATGTGCACCATAATTTTGAATGATGAATGTTTGTTACTGTACAATGAATAGTTCAAGACCATGAAATATAAAACACCAAAAACTAATGTGTAATTAGTTAGTAAACTAACTATATTATTGAAAAGTGTTAATTTACATGTATGTCAAGAGATATCACTATTGAATCTTATTTAAATGTTTATTTCCTACCTTACAATGAATTCCCTTGAATGTTTACAGATATGGCCATCTAACACTGCCCCTGCTTAATATATATGTACAGGGAGCCCGGTAAGTCCTAACTTGGCAACTTGTCCTTCATCTTATCAACTCATTATGGCTCCTTATGGTTTCAATTTAGAAAATGCTCAAAATGTGTTAAAACACAGAGTGTGTCACAAAATAAATAATCTAAATTTTTATACAGACACCTTGTCCCAAAAAAATCTAATTAGAAAGTTGTTGCCTTGTCTCTCCTGAAGCCAACAAAAAAGAAAAAAAAATTCCAGGTTTCTAAGTGCAATATATTCACTCAGATATTTGAGTTTAAAAATTGGAGAAAATGTGGAAAAGAATAGCATGAACTAATGGACAAGCTGATTATATGTTGTTCTTTTTCTCGTCACATTTCATATTGCACTTAGAAATGTGGATTAAAACATCCACATTTCTATGGAGAGACATGGCAACAACTTTCTTATTAGAAGTTAGAGAACGTGGGGGGGACCATATAAAAATTTGTATTTTGATTTCATGACACACTGTATTTTCATTTACTCTTGAAACTGGTAGAGTGATTCTTGAACACATTTTGAGAGTTTTTCAAATTGAAATCATACCTCTACAACAAGCGGTTGATGAAATAAAGGCTGAATTATGACTCAACAAAGGACACCCTCTATATTGATTTAGGTTTCATTATATCAATTGAAGACTCCTTGACTTTAAAAAGTCTAGTTTTATACTGAAAGTTACTCTCACACAACTTTATAATTTACTTTAAGTGAACACATTGCATTGAGTTTAAATTAACTTTCTGTGAACACATTTAGACTGAAATATCACTAGCTAGAATAAAAAGTATCAAAAGAAACTGGAAAACAGTGGAACCACCTATAGCGGAGACTCCCTGTAAGCAGACCCTTTTTAAAAATTACGCTGATGAATCTCCAATCAACATAAACACTACTACTTCAATTCAAAATAAATCTACTCATTTCATCCACAACTGCTAGTCACCTTTTGTTTCCATGTCTGAACTTGATCTCCTCCCCTCTCTACTCTGTGTCTTATTTCTAGACTAACCCTGTTTGTTTTATAAGATTTTTCACGGTCATCTTAAATTTGATACTTCTGGTATTTTAGCCAAACCACCCCACATTCCCAGAAGACTTGACCATTCCCCTTAAAATAAAATCAATTTTTGCTTCCACTGACTGCTTTAACACTAGACACCAAACATTTGGTACAAGCTGACAAAAAAGCTAGAAGACCAAAACAATAACCGTTGATGAGCAATTGTTGCAGGTAAATAACCATGAAAATTTATCCAATACATTTGAAATAAGCTGGACACGTTTGGGATCAAGTCCTGGTTAGCAACTTTTGTGATATCCACAAATATGTCTTTTCAAAAGGCAGTTTGTGAAGTGGATAGACGAGAATAATGTATTGTCGGATAATCAGCATGGGTTCAGGAAGGGGAAGTCATGTGTAACTAACCTCCTTTGCTTCTATGATTACGTGACTAAGGCTTTGGGTAAGAGCAAAAATGTCGACGTGGTTTACCTTGATTTCCAGAAGGCATTCGATCGGGTCCAACATGGCAAACTCTTGAAGCGTTTACACGAGATTGGAATAGGGGGCAACTTGCTGAATTGGATAGAATCGTGGTTAAGAGATAGGTCGCAACGAGTTATGGTGAACGGGGAATTCTCTGGTTGGACAGACGTCACAAGTGGAGTTCCTCAGGGAAGTGTCCTTGGCCCCATACTTTTTTCACTTTTTATCGATAAACTCGATCAGGGTATCGATGGAATTACTAGCAAATTCGCAGATGATGTGAAGCTAATGGGGGTAATCGGGAATGAAAGCGATAGGGAGTTGCTCCAGACCAACTTAAACAAGGTTGCAGCATGGGCAAATGAATGGAGCATGACGTTTAGCGTGGATAAGTGCATGGTCGCTCATTTTGGTTCGAACAACCCACGGTTCTCTTACGAGTTGAATGGTGTCACTATCCCGGATGCAACTAGAGTCACCGATTTGGGAATTCTCATTGACGAGCGACTTAAGTTTTCTGAACATTGTTCAGCGGTTGTCAAAAAATCGAATAGAATGCTTGGTCTCATTTTCAAAAAGGTCTCTTCGCGTTCTCCTAAAGTCATTCTTCCGCTTTTTCGAGGCTTAGTTCGTCCTGGACTGGAGTATGCTGTAAGGTTTTGGAGACCATACCTACAGAGGGACATAGACTTGGTTGAAGGGGTGCAGAGAAGAGCTACGCGTGTCCTTATTGGCACACAGGGCTTGAGTTATGAAGAAAGACTTCATTTTTTGAATATGTTTACATTGGATGAACGCAGGTGTCGAGGAGATATGATCGAAGTGTTCAAAATTTTCAATGGGATGGATAGGATGGACCATGAACTTTTAGTACACCGCCAATCGACTGCTTTTACAAGGGGACACCAGTATCGATTGGTGAGGGACAATGCAAGGTTATGGTGTCGCAGGGAATTTTTCTCCAATAGGGTTGTTAATAAATGGAATAGCTTACCCCCGGAGGTAGTAAATTGTAACACAATTGACACGTTTAAAAAGAAATACGATAAACATGTTGGGGTAAATCGGGAAGCTATCCATTCTTAGAATAAGACAACCATAAGTATGCTTTATGGGCATTGTATAATATTTTATCACGTGTATATATTGTTTATAACTTGTGTTAATTGCATTTTTAATTGGGTTGCTGTATTTTTGAAACATATGACAACCATATTTTTATGGGCATCTTTTTATCAGCCACCTCGTTGGGCATTTTGCCTGTTGTGGTGTTGTATTTGTATTTGTATTTGTATTTGTATTTGAATAACTATCCGTATTTGGGCAAAGATAAATAGTGACCAGTCAATGCATAACTTTGGGAGAGTGTGGGTATTATTGCAACCACATCTAATGTCTGAACGTACCACCACAACTGACAACTATTTCATTTATGTGAAACTTGTAGATGAACCTTCTGGAAGAAAACAACAATTGCAAGTGACAATTCAATGCAACAACATTATCCTGTTGCACTGAGAAATATAAACACACTCACGATATAAAAGAATGCTGTAACTCTTAGAGCCTTGCACACGTATGTGTCTGCAGATGACAGAGAAAAAAAAAATGCAGAGCATTGTGTCACTTATTAAAATAGCACTAAATATGGCATTTTGATGTAGCAGACGAGATGCTGAGGAAATACACTACAAGATGAGGAACTTGCAGGTGGCCAATTCATGTATTTTACAACGTCCTTCGGATTGCCACACTCAATGCTTGTATACTCTTTAAAGAATCCTCAGGCTCCACAGTTTCACGCCCAAGATTTTTTCTTGTGCAGGTGCTTTGAGCAACAAATGCTCTCTGATTCTTCTAAACACCATAAAACTAAGGAAATGTGCCTTTCAACTGTGCAAGAGACAGAATAAGGCTTCTGACAGCTGCGAAGAATGCTAGAAACCATTTTGTGGAAAATTTAATACTGCCATTGTCAAGCATGAGTGCATATTGTTCAACTTGTGCTGATGTCTGATGAACTTTAAAAACATATTGTGGGTTCGTTCATATTCATGAGTATAATTTCGCTTTGAGACGTGATAATTTATGAAATGTGTTGAGAGAGAGAGAGAGTCATATCACCCTTTTTTTCTCTATTATAAATTTGTGCTCATGCAAAAGAACATCCTGAAACAGGTTAGATCTTATACAGTAAAACCTTAGTATAACGTCACCTCTGGACACCAAATAAAAATGACTTCATAATCGGGGTGATTTAATAAAGAGTAAAACTTTTTGCCAATTATGCTAGCAGGACTTTTTGAAAAATTGACATTGTAGGCGGGTTAGTGTTAAAAGAGGGGGACCTTTTTATGAGGTCTCCCCCCCCCTACTGTATATTGTCATTTCAATATTATTCATCAATCAAACAACAGTTATTTTTAATAGGGCTTGAATCTCTTATGGGGGGTGTCAAATTGACCCCAAACAGCAGTTTTTTGTTAGTCTAAATCCAGCTGTTCTAGTGTTAAATACAGCTTCTTTCCTCATACCATTGATGAATAAAACTCCCCAGTTCTATTGTCAACTCCCACACTATCACTAGTTTTTTGCACAATATCAAACAATATGTCTCATTCAACAGCATTTTCTTGTATAGATCTAGGGGGCCAACAATGTTGTATAAATAAATGAAATAAATTGATGGGTCTCAATGTATTTTACTATCTATTAAGGGACACTACTTGTTAGAAGACAAAAAATTTTAACCTATGGTGTCTGTCATCAAGAGGTTCTTGTGTATTTATGAAATTTGTATCTTTGTATTGAAACACAAAAGATATTATGCACACAGATATTATAACACATAAAGTTATACCAACTTTTTCAATGAGCAAAGCCAAAGCTTCAAATTTTTTCTGTATGCAACTTTTCCACATCATAGCAGCAAAACCTAAGGGAAAAAGTTAATAAGGGGACACTATAGTATTCTTATATAAAACTATCATATTGAAATTATAAAATGAATAAAACAAATTTCACATTTCAATGGAAATTTCTCCTACTTCAAGGATGTTCATTACCATTTTTTATAATAGAGCTGTGAATAAGATCAAAGCAACCCAGTGATTGTGTCAAATTTTCAATACTATCTTTATTCTTGTTCCACTGCATCAGATATTCCCAAGAACAGTTTGCAATCAATACATCATGACTGAGGCTGTATGGCAGTTTTCTCCTCACTTCATTCAATAGCCCTGGGGCGAGAATAAAAAAATATTTCGATTGAGGCAGAGTGACTGTATATTATTTTATACCAATTCAACTGCATTTACAGTTCATCATAAAACCAATTATTATTTTTGAGTTGATGTGAACTTTTTATATCACGTCATATAAATATAGCAGGCAAAATGAAGAGTTTCTACCTTTGATTATCTCCATAGTCTGTGAATCTACTTTGCCAGAATTGATGAGTTTCTGATCATAAAGAAAGCTTTCTTCACTTTCATCAAGGAAGAATGAAGACAAGACTTTTGGGTGCAAACCAACCGACACTGCCCATACTGCAACAAGATCTGTTACAGCTCCTGCAACATTGAAATGTAAAAAATCTTGATCGGTTTTGATGCCAAAATACACATTAAAAACTCTGGATAAAACAGAACCTGTCTAACATGGAAACAGAAAGAAAAAATTGTACCCTCTTAACACTTTGTGGTGCAGACGATTTTCCAAAACCTGTAGAAAACAATGTAAACAGGTGGTCTCACTATGGAGACACTGCACTGGAAAGGGTTAATGGAAAATTTTACACAAACATTATGAGTGTTTTGTGACCAATATAACGAGGGATCATACAAAATGTTAAAGTGCTCTAACAAATTTTTTATGAAATCTCTGTTTGCCAATGTAAGCTCTCACTCATCCAGCCTTGCATTAGCAAAATCTGTTTCTGTACATAATGCTAAGATTTTAATAAGCTATACATAGTAAACCAGTTGCTCCTTGAAACTAACAAAATTTTTCAAAAAAGCAGGCTTTTCTACAGAGAAGAATCAGTGCATGGATTAGAATTACAAAAATGATATGCAACACAAAAAAGTTTATGCATGCTGCTTTTCGTGATCTCAATGTTGAGAAGGGCCAGAACTTGAGGGAGGCAAAGAGAGCAACTTTCCAGGAAGCAAAATTTAGAAAGTGGCAAATTTTAGCTGGGAACAAAAAGAGTTATAAAATGATCAAATTTTATAGTGATAGGGATGGAAAAATCATGTTGCTGCCCTCCCCCACGAAAATCCTATTTACGGCCCTGATGCTTAGCTTAGGATTATATAAACACAGAAAAAAATGTGGACAGAACTTATGACAGATATTGACACTCTCATTGAAAAGTTTAAAGAGAGTAAAAAAGAATGTTAATGTTGTCATTTCAGAAGATGAACTGTGTAGGGGTGCAATTTTATATAGATGCTGTCAAAACCTTGAAAGAACTACAGTATTTTGCTTTACAGCATAATGATTTGGACATGTTAAGTATAAATTTGGAAGGAAAACTGTTTATTGAAAGTCAGGAAGCAAAGGGCATGAACTGCATACAGAAAATACTTATTTACTGGAAAACAATTCAAATTTATCTATTTACAGTACTGTTTCTAATTTTTTACTCACTATTCGGCGATGGAAATAGTTAATGCATATAATATACTGTATATATTTTTATGTTAAAGTATGTATATGTATGTATGTTATTTTAATAATGTATTTTTAATGAATAATATGTATCATATCAAATGATAAACATTTAGTAATTATAGAGTAAATAATGCACATTACTTTATTAAATTTATTTATTTCTATTTTATTTACATTACATACGAGATCATTACATAATTTTACACATTATGTCAATTGAATTTTTTTCTTACGTGGAAACCTGTGTTCAATGGAAAGAAATCTTGGTCCCTTGTTATTTCATTAAAGTCAAGTTTTACTGTGTGTATTAAGTTCTTTTCAGTAAAACCCCCACTATATTCATGTCCTATGGCAATGGACCAGAACCACACATGATCAAGGAAAAAAAGTAAAACACCCATGCACACTTATGTAGTCTGGGCAATCCATGAAGGGCTTTGGCTGTAACACACATACAGAGTTTATAGAGTTCATATACAGTATATGCAATATTTTGATCTGGAAAAAGTAATTACAATACAATTCTGAAGATGGTTGAAATTCACAAATTGCAAATTTCATGAAATTATGAGTAGATGATATGTATTTACCTTGGCCACCATTCAGGAGTATGCTAAGAGATATGCTGACATTTTTTATGCTTGCTTTGCCATACGGCTGGCTTCTTAGCAGCATGCTTAGTAAAAGAACATCCTCAAGCTGTTTCACAAGCAAACTCCAATGCTCCAAGTCCAAAGAAACAGATTCCCAGTCACTTTCACCACCGCTGTCTGATTTTTCATCAGGTGATTTGGACGGTTTTTTTTTATTTTCTGATGAAGATGACGAAGAAACATTTTTCTTCTTCAGTGTGTTTGCTTCTGCATTGAAAGCAGCTGTCATGATAACAGACACTGACTTTGCTACAATGGCTCCAATGTAGGCAGGAAGACAGCTCGTCGACAGGATCAACAATTCACGGAGGGACTTCCACCAAGGAGATATATGTTCAGAATCGGAGC
This sequence comes from Pholcus phalangioides, assembly GCF_987345545.1. Lineage (NCBI taxonomy): Eukaryota > Metazoa > Arthropoda > Arachnida > Araneae > Pholcidae > Pholcus > Pholcus phalangioides. The sequence goes on from NW_028301609.1 coordinate 15,441,978, forward strand.
ATACATGATTAGGATCTGTAAAAAATATTCAATACAGTTGAAAAACAAAGAGATGTCATAAATAAATCATCCAGCCATAACAAGCACGTTAAGAATGCCACAACTCAAGAGAATGAAAAAAATCTACACACAAAAAAAAAAAAACTTGGATTGCAAGATTTGTTTGAGTTAGTTTACAAGTGTTTTGCCAGATGGACCAATTTTTTTTTTACTTGATAAACAAGCAAGGTTTTGCAATACGAGTAGTACATATATATTAAAACCTTCTAGATGGGAATTAGTGTACATGTATAGTTTGTCAAGCATCACATTTTGGATGGGCACATCAAGAACTAATGAATTGATCTTTCACCATATCAATACAACTTTTTTCTGTCTATTATTCTCACCACTTCTTCCAACACAAAGCACACATCAACTTGATAATCTTATTGTTATGAGCGGTCTAGACTGACTGGTCACAATATATTTATATAGCGTGAATAGCTATTAGCCATGCGGATAAAATGTGTTTTATCTATCCAGTTTTTCCCAATTTTTCTCAGATTCTTGAATTAAAATATCTCAGAGAATATTGCACTTAGAAACGTGAAATTTTTATTTTTATTTTTTTATTTATTTATTTTTTTTTTGGCTTGGGGCAACAACTTCAAAATTGGATTTTTGAGCACAAGGTGTCCATATAAAATGTTGATTTTTTTTTAATTTTAGTAACTATAACCTTGTAACATGAATGGCACATATCTGAGCTTTACATGTTATTTGGATGATTTTTCTTATCAAAAATATACCTCTAGGATAATCGGTTCGCCAGTAAAATGTGGTACGTGCTGGTAGCTAAGCTGACCCTTTGCATATAGTAAAAAAATAATATTGGGGGTAAGCCCATATAAAATATGGTTGTCACAGTCTAAATATAGCAACCCTTTGAAAAGAAACATGGCTGGTGTGAGAGAGACAGTTGAGAAACAAACCATTTGAGTTCACATTATTTCTTATTCAGCTTCTTTGATGTGCAAGTACCTTCCTAGAATTATGCTTTCAGACTGAGGTATCACTGCATTTGATGATGGTGAATAAAATTTATGTAATACGTCAATAAATAAAATTTGCTAATGATGCACATATTTGTAGAGAAAAATTACAATATCAAAGATTAAAAAACAAAAAGAAAATTTCAAGTTGGGCAAAAATTGTAAAAGCAATGTACCTGTAAGAGAACTGATATGCTTCATAGCCTGCTGAAATTGCAACCACTTGTCTGCATCTTCACAGAAATCACTATTCGAAAGCCAATGAAGCATCAGCAGATGCTATTAAAGAAAATATAAATATAGTGATCACATATCACAGGTTATATGATACATTAAAATACCATGAGAAGTAATGCATCTACATACATATAATTGACACTAAACACTCTGATATTACAAATACAACACCACAACAGGCAAAATGCCCAACGAGGTGGCTGAGAAAAAGGTGCCCATAACAAATATGGATGTCATATACTTCAAAATTACAGCAACCCTAATAAAAAGGCAATTACAAAAACTAAAAACAGTATATGTACATGATAAAATATTATGCAAAACAAAATTAAAAACTTGTATATTGGGAATCTGCAGAAAACAAAAATAAAAAAACAATGAATTTAGCTTAGCACAAAGTTTATTACATAATTATATTTGCCACATACAGGGAAATAAAAAAACTATTTAATTTTCTTTAAGGAAATGTATTTCTACTATTCCAAATATGAGAAAATGAAAATTTGTGCTATGCATATTGGATTTAGATATGTATCACAAATAATTATGTTTTAGGCACTAATGCAGCAGCTGCTATTCATCTACTAACACTTTTTAAATCTGAATGACCCATCATAAATATCATAAAGAAGAGGGAATATATAAGATTTTGAGTACTCAGACAAACTACAATTTTCTCTAGAACCACATAATTGTGATACTGCATAATATAAATCAATGGTGAAAGCAGACTTGGCTGCTAAAATACTTGTGATTCAGTAAAACTAAAACTGGCCCCCATAGACACAAAAATTCTCACCAGCAATTTCTCTGGGGATACACCACTTTCCTTGAGAGCTTTCTGCAGGGAACTCAAACATGCCTCACCATACACAGAGTTATGAAAAAGAAAAGAACCTGGGGAAAACCCCAAGTTATATTATATATTAGATAGCTGAACAAACATAAGAAATCATTGCATAAGATTGTGGTAAAAAATATCAGCACCGAATTGAAAAATTAACACAAGCCTTAGTGAAATATGGAGCATACAGCCCTATTAAGAAACTTTTTAAAAACATTACTATGAAATACAGACGTGAGATGAGCTGTAATATAATGCTATAAAACTTTGATTAGATTGGAAGAAGCCTATGTCAGTAAATACAAATTTCTAGATAACTGAATAGAATTAATTTAAAGGTCTAGTATCATCTATACCAATGGTTCTCAACCTCTGGAAGCCCGCAGCCTGGCGGATTTCTTTTTTTTTTGAATGGAAAGAGCCCAGTCATACACATGAGTAATAGGAAATGAATGAGTAAAAATTAAATGGTTAACCCTTCACGGCCCAGTTTTACTGATGCTAGGGCCCGGAGGTTGAGAAAAACACTGATCTATACTAATTATTATTGTATAAATCTTCCGTGGGCATATAGAGAATTTGATCATTCTTTACTTAACAGTTGTATCACAAAACTTTTCACAACATTATAGCTAAATGTATAACCAAGCAATGTTTTTTTCGAAAAAAAAATCACTGAAAAGTATAGCCATTGCTTATTCAAACAAGCAAAGTTTATCTTTATTATCGACTTCATTTCTATTGATGGGGGAGAATTTTTAACACCATCATTAAAGAAAAAATTCACTTCGTGATATGAATCATTATATTCACTTGATGAGGGAATGAAAGATAATCAGAAAAATGGATGTTGTGTGAAGATGCTGATTTTTTTTAGAAAGGTGTTGATTTTTTAAAATTTTTTGGAAGAAAACTTCACCGCGGTGTCTATCAGGAATCAAATCTGTGCCCTTCATATGCCGGACGAGTGCTCTTACTCTCCCAGTATATAGAGGGTGAACATAAATTTTTCTTTTCAAAAATAACAATAATATAATCATGGTTCTACTGCTCCATATAAACTCACTACATAGATTGAATAAAAAAGTATTTAGCATAGTGCCACCAACCAAAACATCGCTACAATAATTACAACGTGAAGAAAATTTATATATATATATTAAGGGTGAAGTTCAATTATAATTATGTGCATTTCAATATTTTTCAGTTCCGTACAATGCGAAAAGCATCCTTGCTTTCAAAAAGAGCTGTAGCTGGGAAAGTAGGTGATCAGTTCCCCATAACTAAAATGTGAGATGTTATGCTCCATGTGGTTACTGATACTTACTAGCATTGATAAAGTTATATCTGATTCTTGAAATATTTCACTTATCTAGACATAAAATGAAATTGATATTAGACACGAAGCAATCAAGTAAAAGCCTCATATATCTTTATCTATACTATTTGCCACAGGGAAACAAAACAATTCACAGAATGGTAGGAAATGAAATACAAAATCAGAGAATTACCTAAAGACTCCATCAGCTTTTCTGATAAACCACTTTTCAAGTCTATAAATAAGTTATCTGTCAAAACCTCGTCACCACTCTTTTGCAAGTGACTATCCGTGACTTGAAAAAATGAGATAAAATCAGGAAAGGCAAAATCTTCACTGCTACTGTCTTCTGAGAACCTCACTTGCCTCTTTGCAACAGGAACTACTTTTTGGTGGAGGGCCACAATGGATAACATGCGACCAATTTCGGTTTCAGATACACACAGCCCATTTGCATAGAGCTGAATAAAAAATAAATAAAAATATTAAATTTGCACTTTTTCTGTTTTCTATTAATTTTTTTGAAAATTTTAATTTTTCATTTAAGATCTGTTGTGAAGCAGGCACCTGAATATCAATAGAAGATTTGGGCTTTGGTTGAGAAACAGCTTTGGCATTGATTTCATTTAGAGTTTTGTATAGTTTAACCAACTGCAGAGCTCTGATACAGCTTTGCTTCAGTAATTTCATCTCATGATCTGTCTCTCCAGTTCCTGGGCAAAATTGAATTTTAAAAAAATTACAACATAATAATATAATACAACCAATTTGATGAGATCACAGTTTAGGCTGCAGAGCACGAGTGACATATTCTACTATAGCAATATTAATTAACTACTACTACTTAACCATACATGCACCTCATATAAGCATTCCTCTGCAATACTTCCAGTGAATTGGTATATGCCAGTCGATCCTCAATTTTACAAACAGACAAATTTTTATAAAGTCCTCTAGTCCCAAATAATACATAATTTCTTCGAACATCTTTCCTGTTTAAGGAAAGGATATTTGATTTTACAGAATAATTATTAAAGTGTGTTCAGGTTTGTAAAAACAAGTCTTGACTGTATAGACCTATAATGCAGAACAATTTTAACCTGAAGCTCTGAATATCTGTATATAATTTATATAATACAATTCTACAATGAAAATTAAATTTTCTACTATTTTTCAAGTAAATAAATCACTGAAATTATTATGCGGGAATTTCATGATTAATTCAGAAGAGCACCTTGCTTTTGAAGAAGAGCAAGTAAATAAGCAGCAGCTTCACCAACCAAGTCAGCTGTTGAATGACGACTGCTGAATACAGCTTCAAGTGCCTGTGTGAGACACAGAAATTATCACTACTCATAAAAAATATAAAAATTTTCTCTTCAAGAAACATCATAATTGTCTCTGAGAAGATTGTACATAGTTATCATTCAATGATCAGCTTTTATGATCTTATGAAGCTTATGATCAGATTCGCCTACACATAAGATTAATTATATTCACTTTAATAGCAAATGTTAACGATAAAAAAATTACAAGACATGAAAAAGCTTACATCATTACCTGTATTCGTATACTAGAGGTCTTCATATCCCTCACTATTTCATAAATCTCTTGAGGTTTACCTGTAAAAAAAATTTCAAAAATAAAATTTCTTTTTTGTGGAAGCAAATGTGTATGCATTCTTTCTAATATAATAATTTTTTTTAAAAACTGAATCAATTGATTGCTGAAAGCATTAAAATAGAAGTGAATAACATGCAAAATGTAAGGAAAATGCTGATATCTGAGCATAACACACAATTTTTGAATTCTGTCTTCAACTGGAATGAAATATCACAAAAATTTAAAATTTTGAGCTGGACTAGATGAATAAGCTAATTGATGACGGACTAGATCAAGGGGTCTTTAGCCTTTTTTATTCCAATCCTAAAATTACTGGTGCGATAATCTTCATAACCCCTGAATCTGTTTTGTTTTCAAAATTAATGAAACCAGTTTTCCAACAATTCAATTTGTAACAGGACAGTAAGTGGACTTTTACAATCCCTCTTTGAAGCCCTTGCAACCCAAGCTTGGATGGCGACCCATCCCTCCTTAGAGGAAAAGTTTTCTAACCCATAGCCTGTCAGATAATCTAGATAAATTTAAAAGAAAGTTTTGATATATAGCTGATAAGCAAATCAAAAATTGATTACAATAGGATTATGAATTATACAGGGTAACTATTAGATAACTACTAATGTAACTAAAAGGATAACTATTAAGGTAACTACTAATGTAACTATTAAGATAACTACTAATGTAACTATTAAGGTAACTACTAATGTAACTATTAAGGTAACTACTAATGTAACTAAAAGGATAACTATTCTACAGGTAAATTGATTAGAAAAAAATTGGATGGGTAATATTACTCGTGAAGATGAACAATATTTACAATGGAACCTGTGGTCACACAATCTACATTTTTTCCCCACAAATTTGACATGTGCTTGCGCCAGGGGTCTATGAAAGGGTGCGGCAGTCTTTCATTTGTGAACTCTGCAACGACACCCTTGCAAGTCACTTTGAGCATCTCCTTTGAATCTTTTACTGATCTGCACACAGTTGTCATGTTGTCTCATCATTTTTGAACGTCACTTTTTTTTTCTTTTTTAAAAACTTCAACATGGACAAAATTCAGTTCTTTTTGAAAGTGTGAGTGAATTGCGACCATAGATTCCATTTTAAATGTTGCTCATCTTGATGAGTATTATATATATATATCACCCTTTTTTTTTTCTAAAAAATTTCTGAACATCCTGTATGATGAACAAGTACATAAACCATATTTATGTTAAGAGGCATACTCAAGATGGAGGTCGAATGGGGTTTGTCCCTCTTTAACACTTGAAAATATTTTTGTAAAAAAAATATTGGAATGAAATACCTTTATATGCTATTTAAATTATTTTTCTTAATTAAAATGCTTTGTGAAGGTAAATAACTCAAAATTTTTCTGGAAGAAAATTTTTGTACTTCCTCCAAAGGTCCATCTTGCATATGACCTTGTATGCTGATACTCCTGATACAGTGAAACCTGTGTGTAAAGATACTGTCTATAATGATAAATGGTCTGCAATGACTTTTTATTTGGTCCCAGCAGAATTCCTATTTAATAGGAAATAGGGCAAATGCTAACTGTCTACAATGATAACAGTTCATTTTTAATATTGTTCATAACAATATTTTTCCTAAGTCCCTACAGTATCGTTATAGACAGGTTTTACTGTGTATGATAACAGTTTGAACTTAGATGAGTTCAAATATATTTACAGCTTAAGAAATCTGACACTGTAGTAGAAAGAGAGAAAAAATCTCACAAGAGAATGTGTACCTAGACAGGTCATTCACTGACACGCAATTTTCTAAATAGTTTGCAGAATTGAAAAAAGGATTAAAAAATATTAAAACATTCAGAAAAATCTCTTCTTACTTTTAGATATACTTTTCAATGATGTCTTCAATTCCTTAAGTAAATGAAGGTCTCTCACACGTTTGCTATTTCTTTCACTAAATAAAAGAACAAAGCTTATAAAAACCTTTGACACTTTTCCTTATAAATTTTTATTTCTGAAAAATTATGCACTGCTATAAAAGAAATGCTGCTCTTTCTTAGCTAGATACACTGTATACATAGTTTCTCATAAAAATATAAGTCCCTGAATCTTTTATGCTATACGTCCATACATCATTCACTCTGATCAAGGCTTTTAATAGTGACTTAGCACTGACTTGCAATTATGTTTTAAAAAAACAAACTTCTTTTTCATACATGAACTTTCCCATGTATATAATAAATGATTTCTTACAAATTATCTCTACATTCACCTTCTGAAAAATTTGATAATTTCTTTGCAAAAGAAAGACGAACCATAAAAAATTTATTTTCTTTCTCACTGCCATTCATAATACTTAATTCATGCAGATCAGAAGGCGAACAGAAAGTAAAACATTAAAACAAAAATTTACCTCAATGTAAGATGAAATGGAACTACAAGCTTTTTCATATAACCATCTATATCAAGAAAGTAGCATGATGACATAGTATGTTTTACCAAAGCAGGATTAGAAAAATTTGCACCAACCATTGAGTAACCAGGAGATAGGAGTCTAAAAAAAGCATATGTTCCGTGACATATAAATTAAAATAAGTTGTTTTAATGCAAGATGAAAAAAAAGTATTGAAGAAAAAAATATAAAATCAGTTAAACTATCTAAAAAAAGGTAAACGTATATGGGAAAAAAACCTAAAAATTAAAAATGTGTGCTTCTGATCCAAGCTATGAAATAAAGGGATTGCATTCACTTTCTTCTTTGAACTGGTCACCACTATGGATGCTCAGAATTCAAAACAGCAGTGTTATAGGATGTATGAGAATACGAAATTTATGTTTCCAAAAACATTATCGGTACATATTTTTTTTGATAACAGTAGCACCACATTTTATTAGTTAAAGAACACACAAATACAGAGAGAAGAAAAAATTGCCAAGGATCCAAATAGGTCTTACTGGCAAATCACAACTTCATATGTACGAAATGTGCAGTAGAGCATAGTAGAACAGAAGAGCATCTTCCTCTTTTTCTGTTTTTGAATGAATGTAAATTCTTTTTTTTTTCCAGTCAAAAAATGAAAGTGTAAGCTTAACAAAAAAACCATCAAAAGATGAAATAGTAAAATTTAATATATAAACAGAGGATATATACCTGCCAGTTTTACCAACATTAAAAGCAGCAACTCGTGGTCCTTGCTGAGCACACCAAACCTAGAAGAAGAATCATCAGTTTTAAAAAAATTAGACATTAGTTTGAAGAAAAACAATCAGTATAAGATATGATGGTGCACTCAAAAGTGACAAAGGGGAAATTTTTCATGCATTGAGAATTCTCTGAGCATGAGATAAAATTTAACATTAATGTAAGCAACCTCTAAAAAACAGGCTCTAGTTTTATACGCTTTTGAAAAAATGTCAACCTTGGTAACACTTTATTTTAAAAATAGTTTCAATCAAAAATAATACAAGGAATATCTCACATCGAAACCCATCATTGCAATGGTTTAAAAAATGAGAAGAGTAAATAATAAAAACTTACTTCTGTGCATGAAGGACATCTGTAAATATGAAATAACTACAGATTTTTTAAATATATAGCTTATACAGTAAAACTTCGATTAACCGTCACTTGTTTAACTGTCAGTTTCTGTTATCCGTCATCATCTAAACAAATACAGAAAAAGCAGCCCCAGGTTATGAGGTCAAAAAAGAGAGATCATTGCTGTGGTCTGTGCAAATGATACTGGCAATCAAAGATTATCCCTGCATGTAATTGGTAAATCGAAAAAACCATGTTATTTCAAAAATTCAAACATGAAAGCATGCCTGTGAACTATTATGCCAATGAAGGGCTTGGATGGACCTGAACCTGAAAAACCAGACACACTCCAAGGTTACTATTCCTATAGAACCTCTAACGTATAAGGAGTGTGCTGGATAAGGCTTGGATGGGCCAAACATTCTTTTTTAGAATGGTTCCACAATGTTTTCGTGCCTCAAGTTAGAGTTCATATTATGGCTAGAAGCACTGCTGTTAATGGGTAATGCCCCGACACACCCCTCTTGTGAACTCAAAAGTGATGATGACAAAATAACATGCCTCTTTCTCCCAGCGAATACAAATACACTCATCCAGCCTATGGAACAGGGCGTGAAAATATGAGAAGTGATGTTACAGAAAATCTTTTATCGAAGGCTTGCTTTCATCTGATGATGCCATGACTGTCAAAGAATTCCGGAAGAGATGCAACATAAAGGACACTATTTTGAATCTCGCCACTGCCTGGGCTGACCTTATATTAAAATTTATATTGATTCTTTTGTAAAATTAAATACAATATGTATGTATTATTCACTTTTAAAAGATTTTATTTTCATTTTCATCCCAAAGCCACAGTGAAATCATGTCACTGTACAAATAAATGTATTAAGAGATTTCTGTTATCTGTCACAACCCTGACGGTTAATTGAAGTTTTACTGTACTCAAAAATATACTGACCCAATGCACATTGATATAAAATGTATCTAGACTACACAAGGTCATGGTAGTCAACACCTGTCTCTGCTGCACATAGATATTGAATTTATACCTGGTAAGACTACACTAAACCACACATGCACCTCGTTCATATTCCTATGCGGAACTTCTAACAAATTGGTACATGTACTAATCTTGCCTACTGGGTTGTGTGATAAAATAAATAAATAACATTTTGGAATGAGCCTGTACGTGTTGTGGACATAACATCAAGTTGTTTCTGTGTAATGATTGTTATGTGTAGTGCCATCAATTTTTCTAACCATGAGTGAAGTGTAATGATTGAATAATTGTACCATTATAGGCCTGTTGCTCTCTGTGGCGAGACTTTTTAACAAGGAGATTGGCTAGAATTTGACACGTTTATTTTAACCCACTTTTTTTCACATGAAATATTATCTGCTACTAAATAGGATTCATACCATAAAAGGAAAAAAAATCCCTCAAAAACACATTATTTCCTTCAGTTTCATATTTGCTTTTTATGACAAATACCAAATGAATACAGATGATCACCTCAAGTATGCCCCGTCGAGGAGCGTATATCACAAAAAATAGAACTTTCTTCCTCTTTGTGATATCAGTAACAGATGAGTTTTCATCCTTTTTGTGTATGTCATCTTCTACATCAACCCAGCCACACTGAGCATCTCTGTATCCTAATCGACAGGAAAAAGAAAACATTGTAACTACAGCAAACTGAAATTTCAAATGTATTTAAATGCAAAATCACTATGTTATCAATTATTTTTGTCTTCTGATGTACCATGACAAAACAGAGTGAGGACATACCTTTCCACATCCGAACAGCAACACCTTTCATGACATCGAAGAGAATGACTCTACCAAAGGCATCAGAAATGGCTCCCAAACACTTGTTTGGTGAAAGAACTATGGAAAGGCCTTTCCTTCTTTTGTCATATAGACCGAATCTGAGAAAATATACAGAATTAGAAGAAAAAGAGGTAAAAATAATAAAAAACAGAAAGTAATACAGTATAAGTCAAATGAAAAAATTTTTATAACTTCATACAGGGTGTCCTGGAACTCCATGTACAAACTTGAAGGAAAGATAGATAATTGTTAGGAATCATAATCACATAGGAAAGCATGGTCGGAAATGCCACCCTCAAATGATACATAAAGACACAGTAAGAACAATACAGAAAGCAGTGTGAAGTGCTTTATTACCCAAAAAAAAGAGTACAATAATAGTTACAAGCATCAAAGGATGTGTTTAAAATTTTACCCATTGGCACTACGTGCATGACATCTACGTTGCATGGATTGCCAAACATTTTCAAAGATAAAGGGTATTTTCAGCAATCCATGCGCCATAGATGTCATGCATGTATCAATGTCAATGGGTGAAATTTTGAACACCTACTGTGATCATAACCACCTCGTTGAGCATTTTGCCTGCTGTGGCTTTGTATTTATAACTACTATTGTACTCGTTTTTGGGTCGATTGACGGTGTATTAATAAGTCATGGTCCATCCTATCCATCCCACTGAAAATTTTTAACACTTTGATCATATCCTTGACACCTGCGTTCATCCAATGTAAATATATCAAAAAAATAAAGTCTCTCTTCATAACTCAAGCCTCATGTGCTAATAAGGACATGCACAGCTCTTCTCTGCACCCCTTCAACCAAGTCTATGTTTCTCCGTAGGTATGGTCTCCAAAACCTTACAGCATACCCCAGTTCAGGACGAACTAAGCCTTGGAAAAGCGGAAGAATGACTTTGGGAGAACACAAAAATACTTTTTTATTCAATTTTTTGACCACCACTGAACAATGTTCAGAAAACCTAAGCTGCTCGTCAATGGGAATTCCCAAATCTGTGACCCTAGTTGCATCGGAGATAGTCACACCATTCAACTCGTAAGAGAAAAATGGGTTGTTCAAACCAAAATGTGCTTGTCAATGCTAAAGGTTATGCTCTATCAATTAGAAGAAGCCTCTTTTCGAAAAAAGATGTGTCACATTTATAATGAAGATCAGTGAAATGAATCACACCAGGAAAGGGAGTTAAGACAAATTGATACAGCTCCCTCTTCAATCATGTCATCTTTTTGACCCTATAAAACATTTTCTGCATACTTTCCTTGGCTTGGAATTCGTTTTCTAGCTACTGCACAGTACATCTTTGCTGAAATCACCTCCAGCTTTCTATATCATTGCATGAAAATTGAATATCACAAAAGCTTTGAAATCATTTTTAAGTTCCTCATCTTGTAGTGATTTTGCCAATTGCTGAGTCTATTTTCCCATTAGCAGAAGTTAAGATTTTTATCCTCTTCCATGCAGCAGAATAACAAAAGTATTTATATTGGAAAAAATATTAATAAGGGGCAATGCTTTACTTAGAGCACTGCCCAAGTTAAAAAATACAAATATCTTAGCTCAGTTGAGCCGAAATATAACTAGTGATTTGAAAAAGAAAAGAGACTGAATTTTATCTTCTTTGGCAGATAAAAAAAAACTGAATGATTACAAACACCCACAAAATACCTGAGTGGAAGAGCAGTTGCTGGTTCAATTTTTGGCTTATCCTTTATTTGGGCTTGTTCACCTCGACCTATCAGACCACCTATGAATCCACTGAAAACCAAAAACATCAAGCATGAAGAGCATGTTTCCGGAAAAAAAATACTAGTAATGTACTTTTCATCATGAAAAAAAGAAAAAATTAAGATTCATTTTATCATTTTTGTTGCACTACGACTATTTTCTGCAAACAAGGGCTAACTGACTAATTAGACGGGACCTACCCCTGGGGGTGGGATTACTGTGGTAGCAATCTTTTTCTGTGGGTACATGTTGTTGCCGTAAATCTTATTAATGACAAATTGAATATTGAACTTGTGACACTTCTAGACATCCTTTAGTACTTTATACAGGGTGATTCACAAAGATGGGAAAAACTTTAAGAGGTTACACACCAATACAAACGTTCACACAAATACAAACAATTGCCATCAAAGAATGCATGGTCTAACATGAAACGCAAACATGCTAGCACGTTTCGAAATGGCTGCTCTGCAAATGTTAAAATGTCATTCCTGTTGAAATTTATTGGGAGAAAAAGAACACCATGCATGCAAATGTATGGTCAATCTGCATCACAGTGAATAAAAGGCGTGGATGCCATCTCTGTGAAGTTATTCCAGCATGCAACCATTATAACAGTTATAACGTATGGGATAATGGCACACTTTAGTAATATTGAAAAAAAAGACATACATTTTTTACGAAGCTGCAAAAAAATGTACCACAGAGGCAGCACAAATGTACAGTGAGCGTTTTCCCCACAGGCAATTTCCAAATCCAAAAACATTTGTGCACTAGCATCTGCAGTTGTGCGAAACAGTATCCTTTCTTGCTTCCCGGTCTGCGGATTTGCATACAGTTTCTTCTTCTTCCCCAGGTTGAATTTGCATGCATGGTGTTCTTTTTCTTCTGGTAAATTTCAACAGGAATGCTGTTTTAATGTTTGCGGAGCAGCCGTCTCAAAACGCGCTAGCGCGTTTGCATTTCATGTTAGACCATGCATTCTTGGATGACAATTGTTTGTATTGGTATGTACTATCATCTCTTAAAGTTTTTCCCATCTTTTCTGAATCACTTTTCTGTATTTTTTCTGAATCCATCTTTTCTGTATATAGGTAAGTGTCTTATTAACCTGGGCCACCGCACCAAATAATTAACATTCTAACATTAATTTCAATTAAAATATTATACTATAACTCATAAGCAATAATGAAATGACTTTAAAAATGACATAGTACTATAATACACTAATGTGCTACATGAGTGTGACTAGCAGTCAAACTAATGTGACCAGCAGCTATTTTCATTATATTTTTTCAGGGCAACTTTCATGTACATCACAGACAACATGCAGATGGGCTGAAAATGGCTCAACAAGGTTCTGGAAGGTGTTTACAGGGATACAAAGCCAAGCAGACTGCAATGTGTCTTATAGCTGTTTCATCTGTTCAATGAAACCAAAAATGTGATCCATTGGAGAAGATGACACTTTACCAATCGCTAGAGATCTCATGCAGGTACTGTAGTGCAAATTTCAGAATCATCTGGCAATGAATTTGGCATAGAGAGAGACCCTGTCACCATCAGTCTTCTGCAAGAGCCTCACAAGCCAGAGGGATGACTGAATTGACATTTCAAACACATCAGCAAATTCAATTCACTTGTAAGTTGTGTCAACTGTCTCAAAAGCATTGGTGCAGGCGGTGTTTGCCTCTCACATCCAAGACACATGGTGTTTCCCCTGTTTCCATATCGCTTATTTCTGGCAGTACTATTTCTCTATTCTGAATACTCTGTAAGCTTGGCAGCAAGTGAACACCTCAAACTGTGTGTGTAGTTTCTAAAATACTGCCACCCTTGATCCAAGAACTAATTACTACACCTTTCTATAAGCTTGATGAAATTTTTTTTATTTATGACAGAAATGAGTGATATTTCTCCAAAATGCCCACAATACACTTTATATATCCACCAATGAGCTTATGATACATGCCTTATTTCATTGGCTATTCAGTACTGGTGTGGAAAAACTGTCAGTAGTCACATTTGTGTAACTCAACCATTTACATTTATAGCATAATTCTCACCCTGCATTAGCATTCGTTATGAAGCTCATAAGTTTGGATGCCACAGCATGAACAACATCAGCCAACAGTAATGGACTGCTTCCCTGTCAAATAATTAAAAAAAAAGTTATGTTCTACTGTTCACTTGAAAAAAACTTATGAAGATCATGATGAAGAAACAGACTCATGAGTTATGTATCAAATATTTGTGCAGTGATACTTTGGCTAACAAAGATAATTTGTTTCAGAATCACATTCGTTAGCCGAAACCCAATTTTCCACCAGTTTCTGTAATAAACTGTTCAATTCTTTCCAGAAACGATCCAAAATATGAAGATATAATACTAAGAAGTACTGTAAAAAATAAAAATACTGGCCAAAGCAAAGATAAACAACTTCACAATTAAATGAAGGAGAATTTAAAGGAAAATGAGATGAACCGAACATATTTTTTTACACTATGTATGCTATGTAGTCAAGTTCATAAGTAGAGCAGAATTATATGCACTAAAAAAGTGATAAAATATGCCTTCAAAAATGTGCACTTATTCTGAAAATTATTTGATTTTATGCATTTATATTCATTAATGCTGAAAAAGGCCAAAACATGCACATGCATATAATCCGGGGTCTATTCATAAGCCATAGAGACAAAAAAGTGTTAGACAGTGCACTATGGTCAGCTCATTTCTCTCTCTCTCACACACATGCAGATGAAAAGATAACTTCCTAGAATATCCAGACTGTTCAGTTTGGTATTCGGAGTCTTACTATATCCACTGAAACCATTCAAGTCTGAGAGGGTTTTTTCAAGCGCATTTTCTCTTAGCTTAATCATTCATTTCACATGAAATGACTCAAAATCTGGAAATCAATCTTGCTCAAGGAACAGTTACTGATTGGATTCATTTTGATTAGCATGAAAATTTAGCTCATGGAGTGGTTTTTTTTCTGTTAGTGCATGCATCCATATCAAAAAAAATTTTCATTAGCTGAATCTGTATTATATCTCTGTTAGCCAAGGCAGAAGAATGTCAAAAAGATTTTTATTACCTAAAAGATTTGTGAGCGGAGGCATTCGTTAGTCGCGGTATCACACTTCAAAATAGCATGGTATATGACATTATAATCAAGAAGATATTGTTGTTTGCAATCCAGAGATTAAATAAATAGTGACTCCTAACTTACCAGCATAAAGTAACCTATTATGCTATGGGGGGGGGGGGAGATTTAGTGTAGCACATTACAATGGAAAACTTTTAGGAATCCACATGTGAAGCATTGTTGTTTCTTATATAGACTTTATACCTAGACTAGTCGTTCTAATAATAATAGAGTCTGTTAACACATCTAGAATAGGTTTGAAATATTTCATGTCATAAGAACTGCTACTACTAAACAGCACAGGCACCTTGCAAATGTAATATTAATATTTTTGGGAGTATTACTAGAGTTAAATTCATTCAAGACAGATATACATTTTATCTTACACAAAGGGACAGACTTTATTTACACAGCATATTATGTACAGGACTAGAAATGAGCTGAGTGATAACTCGAACAATCACACTATGGTGCTTCGAGCGTGTACATCAATCACTAATCTGGGTTGTGCCTTTCTTTTCCCACACGTGTCGGCCGCGACGCCACAATATAATATATATAATATATTCTCTCTCTCTAAAGAACTTCTAAAGAATTGCTGCATGAAGGAATGTGCCATGTACTAGTATGTATTCTGTATCTTGTTTCTGAGTAATACCTGTTCTATTTTTAAGGCATCTGCCTACACAATTTGGAAGTAAACAGCTTGGTAGGTTAGTTTGCTTGTGTGTTGCAAGTGAATTTTTTAATGTTGTAAGCCTAACTGTTTCTGTGGGGAGAATTTTTAAATAAAAGATAGGCTCATATTCACAAGTCTTGAAGTCTGAGAAAACTACAGAAAAAAAAACTTTGGCCGACCACCACTATGCTATCGGTGCAGTTGGAACCTGACCTGGATCCTCCACAATGTCCACATGGCAGAAGAGCCGCAATTTAAAAACAAAATAATTTTTCAATGAAAGCACCCCAGAAGCTTAAACATCATACTTATCCAGAATGAAATTTAACTTCTGTGGAATTTCTTGTATTTTACAAACAAAAAGATATTGGAAAATACTTGCTCAAAATCTATCCTAATTGGATGATTTTTTTTTTCTTTTTGTACACATACAAACATATAATACACACACACTATCGACTTCAAGGGACTTGAATGTCCGTCCAGCAGGTCTGTAAGGGTTACTTAGTGATATTAGTTCAGTAACAGCCAGATTATTGTAGATTGTAGAGGTCGGTTATTGTTTTATATACAGTATAAATATTTTTTAAATTTTTGTAATACTGAAACAAGGAAGATATACATGCAAATGAGTTGTTATATTGTTTTGTTGTATTATTGTTATAATATAGATTCTAGACTGGTGTTTATAGAAAATATAAAGATATTATTATTTGTATGATTGATTGTATGATATAGATTCATTATTTTTGAAGTAGTGTATTAGTGTATCTATATAACTCTTTTGGAATAATGTTTTATTAGTTTTTGGCACTTGATATAAACTATTAAATTTATATATATATATATATATATATGAACCTCTATTTTTTTTCTTTTCTAACCAGTTATAGTTCAAAAATGAATATTTTATAACCTATAAATGTAGTTTTGTCTTATAGTTAGCTCATGACATTGTTGTATTGCGATGTTTGTTATTTGGGATCTCATTTTGCTGCATACATTATCTAGTTTTCATATATTTGTTTGATATGCACCTCCCGAAGCAGTGATTCTGTTTGTTACTATTGAATATATCCAAGCATAAAATAAATCTTTCAGCTGACTGGAAATGTTCTGTGGTAAAAATCCCCCCCCCCCCACAATGGCATTTTCTGCACTTTTTCTTAAAATTCTTCCAGATTGTTCTGCAGTAGCACTAATTCTAACGTCGCAGATTTCAGCATATTCTGCTTTAAAGGTCATAGGAATGAAAATCATAGTGATTAACTGATTAATAACAGCCAGAGACACCAGAAAATTTTTTCAATGATTTAAAAATACTATTTTTATGCATTGGGGTGAGTAGGGGAATATGTCTTATAATGGAATTTGAATTGGGATTTCTAATTGTGCTTCCTTACTCACAATAAATGTCTGACGGTACAGAAATAAATTCCACTTTATAATGAATCATTTAACCAAAGCAATTTTAAAGTTACTTTGGTTAAATGATACTTCCATAAATATAGACTTAATTAGACACTACCTCAACTGCATGAAAGAAACCAACATATGGATTGCAGCCACTAGTTACAAGTAAGCTACAGGATGGCGCATTGGCTTTTGCTGATCCATAATATCCCTTCCTTATGGATTCTGTCACCAGATGGTCAAAAGTTGAGACTGTAACAGTTCCTAGAAAAATAAAACTAATTTCAACTACAAGATATAAGAACTTTTTAACATTTCAATTCAAAGTATGAAAAATTTAATTTTAATTGAACTATATATTTATAATATTCCCCCACATTAGCTGGCATGCAACATAACTTGGGGACACCAGCTTTTGAAGTCTGGTCCATTTCCGGCATGCCGGAAAAAATGAGGTTCGATAAGAATCATGAAAAACATTCAAAAGACTGCTATCTATTTATATAAGTTGCTGAACCAGAATAAAATAATGGTTTTTAACTATAGCCAATGCGTTTTGCCCAGAATTTTATTAATGGTAATGAAAACTAAGCATTTTGCTGATTGCTCTAATTTAATTATAAACTCAATACGAAATATAAATAATGTTTTCTGATCGTTCCAAAAAAATATTTTTTTTCACTAAACTCATCTAAACTATGTGAACATTTTTAATAAATCAAGATTTGTGATAGCAAAATCAAGCATAAAGCTATAACTATCTGAACATAGTTTGTAAAACCAAATTGATACCAAAATTCAGGGGAAAGTCTGACATCAGTCAATTTAATAGATTCTTAAGAGTCCAGAAATACGAATATTCTCAACAATGGGTTTCACTGCGTCACCAACACAAAATACAAGCTTTGAACTGAATACACACACTATGCACCTTATATAGAATGCCTGGTCTGGTGCGGAAACTTGACGATGTATTCAAAAATTAATAATCTCTATATATTAATTTCTAAGAGAAATTATCATAATTTACAGATAATACATCTACAGATCATAAAAATTTGCCAGGGTTCATATCCTACGACTGGAATCCAACAGAATCATGAAACTATACCTCAAATTTTATGCAAAGAAAATTTTTTTTGATACTTTCTGCACACAATTATGGATCATTTTACACATTTCTTGTTACATTTATACAAAGTTATAGCTAAAAACCTATTACATGACCACTTACACACATTATAAGAAAGTGTCAGTACACTGATACCTCAGCAAAGGAATGTCGCGCTTACAAATTTTTTTTTCGATATTTTTCTGCCTCAGCTAATGAATACCAATTTGGCAAATACAGTCGAATCCTGTTTTAACAAATACTGTTATAGTGAAAATCTCGTTTTAATGGTCACTTTTCTAATCCCCAGATAAGTTTAGATATGAACAATGTGAAAACCTGAAATTCCTTTATAACAAAGTGATTTCCCCAGTCCCTTGGAGTTCATTATAATGGGATTCAAATTTACTGATTCTGCTAATGAAAATTTTAGTTGATATGGATACATGCACTAACATGAAAAAGCCATGTCATGGGCTAAATTTTCGTGCTAATCAAAACGAGAGAATTCAATGACTAACTGTTACTTGAGCACGATTAATTTATTTCGACCTTGGAATTGCTTTGCTTTGATACACCACTTTTCTCTTCAGAAAGATTTTGAGCAAATTTATGTGAAATAAATGATTAAGCTAAGAGAAAATGCATTAAAAAAATTTTTAAATCCTCAGAATTGAATTATTTCAGTGGATATAGTGATTCTCTTAATACCAAACTGAACTGTCTGAACAGCTTTTCTATCAGCATATGTGTGTAAGAGAGAGAAATGAGCTGACTATATCAAATATCACACTATCTCACACACCTTTTTTTTTCACTCACGAACCTGACTACATAGTGTAAAATAAAAAATATTTTATGTTTTTCATCTTCCTTTAAATGCTCTTTCATCCTATTGTGAAGTTTTTTATCTCAGCCTTTATTCACTATTTCTATTTTTCAAAGTGGTTAATAGTATTTTATGAAACTTATCTTCAAATTTTGGGCCATTACTGAAACGAATTAAACAATTTTCCATAAAAAAAACTATGGAAAATCGTTTCCAAACTAATGGATATGATTCCGGAATGAATTATCTTTGTTAGCTGCAATATCACTGTACACAGTCAAATCTCAATAAGTCAAATATGCAGCGACTGATGAAAAACTTAGAGTTACCGTTAGTTTGACTTATTGGAAATTCCGATTTCAGAGTGGGGAAAAAAGAAAGATTTATTAAAATAACAGGCAAATAATTAATGAATATTGTATTACCAAAACATGTTGAGTTACTGGATATGGAGAAATTCGAAAAGATTAGTCTGATTTATAATCATATTTAATTATTGAATGAGAATATTTAGAAATAAACTAGTCATGCATACTATATTATGGAAACAGATGCAGACATGATACTCATACAAAAAAATGAAACAAATTAAAAAGTGTAAACAAGATTATTTTCTATCAAAATATTCCATGATTTTGTCCAGCTCTCTCTCTCTGTTTTGTCCTCCTTTCATCAGAAAGTCATACACTTTTTGCACAAGCAGATAAATAAATCTACTAAATGCTGAATTCTATTGCTAAATTCTATTTCTAAATGGTAAATTACATTGCTAAATGGTAAATTCTATTTCTAAATGGTAAATTCTATTTCTAAATGGTAAATTCTATTTCTAAATGGTAAAAATTACATTGCTAAATGTTATATTTTAAATTTTTCTCATTCCCAAAAACTTCAACTTAAAGAAAGAAAACCTCAAGTTAGGAAGAAATTTTAACACTAAAATATGGAAAAAGTTCTGGGCTGAGTGAAAGCTTCAACTTAAAATGATATTCAAGCTATCTGAGTTTGACTTATCATAAATTGACTGTGTATCTGAACAGGATGGAGGAAGAGAAGAAAAATATCAAAATCTTCATGCAAGAATATTTTCAAAATTGAAAAATAGTTTTGAATTTTGCGTACCTGCAGCTTCACAGTCAACAAACTTGTCATGTTCTTGAAATCCCCATTTCTTGTAAGATAATAACGGTGGCTCTGATATTTCTTGTCTACCAGCTGTTGCTGTGGGCAAAAATATACTTTCACTGAGAATAAACTCAATGCGCGCGTGTGTGTATATATATATAAATGTATAAAGAATTGTCAAGCCTTCGAAAAAGTACAAATTCAAAAGCAAAGACCACAATAATTGCTGTAAGCAAGTATGACAGTATTTTGAAAAAATAACAAAAAAAACTACCGCACACAAGGCAAAAGGATTAGGTTCATTTAGAGATATTGCGCGTACTGCAAGATTAAACATTTTTTATGGCAGTTTATTATAATGTACTATGCACTTTTAATTACGTTGCTGTATTTTAGAAATATGACATCCATATTATTATGTGTATCTTTTTTTCAGTCACCTCATTGGGCATTTTGTCTGTTGTGTGGCCTTTATAAATAATAAATATATACTTACTACGAGCCAAGCGATTACGACAACCACGAAGCACTTGAAATAATCCAAAGCCATCAATGGTGACAACTACCGAAGCGTAAACTATAACCATTTCTTCTGGCTAAAATATAAACAAATAATAGGATTTTTTTAAACATTTTTGAGCAGTCTCTGGGTCATGAAATTTTGGCTATATTCTATATTTTTCAACATTTTAAAAAACTTTATTTCAAAAAACATCAGCAATAATCACACAAAAGTTTATTACCTGGTCTGCATAATTTGCAAAATGATGTGTAGAATGGGTGAGGCACTTCAAATGACACACAGGTTCTTCATGTAATAGCTGTGACACCAACAACTCTGCTTTCTGAAGAAAAAAAACTCACTATTCAGTATCGAAGACTAACTAGAATAATTACAGTAATCTCTCATTCATAATTTTCTCTCAGTTATTAGATGACTTTCTGCACTCTCGGCCAAGGATGTAAAAGAATGATCTTTCTTATTTATACAACTTTCATTTATATGACCTTTTCATTTGTGTAACTCATTTTGCGACAGAAAATTTTTATTACTGTGCTTTTCTTCCTTCAAAAAGGCTTCTACAAAGAGTCTAAAAAGAATTTTTGTTTTTGGTGAAGCAGCTATTATGGCTTACTATGTTATTTTTTTTGCTGCAAGTGTTTTAGAAAGGTGGCACATTTTCGTTTTTGCTAGAAACTGCATGTCGAATTAGCACCAATCATTCCAGCCTCTTTAGCTTCGCTATGTTTCAGAAGAGAGTAAAACAGAAAGGAGTTATCAGTTTCATTCAAAATGAATGAATGGAAGTTTGATGATAACTGAGTGACAAGAATTACAGAAATATTACGACTTCAAAAACTAATGATATAGATGGAAAATGAAAATTTGATTCTTGTAACTGGAAAAATTATTTTTGTAGCAGCATTTATATATTAGTTTTGTAGCACTTTAAAATTTTGGCAGTAAATTAAATAAACAGTTTTTATATACATGTATGTAGTAGCATACACAGGATTACTTTTTACTTTAAAAAACAGTGTTATCTCAGCTCAAAAGAAGGGGGTGCCCCACCTCAAGGCACAAAATACATAGAGACTTCCTCTAGAAGAAATAATTTATTTTTTTAATAAAAAATTTTGAGACACTTCTTTGATATTTGTATTTTTACATTCTCCGTAGTATCAACAAATCATTTTTCACTTATTTCGAGACCTTTTTCTCATTTCATTAATTTTGTGAGATTTCGTCACTTTTCCATAATCGTAGACACCCTGAATTTACCGACAGCTTTTGCATCGTAACTCCTGATGGTGAAGATGGATTCGTCATTGCTGTTTTTCCAGTGCAATAATAGGTTCTTTTGCAAACTTTTCTGTTCTGTTAAAGGATACATGAATATTTTATCAACAACAGCCAGTCAGGGAAAATTGATGCAAATTAAAAGATAATTAATGTAAGGAATGCATAAATCAAATAGCTGGAAACAGCGATTGAAGGTTTTTTTTCGTTGTTCTGTGGATGAGTGGCGATTTGCATAGTTTGATCCCATTTTATACCTTGTCAGAAGCCTGGGTGCCGAATCCTCGGGAGGTGGGCCTCAAGCTAACCCTATATGTGGCCAAAATAAATAAAATAGCAGGGAGGACAAATGATGTTATCGAAAAGTCCACTTCTATTGTGATGCAACTTCAAAGTTTCTTAAGGGATAATTTTGTTTTGGCACAAGATAGTGCGAAAGTGAAGAGTTTCTGCATTTTGTAGCAAAATGTAGCAAACGGTCGGAAATTGTAGCAGATTTTCCACCCCTGTGATGCAGCCTTTTCCCAACCTTATGAGCTAGCTCGTTTTCTGGGATAGACAACAAAAATAGTCTTTGATTTTTAGTTACTTAAAAAAAATTACAAATGTAACAAGGTGATTATATTACCAGATAAACACATTATGAGGTAATTATATTACCAGATAAATATATTACAAGGTAATTATATATTTACAGGACATATATATTATGATGAATAAATATTATTTTCCTATGTTTCAAGAACGAAGCCAATATTTACTTTCATTTACTTATATTTCACTTTCATACTTGTGTTATCAATCAATCTTCATGTTATATATTTTTCAAGTACATTTTTCTTTAATTTCACTTATACACTTATCTTACTTATAGGTATTTTTTTCCCTTGTTCCCTTGCACCCACGCATGAGTGAGCAATCACTGTATAACAAAATATTAGATACCATCTTGATTGTGATAAGCAATAAAATCTACAAAGAATCAATATTAAAAAGTCTGTTTCTAATGCAATGATTATATATGTACAGTACCCACAACTTTTAACCAAACAATGGCGATATCTTGGTTTCTAAAAAGTTGTAGAATGAAGCGGTTTTCACCAAAAATTATGGTTTGTGATTTTCTACCCGACTATGTGCAACTCGTCTTGATGAGGGGTCATCTACAAATTTATTATTGTCCAAACTTAAAAGTGAGAGAAAAATGAGTGGAAATGTGTTTGGGGATATTCTAAACATCGAGAAACTGAATTTTTAAAGGTTGATTGCAGGGGGAAAAACACACACCAAACAAGTTTCGAACGATAAACAGTCCATATGCTACGCGAGTGTTTGGATTTAGTGCTGTTAAAAAATAAATAGTTTTTATTTTATGGAGGTGAAAAAACAAACTTTTTTATTACTCTTCATTTTAGTGACTTTATATTTGTGATTGAACGAATATTTTTACCATAATTATTTCAAACGATGTGCCACAAAGCAATTGTTTGTGACGAAAATTTCATCAATTTAGGAAAATAAGAATTTTCTGTGAAACATTGCACTATTTTATAACTTTGTTTCATTTTGCAATTCTCCAATTTTTAATAATGCTAACAAAAATACGAATGAAACGAAATGCCATAGTTTTAGCAGAGACGACTCCACCAAGAGCCACTACCCTAAACTTGGCACACACTATGATAATTTATGCTATTGGGAGAACCGTTATTTATTATTATCTCCATAAATATTAACATCAATATAATTGTATAGTATTAATTTGTGAATTCTTTGCAAATTATTATATTTACCATTTCAGCTTATGAATGTTGTCTAAGGAATAAAACAAATTTCTGGAATAGTGAAAAATTGCAAAATTTTGTTGTTTATTTGTTTACTCGAATACTTAAAAAAAAGTTAAAAACACTGGATGGATAACTTAATTATCGTATCACTATATACTTAAAACAATAATTGCCAATTTCAGTAAAGTTATGATCTTCATATTTAAAAATCTTTGCATAATTTTTCACGAGAGAAATTTTTCAATGAGTTTCAAATTTATGTCTAGTATACGGTCCCTAAAAGTGGTCATTTTCATATAATCGCTCATATCTCGCGAAATAGAGGTCAGATTGGAAAGAAAATTGATTCTGTTGGGTTTTCGACTATGCTGATTCAAATAAAGTAAAAATTAATGGATGCTTCTATTCATAATTTTTTTAAATATGTTTAAATAATTCATAACTCATATTTTAAAAAAAGCCAAATTCAAAATGAGAATAAAATTATGTTTGGCCCATTAGAATCTATCATTTAAAATAAAAAGTAATGAGATATCTATATTATTCCAGCAATTATGCTCAAAAATAAGATGCTTCGGTTTAACATTACAACATTAGTTTTTCAATAATTTATATTTCACTAACTGTTCATTCAAAATTGATGAAATTTGGTATTTCTGGGTTTCTTGAGATACTGAATCCAGATATGGAAGGAAAAAATGGGGTTGCTACTAGCGTTCAAAAGTAGGATCTAGTTTTAACATCTAGATGCCTCCTTAAAAAAAATGAACTTAATACACTTATGGAAGATCTTAAATGAAGAAGAATGATACTTTTCTTTTCTTTCTTTTTTTTTTTACAATAAATAGAACCCAAGATATCACCATAGTTCGATTAAAAGTTGGGGGTACTGTATATTTTCCTCATGTGAATAAGGCTGGCTTACTTCTGTATACATTCTGACATATCCTGATGAGAAACCAGCAACAATGCATGTCCAATCTGGACCACCCTGTAAGCTCCTGAAATGAGATTTATATTCAGGATAGGCTATCACCACCTCCAACCAATGTTATTAATTTTCTAGCAATTTATGCAGCAGACTTCAACAAAACATGAAGATAATAAATGTGTAAATATATACCCACAGACTAACCTCTTTTGAGATGCCAGTGGTATAGCTATTAGACTAGTGATAGTTTCATTCCTAGAAATGAGAAATTAAGATATATAACAAGATTCACACATGAACATACACAAAAAACCAATTCCATAAACCATAAAGCAACAAAAGTAATAAGATCTGCAGAGAAATCAATCTTGTAATATCTTGTTATACTTGTACACCTATTAAAAGAGAGGCGTTGAGTAACGAGCGACTACTGTTTTTTTCTCTCTCCAAATTAGCAATAGTGAAAGTCAATGAAGCTATAAACCAACAGTGCATAACGTGTAGCCTGCATAAGAGTTCAATCCTGCCTGCGAAAGATGTAAGTCTAAAAAGGTATCAATCCACAGAACCCGCTAAATATACTATTTGTGGCACTTAAACTGTAATCATCTCGCATATCTAGCCTTTGTACTGTATAGGTTGCACACCCCTGTTATAACCCAATTTTATTTTTACTCATTAATTTGAAACTAAAAATTTAAACTAGGTAGAAACATCCAAAGGAATACTTGCACAATTCTAAATAATAACTGCTGATTGTATATAACAAATATGAAACTAGTATAACTGCAAAGCTTACTTTTCGACTGAAAGTTTTCCTTCGAATGTGGACACAAATTTGAGTTTTACATTGCTCTCTTCACTAACATCCCACTTGGCTGGAAAAAAAAACACATATCTTTCATCACATTTTAATACATAGATTACACATAATTATACCAATTACTCCTGAACCAATTTGAATATAATAATAATTCAACAAATAATAATTAGTGTATGCACTATATTTTAGATACTAATCTATTGTATTCACAGGTTTGCTTCAGTGGTCTTAGAAAGTGCCCCACCCCAATGAATTCACATTGTTAAACAGCAGGCCTAAACATAAATTTACATTATTGAACTCCCAATGAATAATCAATATACATGGGGTTAATAATTTGCATCATGAAATATTAAAAAGCTCTAAAAATATGCTAACCTGAGTTGACTCGATGTTTTACATTGTTGACCTTTTGGGGGGAGAGTGTACAGGTAATAGGTCATTGTTCAAAGTCTTTCTTTTCTTCAATATTTGTGAAATGTACAGTGTAAACAAAATCATACTGCTTACAGGTTAAACAGAGTACAAAATGTGTAAACCCCCACTCCCAATGGGATAGGAAATTTTACATCTTAAAACAACACTTCCTTCAGTCGACAAAAAGAAATCAAAAATTAGGAATGAATGTAACCGATAAGTACCAAATGAAATGAAGCTTATTGTATGGTTAAAAAATTGTGACTAGACACAAAATGGTGGATTTTTAATTAATAAGTCAAGGCTTGACAAATCGAAAAAAAAATTACGTGCCAGCCAAATTTCTTATGAGCCCCAAGAATGATTTTAATCTCAGAAAAAAGCAGTCTTAAATAATGGAATGGAAGAGATAGATAGCCTTTTTCTCAGCATAAAAGAAAACAGACATTTTCTGAATATTATGCTAAGCTGAACTAGAAAAATCATCTGGTCTCTGCCGGGGCTTGACAAAAGCCCTCTTGCAAACCAGACAAGCATGGTACCATCTACACCAATGGAGACAAAACTCTCTGCCGTCCTTATTTCATGCATTGCGGCATGAGGTGCTGAAGTAGAGGCATTACCGTAGCCTTTCTTAACTTCAGGAAATAGCCCCCAGGTGGGACAAGAGAGAGAGATATAGACAGCTTTTTCTCAGTCCAATATATCAAGGAAACATATATTCTCTGGATATTATGCCAAGGTGAACTCTGAAAGAAGTGTGTGAAATAAGGTAGGCAGGGACCTGTCTCTAGTGGTGTAGATGGTAGCATGCTTATCCAGTTGCAAAAGACTTGGGTTCAAGTCCTAGCGGAGACCAGATGACTTTTCTTTCTCAGTTCACATTGGCATAATATCCAAAAAATATGTTTTCTTGGTCCTAAATAATGTGTTTTTTTACTTTTCCAAGACTTTATATTCTTTTCCTATGTTGAAAGACACACTATCATGGAATCAGAAAATTTTGTGATTCACAGACTTCAATTTAGCAATCATGTACAGGAAAAATTTTGGCACCAATACCAATTTTTTAGTCGACACGGCAACCTGGTACCTCTGATTTGTCAACACCCACAATAAGTAGGGCCAAAACATACACAGATGCTCAGGTATTTTGCTAGGTTTGTGTTGATGTATAAGCACACAAAGATTCTGTTAATTTGATGTTTTAAATTTGAAACATAATCACATTTTAGAAATTCATTACAAATATATTTTTCCAGCAGAGATGGTTAAAAAAAACCAGCTTCACTTAATCATAGAGGGAAAAAAGAAAATGTAAGAATAAAAGCTGGAATGAAATGTATACAAACATGTCAAGAAAGCAACATGCTGAATATGTGCAAAGGCAAGGACATCTAGAGCTGGGGACAGAGAGATGATGCATTCTTGCAACCAAGTATTGTTCTCCGTCTTTGTGATGCTTGTATCAGGAGATTTGGCATTTGTGAAATCATCATCCCATCCACTGTTCCATGCTTCAGCGGAGTATTCATCTGAATATAAGGGGAAAAAATTAGTAAATCTTTAAAACAGTAGATTTCAGATAATTATTTTGGATAATTCATATCATAGTGTACGACAGAAGGATTCTTAACCTATGAGCTGCAGAGGCTTCAGAGATGAGTCAAAGATACACCTAATATCCCATTATAAATACCCTTTCTGCACCACTCATTTTCCAAATCTCAAAAACTAAATATTTATCTCGTTTACTTGGGTCATAGCTAAGAAACATTTCGAATATCTGACGTGATTGAACAAATTAGCAGCATTTCGATCATTTTTAATGCACCACAGCACATAGTTACAAGTAATTATAAATCACTTGTATTTTTTAGGTCTCTCACAGAAGTAGAGGCACTAACCGGTGTGTAGCGACTTCCTTCAATAGGTATGTGCTGTGTAGTTATTTGGCACCATTCTTGTTGTATCTCTGTCTCAAAAAAAGGTTGGGTGTGGTAGCCCAGGTCGATAAGAAACTTGCCTAAAGTGCCAAAGGATGTTTAGAGGTATCACGAGTTTGATACCTGGTTCATCCTTGTCAGAAAACTTTCCTGCCACAGGGGTACAACAGAAACGGCAACATGACATCAGAAAAAATTGCTACCGCAGGGAGTCCTCCATCAAGGAGTTAGCGCACCGACTTCTCAATGAGTATAAAATCAAGGCTGCTGTTCGGAATAAATTGTAGGTCCCGGTCTAATTAGCTCTCGTATGCAGAAAATGACAGTGGTGAGACAAAAATCATCAAAAAGGTTCGGATAAGGACTGAGCAGGTCTTAAACATGCAATGCTTCCGAACATCTTTAGGGAACAGCAACTCAAAAAGTGTTGCACAATCATGATGCAGATTATTCATGCTGTTCATGACTAAATAGGCCTACTACTACTACTTGACTGTGCATGCACCCGGTATACATATTAATTTGCATAATTTCAATCAATCATTTTTCAATTAAGTTAAAAATGAATGTAAGGCAGTGATTCCTGACATGGGTGATGGAATGTTCTGGAGGGGGGGGGGGCAGCAGAAGCTACAGGTATAACATAGGATCCTATGGGTTTGATTGCGTTGGGTGGAGGCAATGGGAGAAAAATATTTCTTAAGAAGGGAGTAATGGGACAAAAAAGTTGGAAAAAACTGATGTAAGGGGACTCGTCTGAATGTAAGGATCTAGAATAGAGAGCAATGTAGGCATATGTGGTGCTTTTAATAACTTTTTCCCATCAGACTTTAATAGGGAAGGTGATATTCAAGGTATGGGTGTGTCATGGGGTGATAAAGTTCTCAAAAATATTCAAATGGAAGATGTGGAAGCACTAAAACTTCTAAAAAATGTATGTGCAAGCAAAGCACCAGGACCAGAGGACCCTCTTGGGTTCTTAGGGAATGTGGTGCTAACCAATTGTTGGGGCCAGTTGAACAGATTTACAGGAGCAGTGTTGCTGAGAGTATTGTCCCAGGGAATTGGAAGTTTGCTAATGTGATTTCAATATTTCAAAAGGATAATAGAGAAACCTGTCGAATTATCATTCAGTGAGCTTGACGAGTTCCCTCCCAAAAACTTTGGAAATTATTATCAAAAGGCAATCAGTAAAATGAATAGATGAGAATAAAATATTGTTGGAAAATCAGCATGGGTTCGGGAAGGGGAAAGCAAGTGTAATTAACCTCCTTTGCTTCTATGATCATGTGACTAAAGCTTTGGGGAAAAGGTAAAAACATCCAACATGGTAAACTCTGGAAGCATTTTTACATGAAGTTGGGTGCAACTTTTTAAACTGGATAGAATCATGGTTGAGAGATAGGTCACAACGAGTTATAGTAAAACGGAGAAGTTTATGATCAGATAGGTGAGACGATTAGAGTTCTCAAGGAAGTTTCCTTTAGCCCATACTTTTTCACTTTTTATCAATAAACTCGATCAGGGTATCAACGAGATTGTCAGCATATTCATAGATGATGTGAAGCTAATGGTGAAGTCAGGAATCTAAGCAACAAACTTGAATATGATTGACACAGGGGCTAATGAATGGAGGATGACCTTTATTGTAGATAAGTGCATTGTTGCTTATTTTGGTTAAAAACTCCATTTCACTTACAACTTGAATAGTATTATCATCTCAGAAGCAACTAGAGTCTCCGATTTAGGAATTATTGATGAGCGGCTTAGGTTGTCCGAACGTTGTTTGCAAGTGGTCAAAAAATAGAATAGAATGCTTGGTTTCATTCTCAGAAAGGTCTCTGCATTCTCCTAAAGTGATCCTTCCACTTTTCCGGGGCTTAGTTCGTCCTGGATTGGACTATGTCATCCGGTTTTGGAGACCATACTTACATAGGAACATTGACTTGGTCGAGGGGGTGTAGAGGAGAGCCACGCATGCTCTTAATGACATACAGGGCTTAAGCTATGAAGAAAGACTTGATTTTTTGAAAATGCTTGCATTGGCAGAGTGCAGATGTTGGGGGGGATACGATTGAAATGCTCAAAATTTTCAACGGGATGGATAAAATGGACCATGACACCACCAATCAACTGCTTTGACAAGGGGGTACCAGCATCGTTTAGTAAGGGACAATTCCATGTTGTGGTGTCACAGGGAGTTTTTCTCTAATAGGGTTGTTAATAAATGGAATAGCTTACCACTGGGGATCGTGAGTTCTAACACAATTGATACGTTTAAAAAGTATAACAACATAGTGGGATAAATGAAGCAACTATTCATATTTAGAATAAGACAACCATAATCTCTTTTGTGGGTGGTGTATAATACAGTAGTAATTATTAGTTTTTTTCTTTCGAGATATTACTTTTATATAAGGTTGCTATATTTTGATTATATTTGACATCTATATTTTTTATGGGCATCGTTTTTCAGCCATCTCGTTGGGCAATTTGCCTGTTATGGCTTATGTTTGTATTTGTATAATTCCTAACTAATGGATACATGTCAAAATGTGTGTTCTGAATGTTTGCGTGGGCCGCCTAATGTATTGATATTATCCGAGTTACGACCAAATACTATGTTGCCATACATGCACCTAGCAAACATTCCTATGGCATATCTCTAATGAATTGGTACATGCTGGAATGTGTGTAGTCAGTGTATGTGTGGCTCTAGTGCATTTATGCTTGTAACATGTCGTACTAGTACTGCTTCCAGATTTTTGAAGTGAAAATGGCTGATGCTTGGATTTTTGTGTTATGTAAGTATGTATCATGTTCAAGGTCTGCCTGCTGTCTGTGGAGAGGCTTTACCAAATGAGACCGGCTCCCATTCATACCTGAAAGTTGGAAAACTGCATCACAGCTAAATAACAAGTTGCACAAAGGATGACTTAAGGACTGTTCTATGATTTTTGGAAACAACTATATGATAATCTATTTTTTTCTTTGACGATTTCCTTTCAAGCCTGTTGCTGCTTTTTTCCAGTCTGTTATTTCCTGCTGTTGACAGTTTTCTTGGTTAGCTATCTCGTAGGGCTGGAAAGTTTTCCATTTCCATTGGTCTCTTGACATCATCTCAAGATTAAGTCACTAATAGGTTTCACTAGTGAAAATAGCACTGCATTTGAATCAAACTAAAGCTATTTTTTCTTTGTTCCTTATCTGTTTGTTGCTGTTCCAGCGGCATGTTTTGTTATTGGAGTCCCAATGTTAGTTCAGTGGATTCTTAAGTAATACTTTTTTGTCAGGTTGTACCTTCCATTTTTATCCCCTTTTTGCCCTGACTGTTGTGTTAATTAAAAGGGAGTCCTGGTTTTTATTCACAACCCAGAGAATACTGATATATAACTCAGGATTTGTGCTCTGGAATCATATTTTTATTTACCAACCTGTTCATTGTATAATATGTTGCCTCATTTTCAATCTTGATCACAGATCATGTATCTGGTCTATGATGTTAAAAAAAATGTAATCTTCATCCCTTATTTATATATAGTCTGGGGGAACAGCTTTTTGTATATAATCCCTTTTTTTTTGGAAGACTTCATTTCCTTTCTAACTTGTTGGCCCTTCTTTCCCTCTGGTCGGCTATTTTCTTTCACTGATTTTTTTTCCTGCACATAATTATTATTTCTTTCGGCTTCTAGGTTGCAGTTCTATTTTTCTTTACTGTTGGTCATCATCTGAAGGCAACTTCAAATAATAGGCTTTTGTATAAAGTGCTGCGTTTAAATCAATTGAGTTCGCATTTTTTAGGGGTTTTTTTTTGTTGACCTCATTGTATTGTATACAGAGTTTTCCCAGTATGCTACACTGTTTTTTTTTTCTTTTTTGAAACATATTTTGCATATTAACAGTTTTAATCCAGTAATCATATTTTTACTGGACCCAGAGACTGTTTTTGACCAAATCCAGAGATTTTTTGCACTGACCATTGTATTATTTAAAAAAATAGTGTTGGTTTGTATTATTTTCAATCCTGTATCTGGCCTAAGACATTATTTTTCAATTGGGATCTCTTATTTAGTCTAAGAATGTTGTTTTGCTTGTTATTGTTTCTGTCATTGTTCATTTCCATTGTCATTTCATTTTTTTTTTTTTGTTTTAACAGCCATAATATTATCCTTTTTGGTGATTTTTTGTTTAACAAGGAAATATGTCCAAAAGCATGACTCTGTTGCACTCTTGGAAACTTCTCATCATTCTTTCAGATGTTTTTCTTTCCAAAGAAAAAAATCGCCAACACATTGCTAAAAAGGGATTATAGGCTACTAAGCTGTTTTGTCATGATCATTATTTCCACCTTGAAGCATTAAACACTAGTTTATTAAAAGTAAAATACTCTGTGATCGTATAGTCAGTTCAAATCCATTTTTTTCTCACGCTACAAATTCTATAATGCAGTCAAGTCCTGATTGTTGATTACGTGACATATAATTGCCATGTCATAACGTGCTTTGTTTTTCCCCATGATATCTCTGACATCAAAAACACCAAAATTTACAATTTATTGAATCGCTGCAGAAATTCAGATGTTTGGATCTTTAAACATCCTTATGACTTAGTTTTTAATTCTTGGACCAATCGTAAAATGATATTCCTATCAGGTGCCTACCTCAACCAATCAGGGGAGTGAAATTCAAAACAAGAAGCAAAAAGTCTTTCTTTCCATTTGGATACATACAACATACAACACTGACACCAAGGAGATGGGGGTGAGTGACCTAATATTATTATTTTGATTTCTTTAACAGGGCAATTGAAAACACTGACAAAGTGTAAAATGCATTGCTATGATTTATTATAAGTTAAAAGTTTGTTCACTGCAATTTTAACTTGAACATTTCATTTAACTATACTAATCTAGGCTATGTGTTTGCATCCGAAAGTACGATAAAACAAATTGGAACTGTCGTACTTTCGGATGCAAACACATAGCCTAGATTGTATAGTTATATTTCATTTAACTATACAATCTAGGCTATGTGTTTGCATCCAAAAGTACGACAGTTCCAATTTGTTTTATCGTCATTTTCTTTGGCAAGAAAAAAAATGTCTGAAAGCTTGACTATGTTTCACTTTTGGCGACTTCTTGTCATGCTTCCGGACAATTTTTTCTCGCCAAAAAGGTATTATACTATACCTTTTCCTCTTCGTAAAAGTAAGTGTTTGAGACATGCCCTATATTGAAAGGAAAAATGACTGGATATCAGTGGACCTCAAACAAAACTTGAGAGATTTGATGAAATGCAATTCAAATTAATCAGTGCATGGAAAAATAAAAACCACAAAGAATTTAATTAATAAAAGAGTAAGCATTCATTTCGTATAGAAATCATGAAAAGGAGGGACGGACAAATTTTTTTACACATCATTAATCACAGAATTTAAAAGAGAAATTCCAATGGGAAAATGACCGACTAACCAATTTCACTCGAATCCTCGAAATTGAGGGCATTTTTCACGGCATTGAAGTTAATAACGAAAGCGCGCTTCGTTAAATGACACGACATGATAATGGCAATCCTGCGAAAAATCAAAACATTTCAACTTGGCAATAAGTAAATAAAAAGAGAGACTTTACAATGACTAGCTTCAACGACGACCGAAACTAATAAAATATTTTTTTGTGCTTTTGTTTCTAAAAAATGTTGATCACCAAATATAAAAAAATACGTAATTATATTTATTTTATTTATTTTAGTTTCATTTCATGGATGAATAAAATAATAAAATCGAAGTTTGTTAGGATTATTAGTACGGCTTTGACCGACACTAATCAAAACAATAACAACAAAGCTTGTGATCCAGTAAGTAAATTAATGGATGTTTTGTGAAGATTTACTAAATAATCAAAAATTCAACACTGACTGTAAGTGGAAGTTGTAGTTTTACACTTTTAATTTGTATTTATAAACCAGGGTTGTCAAAGATTTTTCCACAGGATACTCAGTGGGTCCGGGTTTTTTGTGGGTTTTTATGAATATAATATGCTGTTTATTATGTTACATATTAGGCTATCATTCTCCCCCCCCCCTCCCCACAAGAGTGAGGGGATTCCTGGTGCCCGGGATGGCTATTTTTTTTTCACACCGTAAATTCACTGTAGAGGGGGCCCCTCTCCCGCCAAAGGTCACAGCCCAGGGGCCCTGCATTTTTAGGCTCATATACTAAGCTGAGCCGGGTTTTCCCAGGCGCAGGTTGGTTTTTTTTTTGTGCAGCGGGAACCAAATAGGAATATTTCTTTTTGGCAGAAACGTGTAACTTTATCACTCTATGCGATTGTGTTTTTCTAGCTTGGCGCATCAGCTGTTTTATCATCTGCATGCTCCAGTCAAAAGGGAAGGGAAAGAAAAAAATAGTATAAAAAAAAACATGCTGCGTACAACCAGGCGTCTGCCCTCCTACTCTAGTGGATATGGGTATGAGCCGAGGCAGGCATCTTCAGATGTGAAGAAAGCGGAGGCTGAGACATCTTTAGCTGGAAATTTAGCAGAGGCAGACATCATCAGCTGAGAATGTGGTAGAGGCAGACACCATCAGTTATTAATGAAGCTGCGGCAGAATTGTCCGGCTTCTAATGTAGCTGAGACAGGCATCATCAGCTGTGAATGAAGTTGCGACAGATATCCTCAGCTTGTAATGTAGCAGAGGGAGACATGTTCAGCACCGAATGCAGCAAAGGCTGACATCTTCAGCTGTGAATAAAGCCGATTCAGGTGTGGATCCAGGGCGATGTATTGGGAGGGGAAATTTATTGTTTAGGTTTGTTGAATCATCCCATACCTTACAGGACAATTTTTCCCTAATTTTTTGGCTCTTGCAAGGCACAATCTCCCACGTCTGGATCCGCACGCGTGTACAATGAATTTGATTCCTTCACAAGCTGTGAGGTTCAGATCTACCAAAACAACCCACTTGGAGAAGATGGCGTTGTGAAGGATATAAAGGGATCACTAAGGTGCGGAAGGAACGTCCATGAGGGAAGGAGAGAGATGGTAGGGAGGAGGTAGCGAGAGCTTCTGTTTTTGATATGTTGTCATTTCTTCTAAATTCCCTTAAATTTTACTCATATAATATATCAGTAAAATATGTATATAAAAGTTAAATTACGCAGGCCATGAAATGATGAATTTTATTCTTTAAAAACCTGAACTTAACTCAAGCATTTGCCCATTATTCCCGGCATAAGACGCTGCCATAAGGCATATTGCGCTCTGTAGAAAAACAATCTTACTACTTTCTTATTGGTGCTTGGACGGCATGTTGTACTGGGCTATTCAAGTTGCACGTAGCACAGAAAACCTGCCCATAAGAAAACCCAGACTTAATTTGTATACAAGGTGAATTGTGAATAATGTACCTAATGAAAAATTAAAAAATGGATTATAGGAAAAAAATGTGTCAAGTACACAAGTTGAAAGACCAGAACACAATATTTGAAAAGAGAAAAAAATTCCATAAAGTGACTCAGATTTTATCTAAATATCTGGATTTAATTGTGAGCTACAAATGGCGAAAGATTGGCAAAGTTCAAAATTGAATTGTCCCTGAAATTTTTAATTGCAATTCCACATTCAGGTAAATTTACCAAAAACTTATCCATTGCAGCAGCTTTTTAAAGAGCCTACAATGAACCATATCAGTGTTCTTGTTCAGGAGAAATTTAATGTTTTGTTTGCAATGCATCATTGAAATCTGTTTTCGTCAAAGTAGATATTTGACAAAAATTTGGAATTGGCATTTACTGATTTTGGTGATAGTTTGATTTTGCAGAAAAAATCTTATACAGTAATTACACCTCTATCAAGATATCTGCATTTAATGGTGAGTTGCAAGTAATGAGGGATTGATGAAGTGTAAAATTGAATAGACTCCAAAATCTACTAAAATGTCTACTACAAAGTTACCACCAATATAGTGTATTGTAGGGTCTTTCAAAAGCTGGTGCAATGGAGAAGTTTTGGTAAATTTGTCCGATTGTGGAATTAGGTATTAAAAATTTTGGTGACATTTCGATTTTTACCGTCGCCAATCTTTCAGAGCTTGTAGCAGACCATAAAATTCAGATATTCTGATGGAAATGATGACACCTTATATGAATTTTTCTGCTCTTTCTAAATGTGTGCATAGTTTGCATATGGGTGCAAATTTCAGATAATGTACAATTTTTTTTTTTCAGACTGAGAGAAACATTTTTATTCCATAACCCATTTTCCACCATTACTCCCGAAAGGACAAGGTTTCTATTGTGTTCTGACAAACTTTGCTAAAAAATCATTTTTAGCAAAAAAAAATTAGTGGGCCCGCCAGTTTTTTCTTTGCTGAACCCACTTTGCCAACTCTGATATAAACAGCTGAAATGAACATGTATGTCACCATCAGAATTTGATCGCTTAAGTTTCATTTAACATTGAAAATATCGGAAAATTTGATGACTATTTGATATATAACTGATTTTTTAATTTTTTTTAATATTTTTTTTTTTGTAGTTTTCAAACATTGTGAAAGACATACCTGTACTTTTCAATATTATCTTCATTGCATCATGGCCGAAGAAAAAGAGCAAATCATTAAAGATCAAGAAGACGAATCAGTTGTTGAGCTTGAGAGTCATCTTATCATGAGACTGCCCCCTACACCTGCTGCAGCATTAAGAGCAGCGGTCAGGTCTGGAGTTCTGAATCTGAAAGATCGTTTGTCAATTCAAATTGAGCAGCCGGAAATGAGGCGAGGGACAGTTAAATTCGATAAGTGGTCACTAACTGGCAAAATTGTGGATTTACCCACAATAGTGGAGTCCTATAAGACACTGGACTGCAAAACGTTCTACAAGACTGCAGATCTCGCCCAACTGATGATTTGTAAAGAAGAAGAAGAAAGTGTCAAAACTGAAGAAGAAGAATTTCCCAAGAAGAAAGATATGAAAGACAAAAGACATCTGCAGCTTCATGGCGTTACTCCTCCGTTGAAAAATGTCAGGAGGCGCAGATTCAGGAAGACTCTCAAGAAGAAATATGTCGACCTTCCAGACATTGAAAAGGAAGTGAAGAGGCTTTTCCGTATGGATAATGAAGCTATTAGTGTTCGATATGAAGTGGTCAATGCGGAAGATGAAAAGAATAATCCGAAAGCTGATATCAGTGATGAAAATATCATGCCTTTGGACGTGAGTAAGACTCTGAACGACTCTCAAAGTTTGGATGTTGCCGAGTACGATCTCTTCGGTGAAGTTTTAAGTAGTTCTGATGGAGAAAATAACTTTGAATCAGAGCTCGGTGATAATAGTCAAATGTCCGTAGAAATGATGAGTAAAGTAGGTGAAACTTCAAAACCCCTTATAGAGTTTTCAAAAGGTATTCTCAACAGTCCCTGCCAGAAGCAAACTGCAGATAACCGTGATTGTATCGAGAGTGATAATGTTGCCATTGCTCAGTTAGAGTCAAAAACAGCTGGTGAGAATCTGGGCCAGATACTCAAAGAGCACAGACCAGAAGAGGAAAAAACGATACTTCTCGAGAAACTGGACGAATTGGAACACGAGATAGCAGAATTGTTAGCTCGTAGAAGATCTCAGGAGTTGGAAATTATGAGCATAGAAAATCAGGCTTTGAAGCAACGATTCCAAAATGTCATAGACAACTTGAAGCAACAAGAATATGAAAAGCAACGAGAATATGATCAAATCGTAACCATCTTACATGACACTTAAGCAAAAATGGTTTTATGCTGAGCAGAACTGTATTTATAGGAGGGTTATACTGGAGGCAAGTTTCAATGAGCTATAAATTTGTTTAATTGATGCTCAAGAAAATTATTGAAAGTGGTGGTGGTGGTGGTGGGGAGAGAAACTGTGAAAATCATACATCTGCCTCTGGTATCAAGCAGATAGTATCGAAAATAGCAATGTGTTGCTTACTAGTTTTTTTACAACAAATTTATCAACAATAATATAGAGAATGAGTTTACACTTGACCTCTTTTATATTCAATATATACATGCAAAAGAAGTTTTTTAATTTTTGTATTCAATCATTTTCATCATTAAACTCAGACCTACTTCTGAACCTGAGAATCATTGCCCCTGAATTCTATACGCAATGATGCAATGAAACATGATAGCTTTGCCATGTGGATAAAATTCATATTATTTTTCATTTAGCCTCAAAGATGGGTTTGGAGGTTATCGTCTGGAGCAGAGCAATGAATTGTGAAGCAAGTGGTATTCATGACAATCATGGATGAAAATCATTGGCCGAGTGAGAATCTCGTACCTTGATTAGTAAATCAATTTATCATATGTAATGCTTTTGTGACCCATTCGCTCCTTCCTTCCTAGTTGCAGCCCTATAGCATGTTAGTGGGTCCCAAATCTTAAAAAAAGACATTTTTTAATATATATCCTAACAATATTTTTGACTCGCTGACATAATTAATTTTACTAACCCACATTAAAAATGATATAATGGAAGTCATGAAACTGTCTGCAAAATAAGGAACAAACCCTGAAGGGAAATACTCCTCCTATTATACAAATACAAGGCAGCAAAAGGAAAAATGCCCAGCAAGGTGGCTGAGAAAAAGATGCCCATAACAAGTATGGATGTCATATATTTCTAAAGTACAGCAACCCCCAATTCAAAATGCTATTATGAAAACTAGAAACAATATATAGGCCTACATAATAAAATATTATACACTGCCCATAAAAAATATGTATGGTTGTCTTATTCTGAGTATGAATAGCTTCTCTATTTACCCCAACATGTTTATCGTATTTCTTTTTAAATGTGTCATTTATTTCTTTTAAAATAGTTCCTTACCAATCGACACTGGTGTCCCCGTCTAAAAGCAGTCGATTGATGGCATATTAATAATACATGGTCCATCCCATTCAAAATTTTTAACACTTCAATTATATCTTCAAAAGAAGTCTCTCTTCATAACTCAAGCCCCCTGTGTGCCAATAAGCATACACGTAGCTCTTCTCGGCACCCCCTTTAACCAAGTCTATGTCCCTCCATAGATATGGTCTCCAGGACGAACTAAGCTTTGGAAAACCGGAAGAATGACTTTAGGAGAAAGTGGAGAGACCTATTTGAAAATGAAACTGAGCATTCTATTCCCTTATTTTGACCCCTGCTGAACAATGTTCTGAAAACCTAACCCACTTGTCAATGAGAATTCCCAAATCTGTGACCCTAGTTGCATCTGACATAGTGACACCATTCAACTCAAGAGAAACGTGGGTTATTTGAACCAAAATGAAAGACCATGCACTTGTCGATGCTAAACATCATGCTCCATTCATTTGCCCATGCTGCAATCCTGTTTATGTTGGTCTGAAGCAACTCCCTATCACTTTGATTCCAGATTACCTGCAAATTTGCTAGTAATCCCATCGATACCCCGATAGAGTTTATCGATAAAAAGTGAAAAAAGTATGCGGCCAAGGACACTTCCTTGAACTCCACTTGTGACGTCTGTCTAACCAGAGAATTCCTCCGTTCACCATAACTCGTTGCGACCTATCTCTTAATCATGATTCTATCCAATTCAGCAAGTTGCCCCCAATTCCAATCTCGTGTAAACATAAGAGTTTACCATGTTGGACCCAATCGAATGCCTTCTGGAAATCATGGTAAACAACATCTACATTTTTGCTCTTACCCAAAGCCTTAGTCACATGATCATAGAAGCAAAGGAGGAATGTTACACATGACTTCCCCTTCCTGAACCCATGATGATTATCTGATAATACATTATTCTCATCTATCCACTTTTGAATTGCCTTTCGATAATAATTTCCAAAATTTTTGAGAGGGAGCTCATTAAACTCATTGGATGATAATTGGACACAGCTACTCTCTACTACCCTTTTTAAGTATCGGAACAACATTAGCAAGCTTCCAATTCCTTGGGACGATACCCTCAGCAACACTACTCCTGTATATCTGTGCAACTGGCCTCAACAATTCATTAGATCATTCCCTGAGGACCCTGGGATAGATATCATCTGATCCTGGTGCTTTGCTTGCACATACATTTTTTCAGAAGATTTAAGACCTACACATCTTCCACTTGAATATCGTTGAGGATTTTATTACCCAATGCAACACTCTTACTTTGAATATCATTATCTCCATTAAAAACCTATGTGAAAAAGTAATTGAAAACACTACACATGCCTACATTGCTCTCTACCCTAGACAATCCTGTCTAGAGGGGGCCAACATCCATTATTGATGTATGTAAAAAATGATTTTGGGTCAGAGCTAATATTATTTGCCAACCTAGATTCAACTTTCTTTTTACTATCCTTTATTGCTTTCCTCAACGCCCTTCTTTTATCAGTAAACAATGACAGGTCACCTCGTCCACTTTTATACTCTCTGAATGCTCTTTTCTTTTCAAGATAAAGGTTACGCATGCTATCCGTGAACCATAGGGGGGCGCGATATACAAACATGCTTTTTCCCCACAAAAGGTATGATGTCGTGCAAAACCGAGGACAGCTTTGTGCTAAATTCTTCCCATTAACTTACCACCCCTACTGATTGCAACTGAT
This sequence comes from Pholcus phalangioides, assembly GCF_987345545.1. Lineage (NCBI taxonomy): Eukaryota > Metazoa > Arthropoda > Arachnida > Araneae > Pholcidae > Pholcus > Pholcus phalangioides. The sequence goes on from NW_028301609.1 coordinate 15,482,750, forward strand.
CTTTGAAAACTTCTGCTAACTTTTCTCTTCAAACATCAAAGTCAGTTCTCCAAAAAGAAGGAACCAGTCTTTTGTTATCAACCAAAATAGCAGTATGCCTAGTGGCTTCTGATACATGCCTGATACAAAAAATTATCAAGCACCAATTCAAAGTCTCTTTCATATTGATCTCTAGCTGAAAGGTTCTCCCAATCAATACCCTGGTAATTGAAATACCCTAGTGTGACAACCGTCTTATGCTTACACATGTAGGAAATTTCATCATGATACTATTATACATACTGGGTCAATAAAATAATTTAGCGGATATATGAGGCCCTTAGCAGCTTCAAAAATAAACAAATGCATATGTGTGGAGTTTACGACGGAAACCAACTTCAGCCAACCACCATTGTGGGGCGAGTAGGGTTTGCATCCAGGCCCTCATGATGTGAGTCCCACTCTATGACCACTCTACCACCACAGCAGCAAACAATGCTACTACATTAATTGTGGTGGTTGTGCCATGTGGTGTGCACTCATGGTGAATCACACCATTGGAGTCAAGGAAGACAGTCAGCATGACTTTGTCATTGCATTTCGTGAAGACAAAAGTCGTGTCGAAATGGAATGAACGGGTCCAATGCTAATGCTTTCCTCATCTGCAAGTTTTGTATCTGTCAAACATCGGAACTCGCGGGTTTGTAGTCACAAAAAAAAACTTGCACGGTGGGCTCCATAACCTGTTACGATGAGTCTGGGGATCTATTAAGATGTGGTAATGCTAGTGCTGGTGGATGTGTCTGGTTGTTATTTCGGAAACATACAGTCATGACTCCTTTCTTTTTTTAGTTATTTAATAGAAGAGAGAGAGACTTTTAGGACATGTTCGGTCGACAGTTGGAGCCAGACTGAACTCCAATACAAGAACACACTAGATAATGCCTAGCTAGTAAGTGGCATAAAAAATATAATAAAAATATAAAAATTGTACAAGACAAGTAGCGCCACAGTACTCCCCCACGAGTCTGAAGGACGGCATATGGCACAATGTACAAAATATGATAATATAGTTACGACGATATGACAGTATAGTTACGACGATTTGACAATATAGTTACGGCAACTAATATGGCATTGACATGTGCAAAAAAAAAATGTTGTTCGAAAAATTCAAAAAATACGCAATACGAAAATACCTTATGCACAAATTAATAGTCGAGCAAAAAAAATAAATTACAAATGATCAAAAATTAGTAAATGTATGTATATGCAAAAACGATTACTAGAATAGATAATAGACATATATAGTATACATATAAGAAAATTGAAAAATGAAAATTTTTTTGCAAAACATAATACTAATTTTCAAAAAATGTTGCAAAAAACAAAAATAATGTTATTCATTTGAAAAAATATGCAAATAAGAATAATATCAAGGAATTCTTATACGAACCGTACGCCCTGATCGAGTTACATAAGGCTGTTTCGGTTCAGCGAACGATGATTGCTCATTAAAAGTGCAATCAAGCAAAAATGCTGGTTTCAATCTGTCTATTGAGATTTTCGCTAGTTTGCCTTTCATGTTCACTGTATATACTTTTGGAGATCGTTCAATCACTTCATATGGCCCCAAATATGGTTGTTGAAGGGGCTTTCATACGGTGTCCAGCCGCACGAACACATGGGAAGAAACAGCAAGTTCTTTATGAACGAAAACGTTGTGAGTCCCATGCCTTGAAGTTTGGATCGGACGTAAAGTGTTTATGTGATCTCGTAGAGCACGTAGAAATTCCGGCTGTGTTGGCTGAGGGTCGGAACTGCGGAAGAATTCACCAGGTAGGCGCAATGGTGATCCGTAAACCATCTCAGCAGCAGAAGTGTTGATGTCCGGTTTGATGCTGGCTCGGATGGACAGAAGTATGGTAGGTAACACTTCAGTCCAACGTTCCGTGGCATGGCAGCGTATGGCACCTTTGAGCTGCCGGTGGAACCTTTCAACGATGCCATTGGAGGACGGATGATACGCTGTCGTGCGTGTTTTCTGAGTTCCAAGAAAACGAACGAATGCGCGAAACAAATCACTTTCGAATTGTCTCCCTTGATCGGTGGTAACCGATTCCGGAACTCCGAATCTGCTGATCCAACCGGAGTAGAATGTCTCTACAACAGTTTCGGCTTTTTGGTTTTCCATCGGGAAAGCCTCTACCCACCTGGTGTATCGATCCACACAGGTAAGGCAGTAGGTGAAACCCCGAGAAGGAGGAAGAGGACCAACAATGTCGATGTTAATGTGTGAGAATCTGCATTGGGGCAAAGGGTATGCACCGATGGAAGATCGAGTGTGGTGACATCCTTGCGTATAGAACTCCACACAAATCGTTGACGAATAAGGTCTACAGTTGATTTAACGCCTGGATGGGCGAGGTTATGAAGGACCGTAAACATGTGATATCGGTGTTTTTCTGGTACGTAGGGACGGATAATTCCAGTGGATAAATCACAAAAAAGTTCTGTACCCTGAGGACCGAATTTGATAGGTTTTATATCGAGCACCCCACCTGGTTGTCGGAGGGCTGTTAATTCAGCGTCTGTACTCTGTGAAGTAGCAATAGCTGCGTAATCAATCGAGTCAGGTAAATTAATTTCGGATAATCTGGAAAAAGCATCCGCTACAACATTTCGCTCACCCTGAATGTAACAAATGTCCGTAGAAAATTGTGATATGTACTCTAAATGACGTCGTTGTCTGGGAGAGCTGTTATCATTAACTTTGTGAAAAACATAAGTTAGAGGCCTATGATCACTGTAGATGGTAAATGGTCTGCCTTCTAACATGTGTCTGAAATGTTTAATAGAACTATAAACCACAAGCAACTCGCGATCATAAGTACTATAGTTCTTTTCAGTTGTCGTTAACTTTCGAGAAAAAAATGAGAGTGGTTCGACGACACCATCGGAAGTTTGTTGTAAAACAGCTCCGAGAGCGAAATCTGATGCGTCGACTGTCAACGAAAGATGAGCATCATGTTTAGGATGAGCCAAAAGCGTTGCATTGGTAATAGCATGTTTACACGTTTCGAAAGCAGCAATAGTTTCCCCCGACCAAGCGATGAGAGATTTATCTTTTTTCTTCTTCTCTTTGCACAAATCATGTAAGGGAGCCTGGTCAGATGCTGCGTTTTTTAAGAAACGGTGGTAAAAGTTGAGAATTGCAAGAAATCTTCGAAGTTCATCAACCGTTTTTGGTTGCGGATAATTACGAAGAATGTCGACTTTTTCTGGCAAAGGAGAAATGCCGTTGCTGTTAACCAAAAATCCTAAGAACTCTATCTCAGATTTCCCAAATATGCATTTATCAGGATTAAGAATTATACCAAAACTGTTTAAACGTTCAGAAACCAATTCTAGATCTTTAAGATGTTCTTCTTCTGTTGCTGATGCAACTAGTACGTCATCTAAATATGCATAACAGTTCAAGTCTCTTAAGACAATATCTATGAACCGTTGAAATGATTGTGCCGCATTAGACAATCCAAAACACATATATAAGTACTCATAAAGTCCGAATGGGGTAATAATGGCAGTTTTTTCAACAGACTCGGGATCTAAAGGTATCTGATGATAAGCCTTAACCAAGTCCAATTTAGAAAAAATGTTTTTTCCCTGCAGACCGTAACTGAAATCATGAACATGTGGTATAGGACATCTGTCTGGACACATTATAGAATTAAGTTTTCTGTAATCCCCACATAAACGGTATTCTCCATTACGTTTAGGAACAATGTGTATCGGGCTTGCCCATGGACTTTTTGAAGGTCTCAGTATGCCCTGATCCATTAGCGTTTGAACTTCACGCTTTGCAATAGCAAGTTTCTCTGGAGAAAGTCTGCGGGCTTTGGTAAAGACAGGAGAACCTTTAGTAGTAATGCAATGTGTAACGCAGTGTTTTTTAGAAGTAGCCCCAAGCATAGAAGGATTCATTAGATTAGGAAATTTAGATAAAATTTTCAAGTAGGGCGAATCACCACTAATGGTCTTTAAGCCTAATGTAGGGCAACTGGCATTGCTACATTTGATTGAAAGTGAAGTCAAACTGTCAATCAAACGAGACTTTTTTACATCAACTAATAGACCATAATGTTCTAAGAAATCAGCACCTAATATCGGGCGATTAACATCAGCTATAACGGGGGACCATCTAAATAGTCTGCGTAATCCTAAATCCACTGATAAAGATTTGCAACCATACGTAGAAATTTTAGTATCATTAGCTGCGTATAGCGAAAAGTTTGTATCTGCTTCTTTATGTACCTGTGTATCTCGTGGGAAAACCGAAATGCTAGCGCCTGTGTCCACTAAAAAACCAGTACCGGATTTTCGATCATGAACAAAAAGGCGAACTAAACGCCGGCCATCACCTGCTGTCGCCAAAACAGATGGGCCAGTTAGTTTTCCGACCAATCACAGGGTTTAATGCATTTTGATGCTTTTCGACCGAATTTGAAATGGTACCAACAATAAGGTTTACGTTTGGGTGTACCATCACCACTAGACCTCTCTCTAGACCGAGAATTCGAACGAACTCTTCCCTTTTTGTTAAAATTTTTCTCTCTATAGCGGGATAGGCGGTCAACAGCAACGGTCAAAGTCGAAATTTGACTTTGAAGTGATTGCAAGCTGATGGTTTCATTACGGCTGACCTCAGAAATAGTCGGTGTGTGCCCAGTGACTTCGGTAATTTTATCTGCCATTTCTGCTACATCCGGCAATGTATCCTTACTAACAGAAAGTATCTGCTGTGTATGGATAGGCAAACGTTGTAACCAAAGGGTTTTAAGCACTTCATCTGAAATTTTCTTGCCAGCTAATGTATGCATCTCATGCAACAACTGAGAAGGTCGCTTATCCCCAAGAGTGAGCTCTTGGAGTAGAACTCGTAAGCGGGAAGTTTCCGACAGTGAAAACTGTTGACAAATGCGTGTTTTTAACTGGTTGTAAGAATCGTCTGTAACAGGAGCTCTGATCAAATCGCTAACATATGATAACACTTCAACATCGAGAGCTGTCACAACACAGTGAAATTGCGTTTTAGGATCAGTAATTCCGGCAATTTTAAAGTTCGATTCAATCTGAAGAAACCAAAGATCGACATCGGATTTCCAAATCGAAGGCGCACGAAAAGAAACACGCGAAAGTTCTAATTCAGAAGACATACCTGTTTCTTCGGTAGCGTTTGGCATATCCAAAAAAAAGTTCAGCACAATCCAGGAAGGGAATTGAGGAGATGCCCCCTCAATCAGTCAGCAAACGCACCACACACAGGGAAAAAAAGAAGAAAGGCAGCAAGTAACATATTACGAAGCGAGAAAGAGTACTTGTTTTCGTCTGCTTTCGAGTTCGTGGCTGTCAAACATCTGCTTTACGTGGGTCACCAATTCTGTGGTAATGCTAGTGCTGGTGGATGTGTCTGGTTGTTATTTTGGAAACATACAGTCATGACTCCTTTCTTTTTTTAGTTATTTAATAGAAGAGAGAGAGACTTTTAGGACATGTTCGGTCGACAGTTGGAGCCAGACTGAACTCCAATACAAGAACACACTAGATAATGCCTAGCTAGTAAGTGGCATAAAAAATATAATAAAAATATAAAAATTGTACAAGACAAGTAGCGCCACAAAGATATATTTTTGTTACAGAAACATTACTACAAACTGCACAACACATAACAACGACGATGGTTACAAGAGGAATGGGAACATAAACAGTACACTAACCAGTGTATAGCAACATACAAGTGCTGCCATCTATCAGACATTTTTCCACTAACATTTTCTGATCATGATTCGATGATCCTACTTCAACAAGGTTCTCATTTTGTCAATAACAATCTCATTTCTGGTTGTTGATGGCCTACCAGAACATGCTTTACTCTCCATTGATATGCGGCCATCTCTGAAGCATTTGTACCACAGCTTTATCATTGCACGCCCATTTCTTCATCTCTGAAGGCCTATTGAATCAGGCAGATTGTTTCCACTTGGGAATCACCAAGGTTCACACAAAGTGTAATGCAATATCATTGTTACAATTTTTGTTGTTGTTTTTTTTGCTATTTTGTCAAAAACGAAAATGTGACGATGCTCTTACACTTCCTCACTCATCGCTTTCTGCCGACAACTGACAGCTTTTGCAATCAGGTGGAAATTCAAGCATGTGCATTAGGATCGCCTACATATGTGAACCAAACCACTCCTTAGCTTCATTGGTTCATGCACTAAAAATTATGGTCAGATACTTTTTGAGCAAACCTTGTATAGGGGTTTCAGAGTATGTTTGAGAATGAGAAGAGAAACACAGACTTTTAGAGCACCTAGCTCTTACCGTTACAGTAAGAGTTTAAAAAAATTCAAATGGTAACATTCATTTTCCTGCATTGCAAAGTGATCGTGCAGTAAAAAAAACCATAAATGATATTCAAACTGTATCTGTAGCATGATGGATGCCAGCACAAAATACAGACAAACATTTGGAAACAACCAATGCAGATCACATTACTACTACATGCAAGGCCAGCTCTGGACATTTTTCTAGTGTAAGTGAATATTATGTTTTGGTGATAAAAAATTGCCCCTCCCCTTCTGCAGCCACATAGCTCACAGGATTCAAAATTCAGCCGTGGCCGCAAGAAGTTCCCTGATTGAAAGGTTTGCTCACCAAGCCCTTAGTGCAGAGGTCCTCAACCTTTTCCTAGTCGCAAGCACTGCCTGTACCCATCATCAAAAGAAGAGCACCCTTACAGCAAGTTTGCCATATGAATGCATGAAATCAGAATGATTTCAATCCATCAATACAATTTGTACAAGGTGTCTACTTGAGATCCATCAAGTGCTCGCAAACACAAAATTGGACACTAGCATCGAGCACTCTTGGTGCTTCAAGAGCACTGTGGGTGAAGAAGATGCCAGAGACCTTTTTTTGTTTCTATTTATGGTATTACAGCAGGGCAGAAACAAGAGCGAGAGGGCAATAGGTGGGAACAAAAAGACTTGTGTTCTAGTCATTCTTCCACTCATAGGTGCAGATAGACTTGGAAGTCTGGGGGGCACGTTCATTACTGCTGGGAGAGGCACGATGATGATGTTAATTCATATATACATTAGATCAGTTGAATCTACCTTTGACACTGGGAGGGGGGCAATTCCCCCCCCCCTTCCGTATCTCGGCCCATGCTTCCGCTTTTCCGATGCTTAGTTCGTCCTGGACTGGAGTACGCTGTAAGGTTTAGAGACTATACCTACAGAGGGACATATACTTGGTTGAAGGGGTGCAGAGAAGAGCTTCCGTGTCCTTATTAGCACACGAGGCTTGAGTTATGAAGAGAGACTTCATTTTTTGAATATGTTTACATTGGATGAACGCATATGTCGGGAGATATGATTGAAGTGTTCAAAATTTTCAATGGGATGGATAGGATGGACCATGAACTTTTAGTACACCGCTAATCAACTGCTTTTACAAGGGGACACCAGTATTGATTGGTAAGAGACAAATCTAGGTTATGGTGTCACAGGGAATTTTTCTCTAATAGATTTGTTAATAAATGGAATAGCTTACCCCCAGAGCTAGTGAATTCTAACACAATTGACACATTTAAAAAGAAATACAGAAAACCTTCTAAGCCCTGCAAATAACAAGGAAAAATTGGTCTGTCCCATATAATATGGGACGACACAATAAATCACAACTCCCTGGATGTGCATCTGATCTGGAATGTCTTCATGTTTTATTTACAATGCAACGTATCATGACAGCTTTATATACTGTGCATAGGCGGAGATAGACGTGAAAGTTTGGGAGGGGGTGGGGGGCATGATTCATGTACATTAGATCATTAGGCTCCACCGTTGATGCCCCGCCGTATCTCCACCCATGCTCCTACAGTCAGCATGTAACAGCGACCATGTAGATCACCATAGCTACCGTAATCTACAACAATCGCAGCCATAACCGTAAAGCACAATCCAGGCTCGCAGCCAAACCAAAAATAAATGCAGCTGAAGACAGTGAGGGCAGTTACAACATCATGAAGGAACTGCAAGTCTGCATATATATACGCTGAATCTAGAGCGCTGGCGAGTGAAAAAATTTTATGAGCCACCAAACAGGTTTTTGAAGCATTGGGCATAAGAAAAAAAAAAAAGTTTTTAAGGCTGTTTCCAAACAAGCACGACTATTGTCACACGCCGGGCGGAACGCATAAGTTGTCCGACGATGGCTATTTTTTACAGATGAATGTTTCATGATAAGAAAAAGCCGCCCATCCAACATTTGCGCCGTGATTTTTGCCATCTGATCTTTAGTTCATTTTTAATTTAACCAAAGCATACACTAAAATTGACGAACGTGTAGATAATGCTTGTAATTTGTCCTCTAAAACCGAGAAAGCCCAATATTTTGGCTAAGTTCTGAAGAAATTTGCAGTAATTCTTGGAATCGGGATAAAGGGTAAAAAATCCGTAGAGTTGACAGGTCTGTTTATGATTTCTCACAGCAAATCCCATTTTTATTCGTTGATTTTTGTTGCCAGTAGGGATACCGGCAGTTTATTATGACCACCCTGTATATGCTACTAACCAGGGTTGGCAGGTTTTTGACACATGGTAGTTTTTGACGGTTTAAACCGCAGTTTAAACTGTCACGTCAAAAACCTCAAATATTGCTTTTCGATATAAAAATTCCCAATGAAAATGCACACGTTAATAACATGTAATGTTTAAAGTGACTATGTTATACAAAGAATAAATATTTAATAAGATTCTAAAATAATTTTCTACTCCCGACAGAATTATTTTGGACAATATATGGTTTTTTTTTCTTATAAAATTTGAATAAAGCATAACATGAACATTGAAGGGAAAACTGTGGAACGATTTGACATTCTTTGATTCAAGATAATTCTTGACCTTCCAAAATTTCTTCAACTGCTTATATATATGCATTGATATAAACTATCTGCTGTACTCTTTTTACAACAGATAAGTGTTTAAAAAAGTTTATTACATCATGTATGTAATGTTGATTTCTGTTATTATTAAATTACCTAGATAACCACTGATACTTAAAACGATACTCTTATTGCACATAACATTGAAATATATCTAGCGATCAAAATACTAAATTGTAGGACTAAAATGTCATTTAATTTGGCAATGCTAGCTTGTATATGTCAAACTTGTTTTATTCTTACTTTTGCACTATGATATGGTACATTTACTAGTATTTATAATGCAATGGTTTTCCAATTGAAGCTGTATTCAAACATGCAAAACAAATGCTTTGGGTATAAAGTCTTGTCAGCTCTGCTTTGGTTGAAAATACTCTTTAAAGCTGTGTGAATCTAAGAATCTAATCACCCTGATCTAAGAAATTTTTAGGAGAAAATAAATGAGTTTAGTTAGTGCATTAACAGACGCTGCGTTAGAAATTTTATATGGAATAAAATTTTGGGCAGATCAGAAAATTAAAAATATCAAAATATATATTTTTCCTCAGTAATTATAATTCTGAATATAAAACCCTTTAATCTAATTAAAAATAAGTATTTTGTTATTTAACATATCTATCAAGTTAACAAAAACTATTTGACATCATTGACAGTAAGATTTTGATAGTTTTAATACCGAGTTAGTTTCTGGGGTCAAAAACCTAACCCTGATGCCCTATCATACATATTTTGAATAAGCAGCTCTAATCCACTTAACAAATTGAACACAGGTAATGAGTAGTTTAGATAAATAAACCATAAAATTATATTTTATATGTTCTAGACTCTTATGTTGAAGAATTCAAAATTGCAAATTATAATTAATATTTTGTTTTAATTATTGTAATAAATTAATGTTTAAAAATAAAACATTGTAATATGCCAAAAAGTAAGTTTTTCATCATGTTGTATACCTATTATGTTCAAAACATTATCAAAAGGCATTCATTTATGTTTTTGATGGTTTAAACCAGTTTTCGACGCTTGTCATGTCAAAAACCCAACCCTGCTACTAACTCCACTCAATTGAAACACGCTCATTTGAGAAGTGGGCTGAATGAAATCTTGTGAAATTAGGCTTTCAAAAGAAAAAGTGATTTCTGAATTGCAGAAATAGAAAGAATCACATGAGGTGGGATATTTTGTAAATGGTAGTAAGAGGATTGAGGAATATGAATGTTTTAGTGATTTCAGTGGTGTGCAATATTTACAAGTTTTGTATGAATTACAGTATACTTGCATTCTCGACAAATTAATTCTTTAATATAAATAAGTCGCTTCTTTTACAAAAAGGAAGATTGATTTTCGGCAATGGACTCAGCTACGGCCAGCCTGTAGCTCTTGTGTGAATAACACATCAGAGAACAACAAGATATGGTTAGGCAATGGTGGCTCTTGTGGCGAAAGAACAGTCAGTTGTCTTCGACCCGTATCTACTTTTGTGATACAAATGAAACCAGCAAGACTGGTTGTGATGATATCGTCTTCACAACTAGTACACAATGTCACACTCAGTATTCGATTCAGGAGGTGGAATCCTGGTGTCACGGGCGTGAGGCAAAGGCCTTCCTCTTTCAACATCATCCCGAGAGTTCTCACAGCATCGTCAGACTGCCGTTGTATCCTATAGATTTTGACACTATCAAAACTCACATTAAAACAATGTGGGTGTAAAGGTTTACTTATTCCATAGAAATATTCCCTGACTGTGTTTTCTCTAGCTGCCCTCCTGTCAACAGTACCTCTATCTGAGGAACCGGTCATTTGCGGGAGATATACTGTTTTGACAAATGATGGCAGATCGCGGGACAACTGATAGTAGAATCTTTCGTGGCCTATAACTAACACAACATCAACTTCAAATGCAAGGGCTGCATGAGTTATGGCTCTATACCCATCACTTCGAATCCAACCGCAAGTATTTATGATAACGCCACTCTTATTGGCGCAGTTGTCGTACCTGAGCCGATTACCTATTGCTTCTGCCAATCTTGACACTAAGTAATTATACAGTCCAATGTTGTTCCCTGGACTTTTATGACCATAATGGTACACTACAGGTTTTTTTTGGGTGAAGCCATCGACAGGATCCGCAGGTTCGTCTATGAGTAGGCCACCAATAGTTGCAGGCATAGATAAGTCACTCTGACCAACATCCAGGTCAACGAAAATGGGAGTTCTTCCCTGCCTGAATCCGTAATTGAGAAGAATCCGGCAGAGACTGCTCTTCCCGGCATCTATGGGACCAGCGACCATCACGACTGGGCCTTTCGTCCCGTTGACATCGGCCTTTTGACGTAACTGTTCGATCGCGGCGTGAATGTTGATATGGATCACTGCGGGAGTCTCTTTGGTGATGTATAGAGACTTCGCTTTGCCCGTCAACGTGATCGTGCAGCCTTGCCACGTGAATATCGAGACCTTCGCCTTTCCCGGAAACACGTGCTTTTTGCCCTGGAAGATATCGGTTCCGAATGTCTCAGCCAGCCCCGATTTAAGCTCCAAACTGACCGTGGACGTCTCGTCGACAACGAAACGAAGCTCGTTCTCCGCCTCCAGCCGGAAAAGTTGCTCTTGGAAGAAAGCGCTCGTGGAGCAACCTTCCATGTTCTGTTTTCTCTTTCAAATCTCAGAGCTCCGTATAAGCTCGAAAACACTACTTTCTACAAAGCACCTTGGCTTTCCTGGCGGAGGAACAAAAACATGTAAACGGCTCTGACTGTACAAGCAGAATTCAGTGTTGCCAGATCCGTGAAAAAATTTCAGCTGAAATCACCTTCAAGCTCTGAGCTTTCCTTATAAGTAGGCTGACCATATTTTCTCGAGAGAAATACGGGACATTGGGATTCCAAATACGGGAAAATACGGGACATTGCCAAAAATGACGCCAAAACCGAACAAAGTCGCCAAATATTGTTGAAATAACGGAGAAATCACAATGGTGGGAAATGCAGCATTACTGCTAATTGCAGTGGATTAAAATGAATTCCACGAAAAAAAAAAAAAAAAAATCATTAAGACAAATGTGGGAGATTCATGTACTCATTTATAGTTGTAGTTATCATAATATAATTTATAAGTTGAAAATAATTTCAATCTTTGACTTTAATAAAGAATAAAAATTCAAGTAGGCTTCGTGCAAAATACGGGAAAAACCGGGACACTTTTGCTAAAAAGTCGGGACAGCCAAAAAAACAGAAGATACCGGGACTGTCCCGGGAAATACGGGACGTATGGTCACCCTACTTATAAGGCGCATTAGTGTGACGTCACAACCGGCAGCGCTGATTCTAAACAAGCATGAGCGCCACTGAGCCTATAGTGGCCACTGGCCTATAAGTAGGGTGACCATACGTCCCGTATTTCCCGGGACAGTCCCGGTATTTTCTCTTTTTTTGACCGTCCCGACTTTTTGGCAAAAGTGTCCCGGTTTTTCCCGTATTTCACACGAAGCCTACTTGAATTTTTATTCTTTATTGAAGTCGAAGATTGAAATTATTTTTCAACTCAAATTATTTTATGATAGTTACAACTATATATGGGATATTAATCTCCCACATTTGCCTTGGTAAACGTTTTTTTTTTTTTTCGTGGAATACATTTTAATCCACTGCAATTCGCAGTAATGCATCATTTCCCGCCATTGTGATTTTTCCGTAATTTCAACAATATTTGGCAACTTTGTTTGGTTTTGGCGTCGTTTTTGGTGATAATTGGCGATGACCCGTATTTTCCCGTATTTGGAATCATAATGTCCCGTATTTCTCTCAAGAAAATATGGTCAGCCTACCTATAAGCAAACCTTATATCTCAGTGGAGCTGGCCGAGATTATAAGGGAAAATGCCATAGGACGTAGGCGAGTCTTTGTTTAAATTATTTTCACTTAAATTTTAACTTAAATTTCGAAATATCTAGCTCCCATTAAGATTAAAAAAAAACCGATTCATTTCCATAATTAATTCCAAAACATCTTAAATTATATGGATTGATGCATTTCGATATTATAAGACGATACGGAGGCATTAATTTTCATTTCTTGCTTGAGAAGATATAAATAAAAATTTTAAATCAGTTATTGCATGAATATCCATCTCAAAACTGCGTCTGGCTCATTATTTTATATTTAATTTTCTGGGCTTCGTATTTCTAAGCGAACTCAATATTTCGAAAATCAAAAATTCAGTTTTTAAAATTATTGATGAAAACCCCACTAAATTTCCGCATTTCTACGCTAAAATCGGCAATTTTAACATTGATCTCTATGGGGATCATCCAGTGTATGTCCCTCAGAGTGATGCTGATGATAATTATGACATTTATTCGAAAAGCCTCATGGATCTGACGTGATGGGGTTCCACGTGGAACCCGATTTTCCATGCAGTACTGCATTTTCCCTCTTTCTCTCAGTTTAGGTTCTTGATGGAATAAAGCAAATTATGAAAGTTCATCACACTTTTACGAGCCATATTTGAGAAGAAAACCTGAAAACAAAAAATATAACAGATACTAAAGTGAAAGCAGGGCCCGTAGGCTGGGATTTTGGCGGGCCCCCGGTCACACTTTTAAGGGCCCTTCTATGGTTCATTTATAAACCAAAAAATTATGAGAAATGTCCCAGGCCCAGGGCTAGAGTCCTGTCAGCTCCACCCTTGTGGGAGCCATGGCCCGGGGTCTTCAACCCATGGCCCGCAGGCATATTTCGCAAATATACCGCTTTTCCGCGATTACACGATTTTTTTTCGTAGTTTTGTCCACACAGCCAATCACGTTGCTTCAGCCTCTACGATAATTTGCGTAACTCTACGATATCTTCATTTTCGTATCTGATCGTTGAACAGTGGTGCAAACAAGGTAGACATTTCCACTGATGTTCCGCGGGGCATTTCAAATGTGCAATCGCGCTATTTTCAGTGTTACAAAAACGATTTTATTTTTTAAACCAATAAATTTATGCATTGAAAGCAAACTTAAATATTCAAGCAGTTAAAGGGGGATAACGACTTCAAATTTTGAAAATGTGATAGAAAATCCTTGTAAATTTTAGTAAAAGAATTCGCCATGTTATCAATGCATTTTTGGATAGTAAATCGACTAAAAAGAAACCGATAAATTATAGTATGAAAATATATATATTATGCACGTTAATTAGTCGTAAACAGCTATAAAATATTTCAAAATCGGAGCTTAGGAAAAGAAAAGACAACTACGTTTTTTATAACATTATTGATCTTAATTTCTTCTGCATCCTTTTGGTATAATATTTAACTGATTTATAGTACTCTTGTATTTTAAGAGTCCGCAAAATACATTGTAAAATTTATTGCATCAGCAAAAAGAATTAAAATGTTTAAATCATTTTCTGACGACGAGTTTAAAAAAAATCCAAAACTTTCGCGAGCTGGATTCACACCTCGATCTTCATGTTCGAAGTCCGATACACTATCACCTACACTAATTCGGCTGACGGAAGAGGTCCTAAAACTGTTTATCGCCAAAAGAATATACTTTTAGTGAAATCTTTTTTTTTTTTTTTTTCGAAATTTATTACCACCTTCACTCACTACCATTAAGCACGGAATTTTAATCCTTCCCTTACGCGAATTAAAATGACAATTTTGTTTGGCATATAGTGTTAATCTTTCAGAATACATTCCAGTAATTACATAACGAAGCCACCTTGTGACCGGTAGTGAGAATTATCGTAAACCAAGAAGAGACGTGATTGGCTGAAATCGTGTAATCGCGGAATAGCTGTGCATTTGCGAAATTAGCGGCCCGCAGGCCAAACGTGGCGCTCTGGGCTTTTTGCAGAGGACTGCCGACCATTTTTAGAAATTAGGTTACTTTACATAGAAAAAGATTAAATTCCAAAAAAGAAATAGCTAAAAAATGTTCTGACCGCAGAAATTTGTACTTTGTATTTAGAACCTTAAGATGCTTCCCAGAATCAATAGTAATGCTGTGCATTTGAAACACTAAAAAGGGGTCGTTCGGGGGCCCTATGATTTCATATATAGACTACACATTTCATTTCGAGAAGCCAAACTCGGCATCTAAAAGGTATACATAATAACAGAATTTATAAAAACGCCTTAATGAAAGAAATCATTTTTATAATTGAAAAAAATAATCATAGAATTACTGAAAGCAATAATTCCAAATTATTTGAAGAAATCAGAATTATTAAGAACAATTTTGGAATTGTCAAGAGTAGTTTCAGAATTGTTAAAAGTAATATTTGTGAAAAAATTAAGTTTTTGAAAGAAATACTCTCATAATCGATGAAAATTTAAAGTTAATGGAAAAAGTAATTTCTGAATTATCGGGATAAATTTCAGATTTAATAAAAGAAATAATTGATCAAAAAGAGTTAATTAATTAATGAAAGGACGTTTATTGAAAATAAGTATAAATTCAAATGTAATGAAATATATTCAGAGCAATTAGGCCAAACGCAGATGAACAGATAGCATTCAAGAAATAAAAAGCTTTCATAGCTAATTAAAGACGAACGATCATTATATTTTTAACACTGCATATTCACAAGAGTTTTGAAGTTTTCATTTCAAGAGCTCGCAAGTCTTACTTGGTCATATTTTTTTTTAGAAAAATAATTTAAATAGAGACCCACCTACGTCCTACGGAATTTTCCTTTATAATTAAGCTCATGTTTGTTATGAATCAGCGCTGCCGGTCGTGACGTCACCACTACGCTTATTCTAGGTAAGACGCCTTCATATACGGAAGTATATGAAGTATTAAGGAGTTCTAATTCTAGGTATAGAAGCTTTCCTTATAGCTCAATGCTTCAAGTAAGTCATGTCACAATGCGCAAAGTTGAACAATCGATTTGTTCAAATGAAATGGCGGCTTATCACCCAAATGCTGGGTTAGTGGCTATTAATTAATGCTGATTTAAAACCAAGAATTCACGAAAGATTAACGATTTCGCACATAAGCGCAAATAATGATATTGACATGGAATAAATGCAGCGGCTTGCCGCAACGCAAATTTTATACTTCCCTAAAACAGATTAACAGGAAACGGTGAACTCAATATTTCGAAAGTGCAGAATTCAATTTTCAAAATCATTGATGTGGTGGGGAAAACCCCACCAAATTTCCGCATTTCTACGGTAAAATCGGCAATTTTAACATTTATTTCTGTGGGGATCGTCCCGTTCTTGTCCCTCAAAGTGATGATGATTATGATGTCTATTCGAGAAGCCTCATTGGAAGTTCTAGCACTCGCTTGACTTTTTCCCTTCGTAAGGATAGAAATGGAGAGCAGTCATTGGTGGAAATTCTTGAAGTAGGTTTTAACCCCGCTTTTTTTATTTCCCATGTAAACGGAGATAGAGGAGGTATAAAAGTAGAGGTGGGGACCCCTATTTTGCTGGTTCGGACTATCAAGGTCACATCGATCTTTTCCCTTCCCCCGGTCATTTCCTATGTGTTTACCTTAACCTTTGGAAGTGCTGTCTGTTTGCGTTATTTTTGTTAACCCATTTACGATCAGGGATGTAATATTGCGTCAGTGGAATAAATTCAAACCAGCTGACTCTTTCTTCAACTTTTTTTTTCTGATCGCGAAAGTTTATTGTAAGCCGACGAAAAAAAGTTGTGTGTGGGTTTTAGTCCTCTCAGTTCTCCCACCACCATCGTGATATCTCAACGAGATAACGATTTCGGCGGTTCTCCTCAGCTTTATCCCCTAACGCACGCACGCACGCACGCGCACACACACACTTATCAGAACTAATCCTTCTATTATATACTGTACATAGAAGTGAGAAAGAGAACGCACAAGTAAAAACAAAACATCTTGTAGGTGAGGGCGAAAAAAGCAAGGCACTGTACTAATACTGTCTTATCTAATTTGTATTGTTCCTCTCCACACCAATATTTCTTTTCTTTCTCTATTTACCTTTCTTCCTTTTTCTAACGTGGAATTAGGCTTCCACATTTATCGCCTGTACGTCTAATGCAGATCATTCAAATTTATCGCCAATAGCTTGTAGTAGAAGGATAAGATAAGAATGTAGGTACAAAGTAGACTTGTTTTTTCACCTTACCTGTTTTCTTTCACTCTTATAAGAACGATACATCGTACGTGGAAAAAAATCATTATCAGGGTATCAGGGGTCAAAAAACCAAAAAGAAAAATTATGGGGTTGTAAACGATGATGAAGATAGAGAAAAGGAAACTGAGGGAACTAGTGTGTGTTTAAATTTATTCCACTAGCGTTTGGACACAATATTACGTCCTTGATCGTAAAGTGTTTAATTAATTTAACTTTTCAATTAACTTCTTAATTAATACAAACTGATTAACTTTATCCACTGAAAATAATTATTAGTATGATTGCGGGAAATCTCATATACAGTATCATGTAATAAAAGAAGGAAAAATATTTTTCTGTTGCAAACAAAAAATTATTTCAGGACGAAAAAATTTCATACCGAACATTAGAATAAAATTTTAACTTCTGAAAAATTATAGAAAAAAGTGAATTTAAAAATCCCCGCAAGTTATTTCTTTCAAAAATTATGAATTTTTTAATTTATTTGTTCTGGAATTATTTCTTAAATAATTATATCTTAAATAATTATATCTTAAATAATTATATATAATTAATTATATATAATTATTTATAGATGTCCCTGTGTAATTTCTATAATTATAATTATAGAATTATATCTTTCATTAATTATAAAATTATATCTTTCATTAATTTCCGAAATTTTTTTCCATTAATTAATTTTCGAAATGGTTTTTTTTTCACATTAAAATTCTGAAATTATTTCATTAATTTCAAAAAATAATTTTTGATTAATTCTTTAATCAATAATTTTTTATTGTTTTCAACAATTTTCTGAAAATGATCGGCATGCCGCGACGAGGGTCAAATGTCTGACGTAAAATGTACCAAACACGAACTTGCCAAATTACTAATCGCATAAGGTAACCGCCAAACATGGCAGCTTTGCTGATAATTCGCGTGTCTCACTCTATAAGCAGGGTCGTCTTTATTCTACGGTAGAATTGAGACGTCCCTGTCTCAATGAACGACTCAGAACTCTGGTTGGCAACACACAAGCAGGCCCGATAAAATAGAGACGGCCCTGCTCTGTCTAAGCACCCGGTTGAAAGACGGCGTGAATGGACTTACTCCCTCTAAATGAATGAACGCCAGAACTTTGCCGCTGGACTTGTCCCGTTGCCGAGATCTCTTCCAGCACAGCTTCGTGGCAGAGTCCGGAACACTTTATTTTGAGTCAAAAAGAAAAAAACCATACAAACTTTTTACAGCATATTTTCCCCGGACAATTGGGTACTGTCGTGATTAACAAATTTTGTGGTGATAGACGAGATGGGGTTGGGAGTTGGAAAAAAGTTCCAGTGTTTCCTTAATTATCCATAGTTAATTTTATGAATTCCTTTACTTATTCTTTAATGCCTTTTCGGCTATGGCTAATAGCTGAAAAAGGCTACTTTGACTTTTTAGCTAATTTTGGCCCTTTTTTTTAAATTAATTCAAAAAACGAAACAAAAACTTACTTTTTAACTTTTTTCGAGATTTGGAAAAAAGATTAATTTAATAATTCTTCGCTTATTGATTCCAGACGTAAAAACTATAAATTAATGTTTCTTTGACACTTAACTTTTTTGACGTTTTTCCTGAGTCGTGTGTGTTTACGACAGTACCAAATCTGAGCACAACATGATAACTCGAAGAAAATGTAAATGTAAATAAACCAAGAAGAAATAGATCCTAAGAAATAGTTCAGGTAAATAATGACATTTTTTTCAACCGAAATGGAAAACAAGTACGATTGCTATTCGCAAAATAAATTTTTACAACGCAAAAGTATGACACATTATAAGGTGTCAAAATATTGGTATGATTCATATTTTTTTAGGAATTGAAAAATTCAAAATATTTATCATCATTTTAATTTCCCTGAATATTCAGTCGACATGCAATTTTTTTCCATTCCCCCCCCCCCCAAAAATGCTCTCTCGCACCCTCGGTTAGGAACCACTGATATAGAGTATAAGTAGTAGTAATAAGTAGGCGGCAGCACACAGTGGTGGCTCAACCTGCCGCCCCTACTGGCGACCTTGGCAGGAGGCAGTGCCGTCTTAACGCATTGACTGGGGGCCTCAAGGGAAGGGGGGGGGGTGCTCAGAGAAATTAGAACAAGTTGAAATTTTCGAAAATTTGTGAAGTCTGGCCTCAGAAATGTCACTTGGCCCGACGGCCCATGATGCTCTTAAGACGACCCTGGTAGGAAGCTGACAGGGCTTCAGTGAAGGGGACCTCGAGATAAACCTGATTTTTTTCAGAAGAAAGCCACACATAGTTGTTTACCGTTCAAAATGTGCGTGACCATACGTCCTGCTTTTAAAGTAAAATTTTTCTGGGTATTTTTTGTTCCAGAATTACTTTACCATTCTTAATAATGCCAGATAATTTCATCCTTGAAACAGCACTTATTTTTGCGAGCCATCATCACTTATCCTGTGAAGATGATTTATAACCAGCTTATTTTTGTTAAGAACAATAAGTTTCTGGTACTCCAGGGACCGGACAAGTGAGAAGCCCAATTTTTTTTTTTCTTCCATTTGACTATTGTGGAACAAACTCTGGGTAAGAACATTCCCCCATTCTAGGCCAGGGGCCCCTAGTCTGGTATCTTCTGT
Source organism: Pholcus phalangioides (assembly GCF_987345545.1). Taxonomy (NCBI): domain Eukaryota; kingdom Metazoa; phylum Arthropoda; class Arachnida; order Araneae; family Pholcidae; genus Pholcus; species Pholcus phalangioides. The sequence continues at coordinate 15,502,484 of NW_028301609.1, forward strand.
GGACCCTCCTAGGACTTACCACGGGCCCTTCTATAGTTAATACTTAAAGCCGAGGTGAATGGGTAAAAAAAAGTTGCATTTGCCAAAAAAAAATCAAAGAAAATGTTTTCTGTCGGCTCTGGAAAGACGCAAAATCCGAAATGAAAGGGCGAAAATTCTTTTTTGTTAGGAATTGTTTGGATAAATTGTGAGGGAGAGGCATGGCCTCCAAGGTTACGGCTGACAGGGCTCCAGCTTTGGGCTCGGGACTATATGCTTATACTTTTTCTTTTTTTTTCACTCTATAAATTAACTGTAGAAGGGACTCCATGGAAAATCTGACTTGGGTCCCGCGAAAGATTCCAGCCTAGAGACCCTGGCGCAGGATGAAGGGGCTAAGGGGAAGGGCAATAGGCAGGAGGTGCAAAAAATAAGTTTCACACATGTACAGATTTTGTCTCGAGCCGCCCCGATAGCTTACATTATTGTTTCTGGTATTACGTGATCAGAGGCCCTATTTATTTTCTCAACGTTTCCGTTGTTGAGGTGAGACTCAAAAGCCTGATGTCATCTGAATTTTTATTGTGCTCAATTTTGGGGTCTTAACTAAAGTCTACGTTGTCGTCCCTTACAACCAGCCTCCCGGGTGCGCCGCACCCCTTGCACCCTCGCTTAAGCCGGCCCTGGTAGGCAACCACCTTCGGGTTAGCTAGGCTGTGAACAAGTTACGTCAATTAATGTATTTCAATCAATATCTTATGCGTTGAAAGTAACATTGATTTTTTGAGTAAAACGTGGACATGGCCTGTGAATTTCACCGAAAATATTTTTCAACATTTTGCAGAATAAATGCATTCGGAGCACAAAGCCAAACTGTTAACAAATATTTGAAAATGTTCTAGTAGCAGTCTTTCTTTCACTTGAGGGAAAAGATTGAGTGGGGGGGGGGGGGTGAGAAAAATGTGAATTTAAATGGATAATAAGTGGAGATCGGTTCAAACACCCAAGTTGTCGCTTGACGTCACTAAAATCGTTTTTTGGAAGTCATAAAATGTCTCAAACATGACGTGATAAAATGGTCATTATGTCAATTTTGGAAACGTCAAAAATGACCATTTGCAAATAGTTAGACTTTCAGAAGATAGATGGCGCCATTCGAAGAGACGGGAGGGGGGGGGAAAGTAACACCTTCTGGCGCAGGTCGGAGTCGAACCTGGTTTCTCTCCGGGTTGTCCCTATGTATCTCACGCCATGCCTTAACCGATATAACGAAGACTTCAAAAGTATTGATTAGTTATATTACAATTACCGTTTAATCTCTTGCTGAGTTTAGCCGATGGCAGTCATTCTTTCGCTTTATTTTATTTTTTTATCCATGAAAAATATAGTAATATAATTATAAATATAATTATTTGCGTTATTTACAATTATCGAAAAAAAAAGTTTTTAAAAAATTCATTTTTTTAGATCAATGAATTCGTTGCATCTTTTTGAATTTTTGACAGATTTCACAGATCTTCAGATCGTCCGTAAAAAACATGATATGGATGCAATTATAATTTATATAACGTACGTTGATAAATTTATATGAACAATTACTCATTGAAAAATTTTGCATTTCCATTCAAAACAATATCGCAATTAAAAGTACTTCATTTATCTTGTGACAACCAGTAACGAATTGAGGTAATTTTGAAACACCCTCTGAAGGTTCATTAACAAACATTTTGGATAATTTTGATATTTTCATCCGGAACAGAATTTTTCAGTTGGAAAGAAATTCGCGATTTTTATGACGCAAAATCGTTTACGCCATAAAAAATCACGTCATTTCATGACCTTCATGGCTAATATTTCATTAAGGTCATCAAGAATCACGTTATTTCCTGACCTTTATTGTTCGTGGTCATTAAATGACTTTGAAATGAGTGATTTTTTTTTTGACTGACGTCATTCAGAGAAAATGACCAAATTTTCACGTCATATTTGACGTCAGGTGACTACTTGGGCAGATTAAGAACGATTCGTTAACGATTATTCGTTAATTCGATTAACGAACGATTCGTTAATCGTTCGCAACACAGTACAAATTACTGAATAACTAAGCTGACCATATTTCTTCGAGAGAAATACGGGACATCGGGATTCCAAATACGGGAAAATACGGGACATCGCCAATAATCGCCAAAAACGACGCCAAAACCAAACAAAGTTGCCAAATATTGTTGAGATTACGGAAAATCACAATGGCGGGAAATGATGCATTACCACAAGTAGCAGTGGTTTAAAATGTATTCCACGAAAAAAAAAACGTTCACCATGGCAAATGTGGGAGATTAATATTCTCATATATAGTAGTAATTATCATAAAATAATTTCTGAGTTGAAAAATTATGTCAATCTTTGACTTCAATAGAGAATAAAAATTCAAGTAGGCTTCGTCTAAAATACGGGAAAAACCGGGACACTTTTGCCAAAAAGTCGGGACGGCCAAAAAAACAGAAAATACCGGGACTGTCCCGGGAAATACGGGACGTATGGTCACCCTATGAATAACCGATTGCGAACGCTTGCATTGCACGATCCGCGCGCTAGTGTATACGCGCCTTAATGAGAAACAAATTATTCGGAATTCTCGAATCATCACAAAACAACTTATTCTGAAAGTCTCTTCAAATTCGGGGATTTAAAACAGCTATTTGTAGTATTTTAGGAAACTTTTAGTTTTGCGCCGTAATTGGCAATGCACCGTGGTTTGGTGACAATTGGGGATGTTCCGTATTTGTAAGCCGGATTTTTTTGTCTTTTCGAGAAAATATGGCAACGCAACTAACATACCGTATTTTCTTGAGCAAATATGGTCATTGTAGTTTTCATATCATATTTATATTGAACAATAATCGATTATTCAAAAATGATTCATCTTAATCGTTTGTTGATGATGATGATATGAGGCAATCGCACGTGCGCTGTGTCTGCAAGCAAACGAGTGGCGGTGGTGGTGCATTTGGTTCGTCGTGTGGTCATTACATCCCACACATTACTCGCGTCATTCAGGATCCGACATGATGAATCCGGAAAACAGGACCGTTACCAACGAAGGAAGAGGAGAAGAAGAGCGACCAGCGGAGATCGAGAGCCAGTTCATCCTTCGCTTGCCTCCTCGTCCGGCCGATGCTCTCCGCGCCATCCTGAGAAAAAACGAAACGAAAACCCTGTCCAAGGATAAAATCAAGATCGATCTGGATCCAGCGACCATGAGACACGCGACGCTCCAATTCGAGGACTACTCGTTACCGGCGAAGATCTACGACCTGCCCTCTATCGTAGAGTCTTACAAGACCTTCGACAAGAAGGTTCTCTACAAAGTTGCTGATATATGTCAGATCATGAAATGCGCTGAGAAGGAATCCCAATTGGATGAAAGTGGCGACGGCGGGGATGACGCTGATCCGTCTGAAGAGAAGCCCAAGGTCGATCGTGATGGCAGGGACAAGAGGTTCTTGTTCCCGCATGGCATAACCCCTTGCCTGAAAAATTCCAGGAAGAGGCGTTTCAGGAAAACTCTTCGGAAGAAGCACACAGAAGCTCCCAGCGTCGAGAGCGAGGTCAAGATGCTGTTGAAAACAGACGCTGAAGCCATCAGTTCGAGGTTCGAGCTTGTCGAAGATGACCGCATCGATCAGAAACCGAATGTCCCGTCTTCGGAGGAAAAAGAAAACTCCAAGGGGGAAGAAGAGGATAACCCACGAATGAGTGCAATGTTGGCCGAATACATATTCGGACATGTGTCCTCGAGTTCGGATGAAAATGACGATTTCTCTGGTGGGAAGACAGAGGATTCTAAACCAATATTTGATCTTAACATCATGAATATCAAAGATTCTATGTCTCGTGATGGTTTCGACGATACCAAGCTGTCGATTAAAGAAGAGAAGGAGGACCCGGATCTTTTGCTCTCGCGACAAGAAGCTGAGACGGCTCAGCAGAATCTAGATCATATGCTGCAAAGTTGTGCCATAGACGAAGACAAAACACGCTTGTTCCAGCATCTGTATGATCTTGAATGCGGTATATCAAGCCTTCAGTCTCAGAGAGAAGCTCTTGAATGTGAAACAGCGTCTATCGAGAACCACGCTTTAAAAGAAAGGTGTCTCAACAATATTGAATCTCTGAGAGCTGAAGAAGCTGAGAAAAAGGCAGAGTATGATAAAATTGTTGCTTCTATACAAGGCATGTGAAGAGAACGTCATTCGGGTTATTAGCACATTTTGTTTCTTTGTTATGTAGAACTTATTGTTTCAAGTGAACAGTTATTCACGAGAAAATATATCTTTTTTTTCTCCTCCTTTGATGAGAGTTTATCGAGCTTGATATTTGTGTATTTATAAAATTTTGTTAATTATGCCATTGTTCATAGGAATAGGAAAAAAACCATTCATATTCATTGTCAGTTATACCGATATACAAAATTGAAATATATTACCGTTACAGAAAGATTATGAAATCCGTTTTTTTTTCAATATTTCTCCTGTTTTAATACAGACCCTGTGATAGAATGTGGTCGAAAACTTGTCCATGAGCTTATATATCACTGATTTTGAAGTTCCTGGTGTTTGAAATCAATCATTGATAAGGCTCAAAACCAAATGAAATAGTTACGAAATTGTATAAATTAGTCTAAAAATTCATAGCTTTAAAAGCAATTGTAGGATAATGGAATGCATATTTTGTGTAGTCAGATTTGTTTGTATATTTTCTCTTATTTTTATTAATGTTATGTTTAATTTGATATTTTTTTCTTTGTCGTTATTTTCTGTTCAATATGAAATTTTTATATTTATGTTTACTTCGTTAAAGAATGAATTGAAAAATAATGGTAGGAACAAGAAAGAATGAAGTTGCATCTCATTGAGGCTCTCATTCCAGTTTATTTACTCTTTGTTGTCTATGCCTCAGCAGTGGGATGTATGTTGACATGACTTGCCCATTCTACAATGTAAAGATCTGAATTTGTCAGTCCCGATGTGTTTGAAGCTGTACTGTTAGAATAGGCTTGATGTTGTATGTGTGTTCAAGTGTCTTTTTATTGGTGAACTTCAGTTTTTCAAAACTGAAAATCATTTCAAACTGTATTGTGTAGTAAAGTGCCAAATTTTAGAGGCAGAGAATTTTGCCCTCCCCCACTAAAAATGCAGACAAATGACTAGTGCAGTTGAACCTTGATAGCTTGAGTATCTCAGTAATTTGACTTTATTTCTGTAGTTGGCATAAGGATATTATGTTTTATTGTTTGTTGAAGATTCTCCATCGCATCTTGAAATAAGGCTTCTGTTGCTTGGAATCTTAAAACGCAACTTGCAGTCTATGGATGCCACAGACAGATTTATGGTTTTGTCACCTGCAGGCTATATAACTCTTTGCTACTTTTTTTCCATTCTAGTCTAATTTTCTTGAGCATTCATTCCTGAAATTTGCTGCTACAGATTGCTAAGTCCTCTCCTGTCTCAGTATGCCTTTGTGTCTAAGGCACTCAGGCACTCTTTCGGTTGTTTACTGACATGTTTCCCAGGTCACTCTCATGCTTGTACTCTCTCAATGCTACCCCCTTTTGTCGCTCACTGACCCAATTCCTTCCTCTCTGTCACTTTTTTTTTCTCATGTCCTGGTGCATTGCTCTTTGAATCTCTCTTATGGTTACCAACTGACCTAATCCATCTCTATATGTCACTCTTTTCCTCATTCACATGCTTGTACATTCGCTCACTCATTCAGTTGCTCACTGATGTTTCCTTGTTTTTCAAGTTACTCCCACGTAGAGATGTAAAATTCTCGAGAATAATCGTTAGGAGGATATCCTCAAGAATATTCTCTGGAAGGACTACTATTATACGTAACTTGGGAATATTCTCCTGTTATTTATATGTTATATATTTAATATCTTTTGAGAATATTCTCTGGAAGGACTATTTTTTATAAATTACTGGGGAATATATTCTTATCAAAAATAATAATTATCCTCAAGTTATATATTAATAATTCCTTCCAGAGAATATTCTTTAGTTATAGAAGTCCTTCCAGAGTTTTCTCAAGAAGTTATTGTTATAACATTTATTATAATAAATAATCTCTATAAATAACTTGAGAATAATTATTATTTTCGATAAGAATATTCTTTAGTAATTTGTAATAGTAGTTCTTAGAATATTCTCAAGAACATTTTCTATCCCCAGTCTTTCTTCCCATCAAGATGGGAATATTGAAATTTGAAAGCAAGAAAATTAGACCAATAGGGCTGAATTGCTCAACTTTTAAAGAAATACGAGTGATACAGAATTCAAATGTATGTGTATTGAAGAAAATAACAGTTCTGTATCTTAGAATGAAGGTGATTATATAAGAGTAGCTTCTTCTTTATCAATCAACTTTGGTTTAATTTTTTGTTTTGAACTTATTTGTAAAAATTTAATTTTTAAATGATTTTTGAAGGTTTTATTCTTGAGGTTTCTAAAATCTTCATAACCAAACTTATAAAACCTCTCATCATGACCAAGAGAATATTCTCGAATTAAAAGTTGCGATTGGGGGAGCATGTGATTATGCCAGAAATAGCTTTGTTTTAGGCAAAATGAAAACTGATTTATATTTCATAATATAAACAAAATTAGTAAAAAAAATTCATTATTTTAAATATTCTCAAATTTTTACATCCAGGGGAGAATATAATAAGTTAAATCCATTTGTCTTTTGCTGCTCGTGGTGAAACTGAATTGTTATTTATATCTGTATGCCGGAAGTGAAGGGGACTACATTCATTTTCATAGATATTGGGGTAACACTATTAATTTGCTGCAGTTTCTTTACACTACACATAGGTATAGGTCGTCCTATGTCAATAAATAACAGAAATGTTCACTTTATAAAACAAGCAAGCTCCATACAAACCATAAAATATCTAAACGGCTCTAAAGTTTTTCTTTTGGCACGATGCCTTTGCCTCCAGTATACAGATATAAGTACATGTATAAATGATCTTTGTACGCTGGTGAAAGCAAGGTAAAGAAAACTTAGCAAGATGTTAACTGTTTTTATCGCCTGAAGGTGTCCAGCTATCAAGCTTTCACTGGGGAAGTTGTTCTTCGAATATATATATTTAAAAAAAACTAATCCATTGTGTTCAGTGCAACTAACACCTCATAAAAGTGTAAAAACTTAAAAGCATATGGATTTGTAGCCAGTTTGTCTCCTTGTGCCAGGTATAGTGTTTGAAATGTTTTCAGGCTCATCAGTCTCGTGAAAAGGCTTTGACAGCTTAACACACTTGCATAACCCGTACCTGTTAAGAGTTGACTCCACATTTTACTTGTATTTATACTTATATGACATACTGAGTTCACAAGAAGAGCCACATTTCTGGTTTTGCCGCCTGCAGGCTACACAAATTTTTCTGTGCATATTTCTCCTGCTCTTTCCTTGAATTTGCCATCCTGTGCTTTGACCCCCCACTCTCCTGTTAGTATACCCATGTCTCCGAGTCCCTCTTTTGCATTACATTCTCATACTTGCACAATGTTTTAATCACTCCCTGACATGGTTCCTTGCTTTGGCCCATTATCAGCCACCTCGTTGGGCATTTTGCCTGTTGTGGCGTTGTATTTGTATTTGTATTTGTATTTATAGGTTACTCTTTCGATCATTTACACGTTGCAAATCATTCACATACTTGCACATGCTCTAGGTCAGTGACCAACCCGATCACTGTTTCGGTCATTCACATTCTAAGTCATTTTTTGCTTACCCAAGTGCTTGCAAACTTGCTAGGTCATTGAGTGACAAAAGAAAAAGAAGAGGCAGATTTATTGAGGGTTGCACGAATTTCGCCACCCCTCTCCCAATTTCTTGTCACACATTCCTCAAATTTGCCCACCTGTAAATATGCTACTGCTCACAAATGATGTTAATATTATCTGAGCTCTCATCCTTGATCCAATCTTCTGGGTAGTAATGCTTGGTTGTGTTTATAAAAACTGTGGATCATGAACTTACCTTAACAAAGTGGCATTTTCATAATTTGTCTTGTGTTGTATCGTATTTTTGTACTTGAAGTCATTTCGGTAAATGTAACGAGAATAATTTTATTTTAATCAATTCTTACCAAAGTTGGCCTGTTGCCCATTGCTGTCCATGATTTGTGTTTGAACATCTTAATTTAAATGCAATATGTGAATAGACTGTAACTGTGCGTTCGGTAACCAGCATTCTCATTTATAACTTGTGCATTTCAGGGGGGGAGGGGGGAAATTTGATTCGTAATGTTAAACTTTTTCAGTATTATTTTTTAGAAATATGTCATTACTGTTTGTCTTTGATGTGTATTAAGTCTGTTTCACCTCAAATGACAGGATTTTAAACTATTGAACCAGGATTTGAAACCATGCTTTGAATCAGAAAAAGTAGTTAAATATCATGCCCATCTTAGATGTGTTATTTATTTTACCAAGGGCTGTATATATATATATATATATATATATTGAGGTACAAAATTTATATTTTTTTATACTACAGTAAAACATTGTTGAGTCATCACTCATGTTATCGAGAAATGATGGTGGCTTAAGCAAAGTGCCATGTTTCAATATCCAATATTGTGAAATTTCGCATAATTTTAAAGTAAAATAAAATTTATTAAAATATGAATTAAAAAAGTTATATGTGATATATATATATATATATATATATATATATATATAAAAGAAAAAAAAAACTTTTTTGAGCGTTTAGTATTTTACTTAAGATAAAATACACTTATGAGTAATTCATGATACGAATATAAGGTAAACTCGAACATGGCTGAATTTTGACTGGGGTCCGTCCTATGCCAGGCAAAGCAGAAATCCTCAACTTGGGAAAAAATGTCTGGTTTTTCAACAAAGATATTTTATTTAAATTTGAAGCTCTAAATTTGTGAGGGCTCAAACAGTCCTTAACATTTTAAGAACTTTTGTTTTGTTTTTTTTAGTTGGCAAACAAACTTCCTCAGTATAACCTTTTGTTGATTGAGCCATTGCATTTTTAGTATAGCTCAAGGTTTGGTCATAATGCTTTTATGACCACTATTGGACATAGCACAATTGAAGCCCTTCCTTTAAAGGAAAAACCATAATTGGTGAAACAGGGTTCCAATGGGTAGTTATAACCCATCAAACCCCCTTCATCATGACTTTGCCAATTCCCACCTTCCTTTAAATGAAGCCATAAAAATCTCACCTATTAATCTCTCTCCATAGTTTTCCATAGTGATGAGTAAACAAGGGTTTGTTAACTTCTGTATCTATGCATATCCAGATGGGATGATGAAAAATGACAACTAATAATTAGAGTGATGACTTACCAAGGTTTTACTGCATCTTCTAATTTTCAGTTAGAAAATTGCTGCTCTCTCTCTTCCGAGTGATTGTGCAGTTTTCCCCCTCATTTTCAGCTGTTAAAATTCAAACATCTAAGCGAATATTGCGCTTAAAAACATGAAATGTTTTTTGTTGGCCCCTGGAAAGACTAAGGACTGGAGAACTGCATGAAAAATTAAATTTTGTATCTTGGTACATATACTGTCCTTTTTAAGATTAATGAAATATCTAAAAGTGGCATTGTTATTTAGGTACTTTTTTCCTAAACTAAAAGTGTGACATAATCCCTTCCTGCTCAGTGACCAGAAACTTCTAGGCACTTATATTGTTGGAATCTCCAACTATTTCACAAGATAACCAAATGAACATAATGAAACTTCAATAAAAATATTTCATGTGTCTAAAGTACAACAGTGAGATATTTGGGAAAAAAAAGCGAAAAATGATTATTTTATTGCACATTTTCCAAAACAATCTTCCAGGGCAGAAGCCACATTCCAGCTCACACTATTTTCTCCCATGGGAGATGGTTTTATTCTTTTTTTTCATCAACTCAAATAACGTTATGTGGTGTAAGGCCACAGAATGATAGTAAAAAATGTCCATACCAAAATAAAACAGATTTGTCACAAAAGTATGTTTCTACAGTCAACAATTTATGAGTTATTTGAGGCGAAACAGACTACAGTTTTTGCTTTTTATAGTGGATGTGTTGTTTCAAAGAGGATAAGTTTTGTTGTATGCAACATTCAATCTGCAACAGGCAGGGCTAAACTGAATGTTGTATAATTAATTCTTTGAAATTGGACAGATTATGCATAAACAAAAAACACATTACATAGTTCTTGGTTTTTTAGTGAATAGTTGATGATGAACATACAAGCTAAGTGATGTTACATATTTAAAAAATGAAATGTATATTTTCATCTTCAACTTAGATCACCATGGCAGGTCTTGTCAAACTAGGAAAATATTTACAAATACAAGGCCACAACAGGCAAAATGTCCAGGAGGGGGGGGGGGCTGAGTTATAAATCTATCTACCCATAAATAAATTTAGGCGCCAAGTATTCCCCTTCCCCGCCAAAATTGATCCAAAATAGTGTATTCTTTGACTTCTATGGCCAAATCTTGATCCTTTCGTTATCAATTTAATGTTTGGAAATTAAAAAAAAATCAAGTTGTGAAAGTGTGATTATGGAGCGTGGATTACCACCACCACCATTGAAGAGAAATTGCATCACAAATATATGAGCCAGTCCCCCATGGTTTTGGGTTCGAAGTATGACACACCCTTTTGTTTTGACAAAAACAGTAGTAGTTGTGTATATCGAACCATTACCAATATCCATCTTCTTAGTGGTTCATTTGGTGTAATCATTTTGCATTTTTTCAACATACATGTCCATTTAAGTATGCAGGTCATTCAAAAACAGCTGTACGAGACATATGGTCATCCTTTTTTTTTTTGCTCGTTGAAAATCCTCTATATAATGAGTTTGACAAATTGAAAATGGTACTAAATAATTTTTTCCAATTTTTCTGAGACAATATCCTTTTTCTACATTAAAAGACACGTCATAATATGACGCATATTATGAAATCAGAAAATTTTGTGTCTAAACTTTAATTCAGTGCTCACATACAGGAAATTCTAGGCGCCAATACTGATTTTATAGTTGCCATAGTGACTGGGATTTGTTAAGCCCTGTATATTACTCTCCAGTCCCACAACACTTTTAACTTTATTATACTCCATCTAGACCGATATATCCTGTATAGTAGTGGTTCTCAAACTTTTTCAACCCGCAGCTCCCTTGGTCTTGTCATGTTCATCTGTGGCTTCTGGAGTAGTTTAGAAACAAATCATTCTAAAGCACTAGGCATGCCAGCTTCTTCCTTGCTCTACAAATCTTTCCCCATAACTCTACTTTGAAATTAGACTGTGGTCTTCAGCTCTTACGTGCTGCTGGGTGCGCATGCAATTATTTCTCCCTGGACATTAGGCACAGCTATCTCTTTTTCCCTTGATAGCTGGCCCTCACTGGGATAACGACTCATGATTTGGTAGTTGTAAGCACAAGAACACTGCTATAAATCTTCATGATCTTCATAAATCATCTCAATTTTCTGACACAAACCTGTTTCATTTGACGAAAGGAAGTATTTTTGCATCAGTTGGGTTGTGTAGACTATCTAAAATGTGATATTTATTAGTGATATTATTGATGTGGGTGCACATCAATGCACTAACTCCTCGCAATGCCCAGACAGACATTGGTGATACCCCCTTTGAGAACCACTGCTATGTAGTGATATTTATCTCCAGCCCCTTGAATATTGTTTTATAAGGATTTTCACTATGTATAAAAAATGCAAGAGGAAAAAAAAGACAAATTACCACAGATTCAATACAACCTAATAATTAAAGGTTATCTAAACAACACCCCAGAATTCATAGTGTCATGTAATGTTCCACATATGACACCACAAATACAGCCATTGAAAATACAGTCAGGAAACCTATAGAGTCAGTTCTCATAGCTTTCAAAAGACAACTAAAGTTATGGCTCGACCTATGTAAATTTTAAATTAGAAATTTAGGGACCAAACAATTTGACTCAAAAAAAAAAAAACCCTGCACGTCAGTGTGGTAGTATTATATTAAAAAAAAACATTCTTACGGTGACTTTTCCTTTGAATTTAGAAGTTTGATAGCATTATTTATAACTATTTTGGCAAGAAGTATTTGCTTTTTTTCCCTTCTGTGCCTGCATAAGAGTTAAAAATTTGTCGAGCTTATTTTCTAGTCTCTTTGATGATGACTATTTTAGTGTAATCATACAACATGTGTGTATGCCATGTTATTTTTGTTTTTCTAGAAGCAGGGGGGCATGATATAGCTCTACTTGCAGGTTATTGAACGATATGAGCTTAAAAGCCAAAGTTAGAGAGCTTATACACATGGTATTTTGTAATGTCACGAGGAGTAATTTATGGTTTTTTTAAACATTGTCTGTGATGGGAAAAAATTTGTTGCATTGAAAGTTTACACCAAAGATTTTCGAAGTATAAATGAAATGTTATCGTTCAATTACACTGTGTGTTTTGTGCAATGATTACACTGTGTGTTTTGTGCAATGATCTGAAATGTACTATATGAAATAGAGTCCCTTTATCGCTATTGTGCTTGTTGTAATTGAATTGATGAATTAAATGTATTTTATGTGAATGGTGTTGATTTCTTTGTACATAGTACTTTATGTATCTTGAAACTTAAAAAAAAAATAAATTGTGAATCTGGTTCTAAGCTAAGGCCATTTTTTTCCCTTTGAAATCTGTCTCAGGAGAACTATCGGACTACAGTAGATTTTCCAAAATCTGAGCCCGAAAAGTTTCAGAATGATTCGAGGCATCGGAAATTTTCCGATTTCCTTTTTGAGACCCATCCCCCGCTTTCTCTTTCCTTCTCCTCATCAGATGACCTGCTATTCTATCTCAATGAAGAGATTTTAGCAGGTGGTCGAAGATGAGGGCCATGCTGGAAGCTGTGCATGTATGCATTGTGAACCTAACGTGAAGTCTGTTTCTGAGTGATGTTTGCCACTTGTAATTGCTGCCATCAATTCTAACTATGAGTGAAGTGCAATGATTGAATAATGTTTTTCCCCTCCAAGAACACAACTTTGTTTTTCTTCCAGGATTACTATGTAGTATGTACATATGGTACGGTAATTTTAGTTTGAAAGTGACTATGCAGCCTCCAGCCCTATAATCAGTAACTGGAGACTCTTGAATGGACGTAGACCATTTTAACTTGTGGGATGGGGTCCCTAAGAAAGAAAAGTAAGTTTGGCTGTTTTCTTAGTAATTGTGGACAATGACATTGTCCCCTAATTGCTTACGCAAACTCATTGGAAAAGCGGCTGAAACCTATCAGTGTCTCAGCGTCATTCTTCACCATCGATTCCATCTCCAACTCATATATAACCTTTATATATATATATATATATAGTACAGCTTTTGCTTGCTTTTCTTTTTTCAGTAAAGCCAACATTTAAAGCACTTTTTGAAATTTAAATGGTTATCTAAGACAAAATATACGTAGATACTGTTGAAAGTGAACAATGTGTAATGAAACACATTTGACATGTAATTTTTATATTAAGAATGTAGTGATTCTCAGGTTTCTATGCATTTATGGGGCTGCTCTACGAATCTGGAAGCTTTCTTTTGATTTCCTGTTTGTCGGTTTGTTTCAAACTTGTTTCCTGATTTCCTGTTTATCGGTTCGATTTTAGAGCGAACCAGCTAGAGCAGGTACAATATAAAAATGTAGTGTGGTGGGTTGCGGAGGCGAGTCTCTTTTGTATTGCATAGGCACATGCAGAGATGATGGGTTTTATCATAATTTTTCTTGTGGCTAAATGAGGTGTTACTTTCATTTTCTTTGTAGATACGACTTAATTTTTGTTGGTGGCCAAGGGAGATTCTCTAGGAATATATGTATATGGCCCTACATATACCTATTGCCGAAATTCTATCAGTTTGTTTCAAAATGAACCAAACAGTCTATATCGCAGCGATTTATTGGTGTGTGGTCAAGGGCGTAGCGAGGGGGGGGGGGACTTGAGGGTCTGGTTCCCCCCCCCTCCCGAAATGTGAGAAAATGACCGAAAAAAGGGAAAAAGATGGCCAAATCCATTGTTCTGTCACTTTGGTCCCCCCCCCCCGAACGAAATTTCTGGCTACGCCCCTGTGTGTGGTGATGGAAAGGGTGGATCTCTCAATAAATTACTGGGATTATCAGACATTTGGGAGGTAAAGGTGTTGATTCCTTGCTAGTGACATTTTTTTCGAGAGTTAAGGGAGCTTTTACAGTTCGGAGAATTAGGAAATTGCAACCAAATTGATGGAACTGGAAATAAAATTAAAGGTAAAACTGTATATTTTAGCGTTAATTAATTTAGTTAATAACAAAACATACTCTAATCTATTAAATTGCTGTGTTGATGTATTTTTTCGATTAAAAATATGCTATCAGTACGAATTTACATCCGTTTTTGTAAAAAAAATTTAAATACGTTTTTATGTGTGTAAACCATACAGGGTTAAGGTAGCCTGAATATTTCCTTGATGAAAAAATTCCTTATAAAAAAAAGCCAGTGAGAAGTCATGCATTCTCTTTGCTGATTTACTGTCATCTAATAGTTTCAAATATGGTCTAAATTTTCAATACAGCCATAATTTCATGAATGGCTTTTACACTAAGCTGATCCGTTCCTACCGGCTGCATTCTACCCTGAAGGGGGGAGGGGGTTCAGATTGACCTTTGTTTAGTTTTAATTTTTCACATTACTAATCTATATACAGTAATACTTCTCTTTTGCGGACATGGGTGGGACAAAAATATTTGTCCATAAAAGAGGGGGGTGACTGTTAATCAGGGGTGTGTGAAATGTATACTGTTATTATACAAGGGGGAATTATTATTTGGCTGTTAAAAGAGGGGGTATCTGTTAAGGGGGGGTTTTTACTGTACATAAAATTCATTTTCTATCTGTGTGTGTGTATGTTTTCTATACAAACCTACAATTTTTTGATCTATCGTTGCCAAATTTTGCATATATACGAAATGGGACCCGACATGAATGATACAATACATTAAAAATTCTTCAGAGCTGGGCAAATGCCCAAAATAGGCAATAAACTTGTCTGGCAATAATGGTTCCTGGGCCTCAACAATCACTTTCGGAATGTTTACTTTGGTTCTCAAACAATGCCTTTCAGCCATGCATATTCCTTTACAATGGTTTGTCACTTCTTTAATGCTGTCAGTATTATGTATAATAGTTTATTCCTTTATATCAAGTTCCCACTTTTTCAATCCTCACAGTAATTGAAGAAAACCTGGGCAGCGACAGGTATTATAGCTAGTTTACTATAAAAATCAATATAATAGGCCTGCTGAAATGCCTGGTCTAAGGGTGTATGATGGAGGGTTGGCCACAATTGTATGCTATTTAGTTTCCTATAATTTTTTTATTAACACATACCACAAGTATTGTCGTATATTTTATGAAATCTTTGAAATATTAACAACTAATAAAACATAATGTACCAAATTGTTGGAAAAATATGTTTTTATGCTTCAAAACATCGATTATTTATAACAGGATTCTACACTTTGATGCAATTGCCTTCATATATTGTCTCAGTGCTTAAAAAAACCTATTAATCATGAAAATATTTAAAAAACATTTATGAAACCTTTTCTCAGTAACAAAAACTGATTGTAACGACTGCTACGCACTATCAACACAAGGTCATAGCCAAAAAAAATTTTCATAGAAGGAGGCAATTAAGTAGTAGTGAGGCCTCCTCTGACTGGGAAAAATATTCTGAAGTACAAATTATGATAATGTTATTGGCATACAATTATAGTAAAACCCCCTTTTTGCAGACACTAGCAGGATAGAAAATAATTCATTCATAAAAAAAAGGGATTTCTATTAAATCTTTTAAAATAAAACTTAGCGATTATTTGGGTGTAAAAAAGAAGTGAATACATCTGCAGGGTGACCATTCAGAGGGGTTTCACTGTGTGTGTACATATATATGTAATAGTAGAAACATTAGTTTGTACTGAAAAGTGATGAGGGCAAGTCTTCACGGTGAGGGAAACTGCTCTGCGTTCCACACTTCAGTACACTTGTGGTCGCTATCTCACATGATCTGTGCACCATATCTGAAAAATTCAGGTTTTTGTAGAGCGCCAAATAATATGCCAAACTTCCCATGAAAGCATCACCTGCTCCCTGCATAAAAACAGAACATAACAATCACTAACTACAAATAAGAAGAAAAGTCATTATCTGATCAGATTTTCATGGCCATTGTTTGATGGAAACTTTAATTTATTATGGCTTATTTCTCTTGGTTATCAAACTTTTGAATTAAAAACAATCCTTTCACGTTTTATATCACAAAAAGTAAAACTTGGAAGTGAGAATCTATAGATGTATGATTAAACCTCTATCTCGAAACTGATGGGGCGAAAAAAATTTTGAGATAAAGTTTTTGAGAAATAGAGTTTTTGTAGTAAGAAAGGAAAACATGCCAAAAATGATGAAAAATTTGATTGATAAAATTAAAAATACTGTACTATATTTTACTACATGCTAATGAAATTATTGGTTAAGTTACACAATCATTGTTCAATCACGATGTATGCATATACATCAAAATACATTTGAATTTTATTTTGTGCAATTCAATTTTACTTAGATACCTTATTTAAAATAATCTGTAAACTTAGATTAATGCATATTTTTTATTCTTTGAGCCTTCACAATTTCATCTATATTCTAGCAAGAGCTGCAAATATTTTGGGCCCTATCAGTTAAGTTTGCTCAGGAAAATGGTGCAGCGTTTATTTAGCATGTGTTTTCTGTTTTTACTTTTTTCTAATTCTTCTGGAGCATCTTCTGCTATATTTTCGTCAACAGAGTTGGCCATGCATTCAGCCATATTTTGGTATCAGTCAAGGTGCTGCAAGTTTGCAGTGCACTGTCCAGTTCCACAAAATCGGAAAATGAAATTTATATAATATAGCTTCAAGTGTTTTTTTTTTTTCCGCAACACCCCAATGCCTTAAAATTTCATCTTCAACGTTGTTCTGAAAATTGTTGAAATTTGAGTGAACCACCAGATCTGATCCTTCATCAATGAAATGACTGGTTCAAAACCTGCATTTTGAATTGCCTGTTGGCTGACTTTTTGCCATGCTGAACATGGCCCATCCACATGGCATTCGTGCCCAGTCAATCATATAGTATCTACCTATATCCGCCTGTGATTAACAAGATACATCAACACAATGGGCTATAATACAAATAATCCTTTCTTATCAGTTCATTTCATGCCCGGGGAAAAGCCAGAGATTATGTGATCTTTTATGAGATCTGCTGGAATATATTAAAGTCCTGCCCCACATGTAACGTCAGAAGTCATAAAAAATAAAAATTGACGGAGTAACAGGATATTTTAGAAAGAAAATCATAATTACACTTACTGTGCTGTCCAAAGGCTTGACTTTTCGTGATGGCACACGAGTTATTTTTTGCTCTTCTTTTCTTTTGTAAATAGCACCCTTTTCCCCCAAAGTCAATATAACATTAGAGCACATTTTACCTCTCAAGAAGTCTATGGCGATTTCTGCTGTGTCACTGCTGTTCACTAATATCCCTGTTGTTTGCTCAGCCTATTGAAGAAAGAGGTAAAAAATAAATTAAGCGCAAATTTTCATTTTGAGCATTTAATTTTGATCAGCACTGAGAAATCATTCAAAAATTACTGTATTTTAATGTGTATAAGGAACCCTCAATCATCAAATCATACTGCCCTCAGGCCAAATGATACTGAAGTATCAGAATTTTAAATCAAGATTTACGTAGGCTTTGTGCATTGTTTCAACAGTGCTCTGAATTGAACAGGGCCTAAAATAGCTAAAGACTTACAAAATTATTTCTTTTTTAAATTATAAATTTCAGTTAGTATTCGATTTATAAAATTTAATGAATATCAGAAATTTTTATTAATTATAAAATATATACAGTCAAACTTAGTTAATTCCAAGCTCAAGGGAATAGCAAAAAAGCTCGAACCAGACTTTAACAAAAACTCTTACTAACTATAAAAATGTTATGAATATACTACCTCTAACTATACCAGTTTCCTAGTTGTATCTATCAACTAGTGTTTGCATACAATGCAAAACTATCACATTGGTAAATTTTTACTTTTTGTCCTCTATTGGATGCTATTAAACATTGTTTAAATAAGCTTTTGAGATTTTGTGCAATGAAAAATATGATTTTTTAGCTTAACAGCCAAATTTCTTCTAACATTTCTGTAGCCTCTGCAAGTGTTGGAATAGGAACCTCTGTTACTTTCTTAGATATGTTTTCATCCTCTCCATTAGAAAATGCAATATATATGTGACTATATTCTATACTTCTTCATCAATGTTATTCAAATCAATCCGTAAGTCAACAAATTTTTTTTTCTGAAGGTGAACAAGCCTATGGAACCTTGTTTGGATACAGTAAAAAAGGTGTTACTAAACTACATTGATATTATAAAACAAACCAACAATAGTGCTAGAGACAGATGAATCTCCAACACATTTTACCCAATAAAAAAATTGTGATTTCAGCACACCAGCTTTTAAAGATTATCACACAAAAAATTTTGTATTTCCCAAGGCCAGTAGCATTTTTATTGAAGGCATTGACAGATGCTAATGAAATCATCCAAGGTCCAGTAAAAAACCGGCTGAAGCTAGAAGAAAAAAGCCAGTGTGTGAAACTAGTGATGAAATCATTGCTTTCTATAGCCAAAACGAAAAAAAAGTTGTTTTCTTCATTGTAATTTCTTTTAAATGTTCGAATGTAGGCAGGGTACGATAAAATAATGTTTTTTTTTTATTTAGATCTGATTTTTTCTTTATTTAAATATGATTTTTTGATAAATAATTGATTGGCTGCTCATTAATAAAACAATCTTATTAATCATTAAGAATGCATATTTTAATATCACCCCTATCTGCTTTTTTCACCTAATCTCTCAAATTCAATTCAGAATTAATGAATAAACTACAAGCACAAAAAATCTATGTTAATGTAACATGAAAAATAGTTGAGCTTAAATTAACTTCATGGATTAACTTGTAGAGAAAAGTGCTTTCATTCATAAGGCCCCCTCCTCCCATTAAAGTGAATGCCTGGTGGCAACTCAGTATCACACATATGTTGTGCAGGTTTCTCGATTCACTCTCAACCAAAGGGACACTCAAGATCAACTCAATAAAAGCAAATTCTATTGACAAGATTGTTTCTTGCGCAATTGATGGATGCGTTTCCAACTTGCATGATGTTGCTTAATCATTTACACATTTCTATACTTTCAAAGATTTAATTAGGCCTATGACAACCATAGTTTTATGGGCGTTTTTCTCTAGTACTATTTATTTTTCTCTTCTTCTTTTCCCGCCACCTTGTTGAGCAATTTCCTTGTTGTGGTTTCTAATCTTGTATATATATATATATATATAATGAGTTTTGGTAAAAAAAAGCAAGCAAACTCAAAATTTAATACAAAAATTAAAAAAAGCTAAAGCCCAGTGATAGTTATGTTTCAGCACAACATCTATTATTATTGTGAATAAGCAATTAGGTCATAGAATTCAAGGCTTTATACAAAATTAATTTCTCTGTTTTTTAATCAGGGAAACCTTAATGTAATGCATTGACAATACTTAGTGAGTACAGTTTGGCTAAGTGCCAAGTTCAGTGTCTTATGTTTGCAATTTATTTCATGCTCAGAATCTAGAAATAGATCTAGATTCTAATCTAAATTTTTTTACCTCTGCTGAACAATGTTCCAAAAACCTAAGCTGCTCGTCAATGAGAATTCCTAAATCGGTGACCCTAGTGGCATCCGGGATTGTTTGACCCTAGTGGCAAGTGGGTTGTTTGAAACAAAATGAGCAACAATGCAATTGTCAAAGCTAAACATCATGCTCCATTTATTTTCCCCCATGCTCCAATCCTGTTTAAAAATTCTGGTTTATTCCTGTTTATATTCTGGAAAAGATCAGTAAACCATGGAATAAAAAAAAGATGACTAAAAGTTAGCGAGGAATTCCGAGAAAAGACATTTTGCAAATGACATATCTGAATAGAACTTTGAATTATCCAAAACATTATGAAAAAATTCAAATCAAACAGGTGATTTCATTGAATTAAATAGGAAACTCAAGGGGAATCCTTATAATTGAAATTGTCCAAAAATGTTAATTAACCAAGTTCAAATTAGCTAAATTTTCCTGTATATATGACTTCAATAATTCTGAAATTACTTCTTTCAAATTTTTTTTTTCATTTTGGTGCTTTCAGCATTTTAGTAAATTATGTAATTGTATATTCTGACTTTTTCATCTTAAAATATATGAAATCAGGGCTCCCCAAAAACTTGTTGATGGTAATGTATCAAATGCATAGCGTTACTTGTGAATCGGGAAAGGATCTCACAATAATAAAAAAAATACCACAGTATAACTCTTAACGGCCTGCAGGTTTAATCAAATTAATTTTTCTTTAAAAATTCAATCAGCTTCCAATAATTTTAGCCATTTTCTAAAAATTTTCATCGGCCACAGCGTAAAAGCTTTGAGAACCGCATATGGCCACTAGGCCATACATCCAAGACTCCCTGATTTAAAGGTTCTTCAACTTTTTTACACCTGCAGCCAGTGAAAATAGCTGAAAAATTTTACAGACAGACAGGAATTGGATTTAAAAAAAAATTGCAGATCCGATGACAGCTAAAGCAAATAAAAACTATTTAGAGACAGTATTTCATGTATTGAATATATGTAGCAGTTACATGAATTTAAATATTTTGTGGACTAAATAGAAATCCCACAGTTTAATAACAATGATCTATGCCCTTTACCACTGTATTTTCCTCATAATCTGACACGCTAGAAAAATCTAGGAACAACAGTTTTCCGATTCAAATCAGATCATTTCTGGCATGCCGGGAAACGTGAGGCTTGTTTATTGTTTAACAGTAATTGTTTGTAGTAATAGATGAAAATGAAGTCATTTGATAACTGATCTTTTCATTTGTTTCTTTTTTTTCATGGTAATAACTTGATAAAAATCTTTATTGTTAATATCATCAGTTTTGATTGCAATGCATTAATAATTATTGTTTTCATTGTTATCAAACAACTCTCGAAATCTCTTGTGTGCTTCAGAATTGACAAAGAAAGAATATATTCAAAAGACTGCTACCTCTACTTCATTCAAGCATATCACGTCTATAAAAGGATATAAGCTGTCATAACTAGCATCAGCTGGTGCCGCATTCACTAGTGTCAGTACTGAAACAGTGAAATAACAAACACTAAGAAGGTATTTAGAATAACAATGCGCTGAAGATTTTATTAAACTTTTGCAAGTCAGAATTCAGATTTGGATTGATTTTTATGATTTCTTTTTTTACATCCCTCTTCTGATCCTTTAGTTTAGAGACATCAACCGAAAAATACATAAAAATTCTTCTGCATGTGTTCTGGATTTGCCCATGTCCATGGAAACAACATTAAAATTAAATTTAAAAAATAATAATAATCCAATTTTATTCTTCCTTGAAAATGGGTGACTAAAAAAATTTATGACATAAGTGCTGAATAATTAATGGAATTTTTGTTTTGCAAATCAAGTTTGAAATCACACACCTTCTGGAACAAAAAATGAAGTGAATACAAATACAATGCCACAACAGGCAAAATGCCCAATGAGGTGTCTGAGAAAAAGATGCCCATAACAAATATAGATGTCATATATTTCAAAAATACAGCAACCCAATAAAAAATGCAATTACAAACAATATATATACATGATAAAATATTATACAATGCCCAAAAAGAATACTTATGGTTGCCTTATTCTAAGTATGGATATTTTCTTGATTTACACCAAACATGTTTACCATATTTCTTTTTAAACGTGTCAATTGTGTTAGAATTCATTACCTCTGGGGGAAAGCTATTCCATTCATTAACAACCCTATTAGAGAAAAACTCGCTGCGACACCATAACCTAGAATTGTCCGTTACCAATCGATACTGGCGTCCCCTTGTAAAAGCAGTCAATTGGCGGTGTACTAAAAGTTCATGGTCCATCCTATCCATCCCATTGAAAATTTTGAACACTTCGATCATATCTCCTAGATACCTACGTTCATCCAATGTAAGCATACTCAAAATAAGAACTCTCACTTCATAATTCAATCCCGTGTGCTAATAAGGATAAGCATAGATCTTCTCTGTACCCCTTCAACCAAGTCTATGTCCCTCTCTAGGTATGATCTCTAAAACCTTACACCATAATCCAATCCACGACGAATGAAGCCTCGGAAAAACAGAAGGATGATTTTAAGAGAACAAGAAGAGACCATTTTGAAAATGAAACCGAACATTTGATACATTTTTTTGACCACTGCTGAACCATGTTCAGAAAACCTATATATAAGCTGCTCCTCAATGACAATTCTCAAATCAGTGACCATAGTTGCATCCGGAATAGTGACACCATTTAACTAATAAGAGAAACGTGAGTTGTTTGAATCAAAATGAGTGATTATGCACTTGCAAAGCTAAACGTCAAGCTCCATTCATTTGCCCATGCTACAATACTGTTTAAGTTGCTCTGGAGCAACTCCCTATTGCTGATTTCAGACTACCCGCAACAACATCTGTGAATTTGCTGAAAATCCCATGGATACCCTGATGAAGTTTATCAATAAAAAGTGAAAAAAATTTGGGCCAAAGACACTTCCTTGAGGAACTCCACTTGTCATGCCTGTCCAACCAGAGACTTCCCCGTTCACCATAACTTGTTTTGACCTATCTCTTAACCACGATTCTATCCAATTCAGCAAGGTGTCCCAATCTTGTGTAAAAAAAAAACACCTCAACAGTTTACCATATTGGACCCGATTGAATGCCTTGTGGAAATCAAGGTAAATGACATCAACATTTTTGCCCTTACTCAAAGCCTTAGTCATGTGATCGTATAGTAAAGGAGGTTAATTACGCATGACTTCCTGTTCCTGAACCCATGCTGATTATCCGACAATGCATTATATTCTCATCTATTCACTTCATCAAGTGCCTCTTGATAACAATTTCCAAAATTTTTGCGAAGGAGCTAGTCAAACTCACTGGACACAGCTTCAATTGGACACAGCTTCTCTACTACCCTTTTTAAATATCGGAAGAACATTAGCAAGCTTCCAATCCCTCAGCAACATGATCACTGTAAATCTATGCGACCGTGACCCCAACAATTCATTACCACATTCCCTGAGGACCCTGGGATAGATATCATCTGATCCTGGTGCCTTGCTTGCACACACACACAATTTGTAGAAGATTTAGGACCTCCATGTCTTCCACTTGAATTTTGTTGAGGATTTTATTACCCCATGAACAGTCGTACATTGAATTATCTCCATTAAAAACCGATGAAAAAAAGTCATTGAAAACACTACACATGCCTACATTGCTCTCTACCCTAGACTCTCCCATTGAGAGGGAGCCAACATCCATTATTGATGTATCTAAAAATGATTTTGGGTCCTTGACAGCCAATATTATTTGCCAACCTAGCTTCAACTTCCTTTTTACTATCCCTTATAGATTTCTTCAACGCCCTTCTTTTATTTATCAGTAAACAATGACAGGTCATCTCGTCCACACTTATACTCTCTGAATGCTCTTTTCTTTTCAAGATAAAGGTTATGTACACTATCCGTGAACCATAGGGAGCACAATGTACAAACACGCTTTTTTCAAACAAAGGATATGACATCATGCAAAACAGAGGGCAACTTCGTACTAAATTTTTCCCATTGACTCACCACCCTGACTGATTCAAACCATTCTTTGAAAACTTCTGCTAATTGTTCTCTCAAAACATCAAAGTTAGTTCTCCGCAAACAAGGAACTAGTTTTTTGTTATCAATCTTATTTAAAGAAAAGTTACAGTAAAAACTAACAACACGTTGATCACTGTAAGAAAACTTGTTCCCCACAGAAATATGTTCAACAACATAATGAGAACTAAACCCAAAATATCAGTACCCCTCTTGTGGCTTCTGATACATGCTGATACAAAAAATTATTGAGCACCAACCTAAGAAAGTCCCTTTCATATTGATCTCCAACTGAGTGTCAATCGAGAAGCCATCCAAGTCAGAGGTGGGTAATTCCCCATCCATACTGTTATTATTAACAATAACTAACCTGCATTCCCATCTACGAGGTCTGGGTGTAAAAAACCTCACCTGAGCCTATCTTGAATCTCCCAGACTCCACTCCTATTACAATGAATCCCATCCCAAAGAAGCTACCTGTCGGTAAATGAGGGAAGCTTCAAAGCTCCAAGAACTCATACTCCTCACCCCAAGTGAGGAGCACAAATGCCCTTTAGGTCTAAATTGAATTGGTGGATCCTACTCCTATACCTTCTACTACCCCTTGACATTACTGGAAGCACATCAAAACATTTCATGAACTATATTTTTTCTAATTAACGAAACTGGCGTCTCAACTGGGAACATTGACCGTTAACTTGAGTGATTTTATAAATTTACCTGATCTGCACTGTAACTGCCACAGTGGAAACCATGGAACTCTTTACAAAATGCCATATTTTTTAGGAAGAATTTTTCTTGCAATTTCATGCAGTGGATAAAGCTTCTCCACTGCCTCAGAAAACAATAAAAAAAAAACAAGAGAGGAAGAAAAATACTCTTTTTCTGTTACTTATACTGTATGCATATTCCTACACTATGCTGAAAGGAAAGGCAGCAAAAGGAAAAAAAAAAAAAAACAAAGTCTCTCTAGTTATCAAACTTTGAACAAAATCTGACACTTCAACCACTGGCAGTTGATTTGACAGGTTTGGGAGTGAGATTTTATTAGCTGGGAAAACATGCTCTTAGGTGAAACATCATTACAAATGCGTTTGGGCTCAGAATTGCAGAAATAAGAGGGTTTTAAGCAAGCATATCCTCGAATTGCAGAAATACAAGGCATCAAGTTAGGTGAAATATTTCACCATTGCAGCTATAAGGATTAAAAAGTTATTGCTAATACCAATTGACCCTACCATGCACCTAATAAACATTCCTCTGATGAATTTTTAATGATTTGGTGCATGCTGGAATGTGTTGCACATGCATGTGTGGTCCTAACGCATTTATGTTGTCAGAATTTTGTGAGAGAGAAAGAGTTTCTAAATTTCGGTGTTCTAATGTTGCTGCCATTTGTTTTCAATATTAGAAGTGAAAGTGGAAGAAATTAGATTTTATTAGCTGGTAAACACTAGAGAGAAATACTACATCACATAAATACAAGTTTGTTAAAACATTCAAAATTAACAGACGACAAACTGATAAACTTGCTACAGTTGGAGTAACATGACAAGTAGATCAGCCATCCATTATGATTTTGGGAAATGATTGTAATCAAATGAGAACTCACTGGCATTTTTTACAAAAAATAAGTGATTTAGTGATTAGGGATGTCTGTTTAAGCCAGTGCTTATAAAACTTTTGTGACCCACGGCTCCCTTACACTAGTCATATATAATTCATCTCCAGAATAATCCAGTAGATAGCCTACATCCATGAAAGAACCATTTCAAAGCACCGAGAACAGGAACACATCAATATTGCTAGCACTTCATGATGCCCCCTGGCAAAATACAAAGTGTGTCGCGACACACACTTTGAGAACCACTAGCCATAAATACCTCTAATGTAGTACTTTTGGTTTGTATGAAATAAAAAAACTGCACACAGGATGATAGTAAAAATTCAGACACAGTTTTTACTGATAGAACCCAGGATTGCAACCCAGTTCGTTGATAGATATGTGCATTATCCAACCTCATAAGTTGCCAAACCCTGCTGGCATCATGGAGGGCAACAGAGATATTTCATACATGGCATGATTGGAATCAAGATGTTTTTTGTTATGGGCCGTTCAAGTATTACGTAAGCAAATTTTTAGCCATTTTTGACTCCCCCCCCCCCCTTGTCAGCAAAATTTCGTCATCAGCTCTGCCCCTCTGAATCCTAACTCATATTTTCATAAGGGGTGGTTGATGATGTAAGCATTATCTAAACCTCCCCCTCGTCATCAAAAGTCAGCAAATTGGAAACCCCCCTCCCCCACATCGATGATGACGTAATACTTGAACGGCCCCTATCCTATAATACAAAATGACTGACTGACATAGATGCATTTTCTCAGGGTGTACCGAGTCTGTAGACTCTCATAAGCTTCCGTTTGATGCTGCTCCTCTGTCCTCTGTACAAGCTGGATGGTATATTACAAAACTATGGAAGAGAATAAATAATGCCCCTTTTCTCCCTAATCATATAGGTATGGGAAAAATACTTTTTGCCCTCTCATTACCAGAGTTACTTTAGGATCTTTTTTTTGGTGATCAGCCAATGTAAGATATGCAAAAAAACTGTCGATTCTAAAGACGGGAGAAAGGCTATGAAGGCAAATCTGATGAGCAACACAGCGAGACTATCAAGCATACATTATGATCTCGTATTCCAAACTGACATGCATCACTTTCATGATCTCAGAAAAAATTTAAATTAATAGGCTAAAATATAAAAACTTCTGTTAGTAATAGATATAAAGATAGAAATTCATGGCGACTGCTTGCTAAAAAAGTTCTAGTAAGTAGTACACTGAATCAAATCTATATCCTAGGATGCAAAATATTGTTTCAACTCGAATGATGAAATTGAAAATTCGTGTAATTAAGAAGTATTGAAGAAGTGTTGCTTTAAAACACATTGTTTGCAAATAACAATTGTTTATACCATTGTCAACTAAACATATCTTACCACTATGTTTTTTGGCAATCATTAATGCTTCTCGTAATGTGTCCAAAGATGCTTCATATGTGCAAAGCAATACTTTTGCTCCTGCTATGGTAGGTTCTGCCTTTTTCACATCAGATGGCGTAAGTTTCCTGATAGCTCCCGGCACATACAGTATGCTGTTCAAGCCTTTTTTCAAAAGAAAAATGTTGGCTGAAGTAGTTTTTAAATATTTATGATATTTTTTCACACATACCATCACAAACTCAAAATATTGACGCATGCATTTCAAGTTGTTATCATACTATGTAAGTATAATAGTTACTTGAGTTCTGAGACACATGCATAGAAAATTTTTATCAAATGTGGTGGGCTAGGGTTGGGGAGTATCTGCCATAGGTGAAAAAAAAACTGCGGTAAAAACCGTCCCGGCAAAAATAGGTTTTTGCCAGTTTTTATAAAAAGTGTCAAAAATTGACTTTTCCCCCATTTATGTATGCAAGGCATTATTGTGCAATTTGATTATTTTTTTTAAATGCATATAGGATGGTTTTGAACACAAACTTTAATATAAGAATTAATATAGTTTTGAGTTGGTGAGTTTTTGCCATTGCTGGGAAAAACTGCAGTAGAATATGTCCGAAAAATAATGGGTTTTTTTTAAAGCATCAAAAATTGTACAGTAAAACCTCCTCTAACAGCCACCTCTGAACAATGGGGGTTATCTCTGAACAACATCCACATTTTGTTGGAATTAAAAGCGTCCCATAGACTTAACATTACAGGTAACCTTTGAACAACAATTTCGAACAATGGCCACTTTAGACATGGAGTCAAAAAAAAAAAAAAAAAATGCATATCACTATGAGGAAAATAATTTTGCAAGTCGATTTTCGAGGGAGTTTATT
This sequence comes from Pholcus phalangioides, assembly GCF_987345545.1. NCBI lineage: Eukaryota > Metazoa > Arthropoda > Arachnida > Araneae > Pholcidae > Pholcus > Pholcus phalangioides. Next base: position 15,530,262 of record NW_028301609.1, read on the forward strand.
CTCCTGAAGTCTGTGGGGGAAAAGAATTATGTATGTTTTCTTTTCCTGGGTATAAATGTTAGATGGGTACATTGAAGCAGTGCAGAGGGAAAAAGAGCCACATCAGTGGTTTTTAAATGCGCCACGGATCGCATAAGTTATGTTTAAATGAATCATGAGTCACCTGAGTGATCTAGAAACAGCGCACTAGGCCACTCAAGTGTAATCACCATCTGTAAATGTGCTGCGGGTCGCTGATGTGATGTGAGAATGTGCTTCTCAGTTCACTCTTACAAAATTAGGTTTGAGATCGGGGGCCACATCAGATGACTTTAAGAGTCACATTTGACCCGTGCATCTTGAGTGTGTGTGGTCTAGTTGATCATGGGAATAAATAACTATTTTATTTTGGGGGTTGCAGGTACACTGTCTTGGTCCATATCAGTTTTTCTCATCAAGTCATTTCAGTTGTGTTGCACTGCAAGCCTAAATTTTAGGATGTCAAAATAGCGCTGAATATCACTTAACATGGCTGCAACTAGATGCTTGGTCAGCCGGGGCAAGCACATATTTTGGCACCCCCTTTGGGTCCGATACCTGGGGCCAGACCCACCTGATCCTCTCTAGTTGCTGCCCTGTTGATTAATCAGTTATAATATTACAGTGTAAATATAATCATACTTTTCAATCTAGTCAATTATATAATTATCGTAACCAATTGAAGAACAGATTATCATTTTACATGTTACATAGATCACAAAAATTAGTTTTTTCTTCAGAAATATAATGGCCATTCCTCCCTCAATAATGGCCACATTTTCATGGTCCTGTTAGTGGCCGTTGTTGGGAGGTTTTACCGTACTTCCCATTTTTTTCTCATATTTTTTTCCCCAGTATCATTTCAGAAAAAATTTAATGCAACAAAAATCATTTGAAACACATACAAACTCTGGTTTTAGAATTATGTTAACATGATATACTACTACATTTAAAAAGTTCAGAGACTTATTACAGAAGAATGAATACAAATTAAACCTGTTTATTTGGTGTTTCCTTCGAAGTAACTACCTTGTGAAATTATGCATTTTTGCCATTGTTCATACAAAGATATAAATGCGAATTGGAAGCCTTTTTCTGCCACATTCTCCACTCCCTTCGTTGGTTAGAAAAACTGCTGGTAGCACTACACATAACAAGCATTACACAGAAACAAAGTTCACGTTAGGTTCAAAACATACATTCCGGCATGTACCAATTAATTAGAAATTCTGTAGAGGAATGTGTATGAAGTGCATGAATGGCTAAGTAGTAGTAGTTTCTTTGTTGCTGCTCGATTCACTTCCTCAGAACCTGAGAATTGTTGCCCTTTGAGCAAATTATTTATTTGAGGAAAAAATCATATGGCGCCAGATCAGGGAATAAGCTGGTTGTGAAAAGTATCAGAATGTGATGTTTTGGCGGGTGATCAGATACCAGGATGGACCTGCAAGCTGTCATATTATTGTGATGGAGCATCCATGACTTTGTTGTCCAAAGATCTGGTTACTCACATTTTACCAAATTATGCAGATGTTTAAGGACTCACAGGTTCTTCCTGGTGTCAGATTACCTGTCAAAACATCACATTGCGATACTTCTACAACCAGCTTATTCCCCTGATCTTACCCCATGCGACGTTTTCCTTAGATAAAGAATCTGTTTAAGGGCAATGATTCTCAGGTTACAAAGAAGTGCAGCAAGCAACGACAAAGGCACTGGAGGGGGGGGGGGGAGGAGAAAAAAATGTGTAATCCGCATTTACATCTTTGTATGAACAATAGCAAAAATGCATAATTGCACAGGGTAGTTACTTCAAAGGAAACACTAAACAAACAAGCTTAATTTGTATTCATTCTTCTGTAATAAGTCTCTGAATTTTTTTAACATAGTAGTGTACATGCTTATTAATTTTATAAATCAAAGAATAAACATAAATCATGTTTTACAAAAGTGTTTGCTAAGGAAGCAGTAAATTTAGCCCAAATTAAATCAATTCTCTCTAAAAAGGCAAAGTACAGTAATACCCCTGAAGTTATGTAATAGGTGGGATTGGCGACAACTGCATAAGTCAAAAAAGGTATAGTTTTTCATAGAAATAAATATAGATATTAGTTAATTGGGACCAAATTTTAGAAAGAATACCAGTCTTTTTCTTTCTTACTATGGCTATAATGCTAGGGTACTCTTCCATGGGGTTTCGTAAATTTAACTGCATTGTGATTGCAATCTGGTCCAGTAACAAAGACAATTAAAATCTGTGCAATGCACTCTGAAATCTGTGCAATGTACGTGAAATGCTTTGTAAAATGCAATGTACATGAATGTAAAAAAAATTGTGTACTGTTATAACGACTCTGATCATCCCAGACAACAGGTGGTCATTCTATCCCCCAAAGCAGAATATGCCAAAATCTGTGACATACGTCGCAGAACAATCAGTTCTACTGCAGAACAATATGGAAGAATTTTAAGAAAACACTGTTATGTAAAAAAACACTATTATGGGAACTTTTACTGTAGAACATTTCCAGTCAGCCGAGGGCTCGTTGCAGAGCAATGCAAAACATTCTGCTTTGGGATTCTATCGAAAGGAAAAATATAGAATAGTCATTGTACAAAAACATTAGGGACTTTTCCTATAGTCATTGTAATGGAATGATTGCTATAATATATGGTTATTATAACGGGAATCGACTGTATCTCTATTTGCAAATGTATTTTTGATCAGATTTACAATTGAGTAAAATGTTTTTTTTGACAAAACCGTTTTTGCCATTTTTGTCCTAGTTTTTATCCATTTTTGTCATTTTTGTCCTGGTTTTTTACCAGTTTTTGCCCCTGTCCCGGCAAAATGCCCAACCCTGCTGTGGGCTCTCTATAGGCAGGTTCGACTGTATTCGACTCAGAGAACAGAAATATGAAAGAATTACTGTATAATAGCTCATATGCAATGATTCTGTTGAAAAAATAATTTTCAAAACTTAAAATTCCTCTTAAACTCTTTTCACTTCCTACGGGAACCCAAAATTCTCATTAAATTCATTGGCGAGAGGGAAACATGACCAGTCAATTTTGGTCTTTGGTAACACACCCCGATTGATTGTGGCCCGACTGATAGAAGCTAGATTGGCAATAGATAGAATATAATTGAGGTTATTTAGTGCAATTAATAAACAATTACTGTGAAATCTTGATTATTCTAATGAAACAACAGCCAATGAAATACTTAGAATCATTGTTGATTTGATTCACTAAATCATGCCCTAATAATGAAGGTTCTGGGGTCACATGTGTAATCTTTAACTTGTAATATATATTACTCGTATAACAGATATGTTGAAATCTTGATATTCACTGTCATATAAAGACTACTTGTAATGAGATTTCACTGGATTCAACTCCTCTGAATTTGATTTATTGAGAATTGATTGTATTTAGCAAAAGCTAAAAAATTATTTTTAACCTGATCAAAAAACACGTAGCTGGTCTCACCTTTTTCGGTCACACATATAGATGCAGTACTTGTGCTTTCTTCACTTGTAATAGTGATGTAATCTGCAAAAACGTGTTTGAAAGAATTATCAATTCGACAGATCAATATAGAAACGGTTTAAACTATAAAAAATTTGAGAATTGTCACAAATTGATTTTAAACTCATGGCTAGGGTCACTAGATGCCCATGTTTAATATAGAGAGGCTATATTGTGAAGGAATTAAACTCAAGTGTTTTTCAACAAATTTTTTTCGTTGGTGACTTCCTTTTGATCAGTCATTTATTCTGCCTGTGGCTTCCTTATTTTAACTAAGCCCCCCCCCCCCGCACCATCAATGAGTCTATGAATTTTTTCTAGCTATTAAATAATTAACATCATGTTGTGCAATTGTTGGAGCCAGTTGCACAGATTTGCAGAAGTAGTGTTGCTGAGGCTATTCTCTCAGGATTAGAAGCTTGCTAATATGATTCCGATATTTAAAAAGGGTAGTAAAGAAGCCATGTCAAACTATCACCCTGGGAGTTTGATGTCTCCCTCTCAAAAATTATTCTTAAAAGGCAATTGGTAAAGTGGATAGGTGGAAATAACACAATGTTGGAAAACCTGCATGGGTTCAGGAAGGAGAAGTCATGCGTAACCAACCGCCTTTGCTTCTATGATCATGTGACTAAGGCTTTGGAAAAGGTAAAAAATTTGACATTGTTCATCTTGATTACCAGAAGGCATTCGATTGGGTCCAACATGGTAAACTCTTGAAGCGTTTACATGAGATTGGAATTGGGAGCAACTTGTTGAATTGGATAGGATCGTGGTTGTGAGATAGGTCACAGCGGGTTATGGGGGAATAGGGAATTTTCTGATCGGACAGGTGTTAAAAGTGGAGTTCCTCAAGGAAGTGTCCTTAATTCCATTCTTTTTTTTTCCTTTTTATCGATAAGCTGGATCAGGGTATTAATGAGATTCTGAGCAATTTCGCAGGGGACATGAAGCTTATTTGGGTAGTCAAAAATAAAAGCAATAAGGAGAGGCTCCAGACAAACTTGAATATACAAGGATGACGTCACTCCATGCAACCATACAAAGATTTTTTAACAACTGGCAGTTGCGAAAATATATTTTGGATCGGTTCCCAGCAGGGGCAGTTGAATTTCCTATCTTTCCAAAATATATCTTCACATATCAGCCAGTTGTTAAAAAATCTTCGTATGGTAGCAGAGAGTGACGTCATCCTTGTATAAGTCGCCATCTGGTGGCAGCGTCAGCAGTTGTGAGCTTGGCCTGAGTCTGGTCCGGCCGTCCATGTACAGTCCCTATCAGCGTACATGAGCTCCAAGGAAAGATTGAGAGATTCTGTGCCTTTGTAGTCTAGTGGTCTAGGGCGTTCACCGGGAAAGTGAAAGGACGTGGGGTTGATTCCTCGCAGGGGTAGTTGAATTTTCTCTCTTTCCAAAATATATCTTTGCAACAGCCAGTTGTTAAAAAATCTTCGTATGGTAGCGGAGAGTGACGTCATCCTTGTATAAGTAGCCATCTGGTGGCAGCGTCAGCAGTTGTGAGCTTGGCCTGAGTCTGGTCCGGCCATCCATGTACGGTCCCTTTCAGTGCGCACGAGCTCCAAGGAAAGATTGAGATATTCGTTGCCTCTGTAGTCTAGTGGTCCAGGGCGTGGGTTCGATTCCCCGCAGGAAAATAAATTGAATTTTCTCTCTTTCCAAAATATATCTTCGCAACAGCCAGTTGTTAAAAAATCTTCGAAACTTGAATATGTTTGCAGGATGGGTTAACGATTCGACCATGACCTTTAGCATTGACAAATGCATGGTCACTCATTTTGGTTCAAACAATCCACGATTCATTTACAAGTTGAATGGTATTACTATCCTAGATGCAACTAGGGTCCCTGATGGTTGAATTTTTATTGACAAGCAGCTTAAGTTTTCTGAACATTGTTGAGCAGTGATAAAAAAAAGCAAATAGAATACCCAGTTTTATTCTCAAAAAAGGTCTTTTTACATTCTTATAAAGTGATCCTTCCACTTTTCAGGGGCTTAGTTTGTCTTGTGTGGATTGGTGTATGCCTTGAGGTTTTAGTACACTGGCAATAAATCGCTTTGACAAGGGGACACCAGTATCGTTTAGTAAGGGAGAATTCTAGGTTATGGTGGTGCAGGAAGTTTTTCTGTAATAAAGTTGTCAATAAATGGGATAGCTTACTTCCAAGGATTATGAATTCCAACACAATTGACATGATAAACATAGTGGGATAAATCAAAAAGCTATCCATAGTTAGACTAAGACAAACAATCTTTTTTATGGGTAGTGTATCATATAGTATTAATTATTAGTTTTTCTTTTGAGATATATGCCTTTTCATAGGGTTGTATTTTATCTTTTTAAGCAACCTCTTTGGACAATCTGCCTGTTGTGGTGTTTGTATTTGTGTGAATAAATTTATAGCATGAAAACCAGGCTCTCTTCAGGCTCCCCTCGTGTGGGGGGGGGGGGGAGGGTTCCTGGGTTCCCAAAAAAAGTAGTCACAATTTCCATCTGAAGAGTGTGACTACTTTTAGTTTTTTTTCCCTAACATTTTGGCATGACTTGACTCAAATCACTAGAAATTCCTCAGATCAATGTTTACGAGTTAAAGATGGTCAGCCACATATGTGAGTACTTTATGAGTTGAAAATTTAGTAACCCTATCAAGAGCAATAACATGTGCATAAATGTGTGTATATTTTACTGAAACAATCGGACGTCAATTTTGACTGCGCAGTAAAAATTATGAATCAGAAGTTAATTTAATTTGTAATAAAATATATTGTAGTGATTGTTATAGAGAAGTGATATCACCTGAAATTATGCCGCAATCGTTTATGCCTTTGAGGTGCTCCTCACCAAAGCTGTCATTACCAAGCTGTAAAAATTATCACACACCGAAATTAATTAATAAAAATAAACATACCTCTCACTAATTTATGTTGTAGGCTGTACCTTTGTGCAGTCTAATACAAAACAAATGAAATTCTTTGAATATCGTGTGATTATTGCATGATCAGGTATGGGGCTTGATAAATCTCGAGCATCTGGTCTACATAGCAACTAAAAATTTTATATGTATGATTATTAGATGAGAGTCTGAGAACGACACAGAATTTCCAGCAATCATGTCAGTCCAAAAGCAGAATGTTTCGCATTGCTCTGCAAGGAGCCTTCGGCTGACTGGGAATGTTATGCGGAAAAAATTCTCATAGTAGTGTTTTCTTAAACTTTTCTTAAAATTCTTCCGGATTGTTCTGCGATGTACGTCACAGATGTTGGCATACTTTGCTTTGGGGATGTCAGTGATCCTTTTGGTGCTAGTAGATCCGAAAAGTAAGGGGGAAAAACATTGTTTTTACTGTACCTAAAAAAAATATTAAATAAATAAAAATAAATACAATAAAACCTCCCAACAATGGCCGCTAACAGGACCGAGCAAATGTGTCTGTTATTGGGAAGTTACCATTATTAAGAGATCCAGTATTTCTGAAACAAAGATTAACTTTTTTTATTGCTTGTAAAAGTATGGGATCTGATAATTTTGTTTCCGACATTTTGCCCTTGACACGTCTTGTCCCAGATACATTTCACTCCTTTACTGACTGCTTAAGTGACAGAGTGAGTGACCAAATGAGCAAGTGACTGTGTGAGTGACTGCATGGATGAGTGAATGACCATATGAGTGATCAAGTGAATGACCATATGAGTGACCAAGTGAATGACCATATGAGTAGCCAAATGAGGTGAGAGACCAACAACTGTGACCATATGAAAGTGATCAAATGAGACTTTTTGAGATGGGAAGTGGGGTATGTCCAGTCCTTCAGTGAACAAGTGAATGACCAAGTGCATGATCAAATGAGTGACCAAGTGCATTATCATATGAGTGTGATCAAATGAGTGCGCGAAAGGCTTTCGCGGTCTCATTACCACCTCATTTCAGATCTTGCCATCCCATGCAACAGAAACTTTCGTCTTTTCGCACCTATGTAGCAAAAGCATTTAACATCTGTTCAGATCGGAACACATTAGACCATGAACTTGAAACCATCAGAGCAATTGCGATAGACAAGGGGTTCAACACCAAGAGAGTTGATAAATTAAGTAGAAAATTCTTGAAACCGGCACGAGGAACCACTCTAGAAAATATTACAGAGAGACCACTCAGAGAAAGTGTAGTCATACCCTATGATCCAATACTCTCACTGAAGATCAAACCGATTCTTAAAAAGTTTAATCTAACAACCATAGATGTGCCCACTAAAACCTTTGGTTTCATGCCCCCTAAAGATGCTATACTGCATAATAAACAATGGGGCATTTATTACATTCCATGTGGTGATTGCTCTCTTGGTTATATAGGACAGACAAGGAGACCCATAAAAGCAAGATTAAATGAACACGCTCGCTGTGTTAAGAATCAGGAATGTGAAAAATCGACCATCGCCGCTCACTGTTGGCAAAAGAAGGCCATAAATTCAAATTTCAAGAAGCGAGAGTTTTTCACAAAGTCAAGTCCACAGTTGATCTAGATTTCTATGAAGGCACATATATTCGGGCCTTCAAAAATATACTAGTGAACGATAATAAATCTACACCCCCGATCGCAACACCATGGCTTAAATTCATTTTGAGCGGGAATTACAAGAAAATTCAAAGGGACCAATCGAATAGCACTATTCCGCAAATGTCCAATCAGGACGCTGCATTAGTATCTCACGCAGGCTCACAGCTTCATTCTGACCACGCCGTTTGAAGTGAACAGACATATTTCTTCCGCTGAGCAACCGAGCGTGAAGATTTGGTATTCAACCCAAGTGGGAAACTCGGTCAGCGAGACTAGTGGTTAAATTTTTCCTCTGAAGACGGCACCCATTGGTGTTGAAATGCATTAGGACTTTTATTATTTTTTGTGTATTTGCCTTATTCATTGGTGTCTTCTCAACATACTCACTTTGTCACTCATATGGTCACTAACATAATCACTCATACAATCAGTCACTTGGTCACTCACACAGTCACTTACTTTGCCACTCACATGGTCAGAGCAGGCAAAAATGTCTGGGGCAAACTGTGCCATGGATGAAATGTTGGAGGCGAAATTTCCGTAAACAAAAATTATAACAACCTATACTATAATTAGAAGAAGCTGCATGAATTTTTCCATGAACTTTATTTGTGATTTTTTATTGTAAATTTAATCAAAAAATTTGAAGAAAAATATATACAGCTGTGCCGTAATCCTTGTATGATAAGGCATGCATACTTCAGATCAGATTCATACTTCGATCAGCCATGTTTGCTATTATCTAGGACAGTATTTTCAATTAGTGCATAACCAGGCACCCTTGTCAAACAGCATGGAAAATAAGGACTCTTTGGTCTATGATACAGTCACTTGCTATAGGCAGAGATGACAGAGGGGGTCATTTTTGACGAAATGGCAGGAAAAACTTGAACAATGCTACTGTACTAATTGCGATGGAGCTGCCAATTGTGATGCAGAACATCTTGGTAGTATTCCTTGGTGATGGTTGTGCCGTGCGGTGTGTACTCAGGATGAACCACACCACTGGAGTCAAAGATGATCAGCATAACTTTGACAGTGTATCTCCCAAAGCCCAATTCCGTCAAAATTAAATTAGCGGATCAAATTCTAATTCTTGCCTTGTCTGCAAGTTCTTTGATCATGATTCGATGATTCCGCATCACAAAATCCTTACCTGGTCAATAATGATCTCATTTCTGGATGTTACCTACCAGAACGTGCTTCATTCTTCATTGATGTGCAGCCATTTCTGAAATGGTTGTAAAACTACTTTATTGGTGTGGTGCCTCATTTCTACATCTCCAGAGGCCTGTTGAATCTTGCAGATTGTTTTCACTCGGGAATCACCAAGCTTCACACAAAATTCAACAGAAAAGCGATTAAGTTTTTCCTGCCATTTTGTCAAAAACAAAAATCTGACGGGCTCCTTACACTTCCTCATTCATCGGCTGTTTTCTGGCAACTGACAGCTTCTGCAGGCAGGAAAAAAAATTCAAGCATGCACACTAGGAGTGCCTACATATATCCACTGAACCAGCCTCGCTAGCTTCATTGGTTCACACACGAAAAATTATGGTTAGACACTTTTTGAACAAAATGAGCGTCCACTTCTACAGATAAAAATGCAGTTCTCTTCTTGAAATACTGGGACCAAATATAATGCTGATATTTTTTTTTCAGTCTGAGAGAAACTTGCACGAGTTTTTAATGTATTTTAGTCTCATTTTGACAAGTTCTAGTTTTGCATATTGCTTCACCTCAATTGACTACTAATTATTGTGGTGTTGCTTATACAATATGGTGAAAAAATGTACTCAATTTAAATCACTTCCAGGTAATCAATATCTTTCACACATAATATCGTCCTCTTCACTCCAGAAGCTTGAATATGCAATGCCCTTGAAAAAAAAAAGAGCATGGGAAATGAGGTGTTTGAATGTTTACTCTACCCACATTACTATATGGAGAGCTATTTTCCTAAATTGGTTTGTATCGTATGTTTAAATAGGGAGGTTGGACATTCCCGTTTCTGACAAAACTTAGAAAAATAAGGTATCAAACCAGCTGATAAAAAAAGGAAAAACACATTCATGCTTCTTGCAATCATGGGACAATATGTCGCACATAAATGTCTGTGTTAAAAAAAATCAGACTGACTAATTGAAAGCGATCAAAAAAATTCTACAGCAGTTATTAAGGCATGTTAGAAAAACAGTGATTCTTACTTTAGCAATCAAGGCGCAAGAAGCTCCAAGTCTTTGAGCCATAACACACTGGTTGGCACCTTTTCCTCCCAAACCTTTGCAGAACATATTTCCAGCCAATGTTTCTCCTGGCATCGGGAATCTGGATGCATAGCTGAAATTTAAATCATGACATAACACAGGTTTGGGTTTTTGACATGACAAGCATCAGAAACTGGTTTAAACTCTCAAAAACTAGTTTAAACCAACAAAAACGAAAAAGGCATCAAAAACTTACAATGAATGTACTCAAGTAATTTTTTTGTCATATATGTTAGATATATTGGAAAACAATTTACATTATTTTAATGTGGAATACAATGTTTTAAAGTTTGAAATATTAATTTGTTACAATAGTTAAAGTGTAAAATATTAATTTTCATAGTCTAAAGTTTACATCCAGGGAAAATATGTTGTAAAAATTTTGTATGTTTTTTTTTTTGGACAAAATGAAGTATTCCAGACTCTGCCATGAAGCTGGGCTGGAAGAGATCTCGGCAACAGGATAAGTCCAGTGGCAAAGTTCTGGCGTTCATTCAGTCTACAAGTTTACAGCCTGCACAAGATTCTATTCAGAAGCAAAACTAAGTTATAGCACAGTTTCTGATAAGAGCAATATGTAACTAAGTTTACTCATTCATAAGATTTCTTAGTAGAAATACAAAGTAAATAATCTTGATTGAAGGCTAGCTGGCAGGACTCATTAGTCAAAGAATCGCTATTTTCGCAAGTTGAGATATAGCATTAACTGAAATACGATTCCTTTCAAGCATGGGCGTAGCCAGAGATTTCGTTCGGGAGGGGGACCAAAGTGATGATAGAACAATAGATTTCGCCATCCTTTTCCTTTTTTTTTGGTTATTTTCTCACATTTCAGTGGGGGGGGGGCAGACTCCCCAAGTCCCCCCCGCTACGTCCTTGCCTTCAAGTATCTCTAGAGTTTTCTAGATTATATAGTAATGACAAAAATTCAACATTGTGTATTTATAGCACCAGACATGCCAACATTAGCTTAAAACTTGTCAGTAGTGATGAACGTTCAGCTTTGTCATGGGGGGGGGGGAGATGTCAGTGCGTTCTGTGGAGAAACCTTTTTTAATGATAGACCAGCTCATATTTGTGCCTCGAAGTTGGAAAATTACAAAAAACCAACTTTGGATGACCATATTGACATTTAAGGTGATCTCATCCAAGTCCTTGCAATGTTCCACTTGCCTGAAATTTGATGGACATCTCTCACTAAATCATCAGTGGTATCACTTGTTGCTTTGTGATGAGCCCCCTCCCCCCAACAAAAAAGAACAACCAACCTAGACAAGCTTCCCTTATCTAACAAAAAATAGTGTTCCGTTATGTTGTGTCAGGCTAGTAGGCCATTACATTGCCCCCAGAGCGCAATATTGCTCGCTTTAGCAAACACTGGGCTAAGCAGTGGTATCCTGAGCATATATGGAGTGTTATGCACCCGTGGGTGCTTGCTTTCAGCTTTTATGGCATATTTTAATTTATGAATGAATGAATCTGGAGAGTGCCCTCACGAGTGGTACAGAATATTGTGGGTGCTCGAGCACCCACAGCAACACCCCGTTTTCTGCCCGGCTCCGACACCACTGCCCTGAGCAGTTAATTGGTCAACCCAGATATGATCGATGATAAAAATACCCACCTGATCAGGTCTGTGATACAACCACCCACTACAACTATATCAGCCATCTCATTACAATTATGGGGGGAGGGAGCGATGAAATGTCTCCTTACGCTATCTCAACGCTGTGCTAATAAAAATACGCAAATAAACTTCTGGTTATCGCGAGGCGTTTAAGGTGGACACAAAACATGTGCGGAAAAATGTAAATAAACACTTGCGTTGCCAAACATAAAAACACAAAATTAAAAGAAAAAAAAAATCCACAGAAAGTCTCCACAAAGCAATAAACATAACTGAATGCACGCGCTGACGTTCAGTACAAGAAAGAGAAAAACACATTGATAGATTTTGATATGGCCGAGATTACACTATATAAGTTTAATAAAATAGAGTTTACAAAACTTGAAAAAAAAACAATGAATTAGATAGTTGGTCACATTCGCTCAAACGTAACCAGTTATGCTTATTGACTGCATTTATCAAATTTTATAAAAGTAATTTTATGAAACTTTTATAGTTTTATTCCTGCTAAAATTTGATTTGTAAGATGTGAATAAAATTTTCTAAAGCTGGCTTGCAGTGTCATTTATTGACGTTATGTCAAAACTACGGAATTTAACTAAAGGTACTTTTATTTATTACTAGATGGCAGTATAAGTACCGTTATTGAATATTTTTTTCGTCTTCTTCAATTATACAGGGCTTTACGCATGAAGGTCAACCCCTGTTTGTGGAAAAAAACAAAATAGAGCAAGACGCACGAAATGTAGAAGAGAAAAAATTAAAAAATAAAAATGAAAATTAAACAGCGTACACATTATCCATTTTAATGCTGATTTGCATACCAACTCACAACTAGATTATACAGAGTTTTATACACCTTGATCATTCAGGGCTGGTTCTTGACAGTTTCCAAGTGTAAGCGAATAATATTTTGGTGGTAAAAAAATTACTCCTCCTCTTCAGTTATCACTCTGAAAAATAGCATTCTTCAGTTGGCGCTTTCCGTGGCCACGCAGTTCACAGTATTCAAGATACAGCCGTGTGGTCATCCCACAAGTACTTTCACAGATTGACCATCACCAGCTGGCAGTTTACAATTTCGCCGCTAGACATTCCAATATTGTCAAAATTGAAAATTTTTGACAAAATTTGATTTCGGATTATTAAATATCGCATTAAATTTATTCTGGTATCTCATATGTATCAGCTCATTAGCTTTTTTTCCCGTTGAGTTAATAGGAATATATAATCGATGAAATGTTTCGGAATCAATGATTTCTGTTAAAGTTCTGTAGATATTTTTTATTTGATTATTTGGCAAAAAATTGTAAACAAACAAGTGCCACCACCAGCTTCACCAGCGAAGGAAGAAAAAAAAGAAAAGGCAAATAAAAACTGTGACGCCCGCGTGTACAGAAGCGAAACAGAAACTCGCGAGGATGCAACATGAACTCTGACGAAGAGGACGAAGATGGTCGTCGAGGAAGGGGAGGCGAAAAGTTCTTGCCAAAGATGGCGGGCAGTGGAAGTGGACATCACCATCATCATCAACCAGAAGTTGTTGTCGCGCTGCACAACGGGACCGAGATAGCAGTTGGCGTCGACAACGGCGACACCGCCAAGGTAATCCCGATCACGTTGGCTCCTTCCAGATCGTCGCCAATCGTTGGCAGCGAATTCCCCGTGTTTCAGCCAACTCTTGACCATTCCTACGTGTACAGCAACAAGTCTTTCACCCTCCCGCAAGGGGACCATGATCTCTATGACGAAGAAGATTCTGATCTCACCGATAATGTCTCGATATCCATCGAGAATGACAAACAGATTCATCACCAAAGAGACCTCATCGTTCAAAAAGAATGCACCAAATACAGGTCTTTTATACCGAGTGATCAAAAATTACTGGCAACTGCCGGCGAGAACATCTTGAAGAACATCGAACTGTCGAGGGACGTACAATTTAGATCTGTAGCCGCAGCTTCTTGTTCTGCGTCTAATTTCAAAAGCCCAGAGAGGTCTGAAGAAGAGTCTCCTTCAAAGTTGTCGCAGGCTCCGCTTGGTTCAGTTCAAAACCCAATCCAGATAATTCAGCAGGGAAATGCCTTCAGGTCCACACAGGTGCTGTCTAAAGAACAGTTACAGCAAATCGCCCAAGTATTACAGCAACAGCAACTGTCAAAGGCCGTTCAGAATGGTGGGAAATCAGTGCTGTACGATGAGGCGACCAACACGAGGATAGTTTATAGAGTTGTATATCCGTCTGAGACGGATAAGAAAAATTCTGTCGGTGGGGACAGTGTGACCGTGGGCCCAAATCGTGCGAAAGGCAGGCCGAAGAAAACATTGCCACTGCCATCAAAAAAGGTGGTCGATGAGGAAAAAACAAAAGCCATGTTGTCAAAAAAAGAAAGAGAAGAAAAGAAGAAGCACCGTCCAAGAACGAGATCCGGCCGTATTTCCAAGCCACCATCTTACATGGTTAAGGACTATAAGAGGATACACCACCTAGATTTCAACGAAGAGCCATATGATGATTCGGATGGCGGTTATTCGGACTATCACGTTAGTGATGAAGAAAATGGCGGTGGCAAGAGAAATACCACTGATGGTAAATGTATTGATATTTGAATATAATTATGTGTGTTTTTGTAACGAAAACCAGTCTACTGCGCTTCATTAGGCGGTTAGTGCTCTCTATACCTCTTGGTGAAGAAAAAACAAAATGAAATATCTATTTTGAATTGCCTAGAATCTGCAGGTACCGATCTAGTTTTCGCTTCAAAAGTTTCAACAGCTGGCTGGTGCAAAGATAACACATCAGCCAATGATAACTCATCTAATTTTCCCTCATATGCAAATAATTACAGTGGTGTTATAGAAATGATTTTATGTTAGCTGCAGAGGTGCACAGGACAGATATGTCGTGCTTACCTCTGCAGCTATCGGAACAGATGCGGTATGGTCCGCTACGACTTTGGCAACTTTTTTGTCGCGATAAATCACCAAGACCTTCATGATGCTTCTCTGGGTTGCTGTATTTTTTAGCACTTTTCCGGTTTCGTTGGGTGATACTAGATGGTGCTGGCTTCACCAAACAGGATTTTTCTTTTGTTCACCGCATTTTTTCAAAAATTCTAAACAGCCGTTGTTCCATTTCCAGCGCGTCTCTCTTTCTTTGATTATTATTCCTCCCTTCTGTAGCTTACATCATTTGGATTATTATCTACTGCTCAGGTTGTATCATACCGTTTTATTATTTCGTTGTATTTATTAGTTATTCATCCATTGCCATGCCTTCTGTTTTATCGGTTTATTATTTGAAATGAACCTACAGAATTTTTCATGCCCGGATCCGTTTATTACATAAAGGGCCGGGTTTTAGTTTTAATGCATAGAATATTTATGCCCGGAATTTCTTATGCCCCGATCTTTTTATTATTAAAAAAATGGGCCAGGTGTAATTTTTTTTAACTGATCTTTTTTTCTATTTTTATACTTGGGGGTTTCTGTTATGTTTTGCACGCTGATGTTTTTTTTTCAGCGGCCGTAGTGTCTGACGGCCTTGGCGACTCTTTGCCGGGCCATCAGACGTGTGGCGCCAAATAATCGCCAAGTGGCGGACCATACGACAGCTGTTCCCAGCTATCTTGAACAGTGGATCTTTGTATGTATCTCGTTAGCTTTGTCCAAAATAGATAACTGCACTAACAAAATTCAAGCACAAAATTAGATGTGTACTTAACAATTTGGGTGCGCAACTCATTCTCAGTCATAAATTTCCTATGGCAATAGACTGGAGTTGTTTGAAAAAGAAAGCTTAACCCTTGAAAGAAGGGGTTGCCTCTGGACAGTCGGGATTCAGTTGCCTCAGCTGAGGTATGGCATTACACATATTGAAAAATTTCCAAAGGAATTTTCTGATATATACCTTGATGATGAGTTGAGTTGGAAAAAAACAATTACCGGATTTGATACTAGTCGGGTTATACCTTAATTCGTAGCAGCTATAGTTCATAGGTTGATTTTCTAATAGTGGCAACTATTTATTTTCTAGATATACAGTAGAAGTCCATTATAACGACAGCTCACAATTATGGGAAAAATTGTCGTTATAATAGGCTTCTTGTTATATGCAGATTTTTTTGTACCATTAACTCTTTGACAATCATGTGCAAATTACTCATTATATTGAGATTGTTATTATTAGCCATACTCATTATAACAGACTTTTACTGTATAGTATATATGCAAGGTTCTAAGTTTTACAGGTCTTCAATGCAACCACCATTGTTGTGTACAAGAGTTCCCAGCGATGCAGAAGCCTTTGGATTACAATGGCATTGCCTAATTTCTGGATGGTTTAAAGAAAGCGATCTATTGTCTGGAACATTTTTTTGTCCCTCTTTGAAAGCTCTTACCTACCTTGCTACTTTTCGGTAAGGTAAATGTAGATGCACCGCAATCCTCTTGTAGTCCTTGGTGATAAGTTTTCTATTTCAGAAATCAGAAGAGAGATGGCGGCATTGTTTGAACATGTAGCAAGCATTCATAAGAAACAAACTTCATGGTTAGGTTAACAACACATACATGCACATTCGAATATGCACTCATTAGTTAGAGATTTTATAGAGGAATATGGACAAGGTGCCTGTGTGGTTTTGTAGTAGTCGGTGATATCATCGTGCATTGCGACCTCTAGTTCATTCAATTTTTAACTAGCTCCTCTGCTCTTGTTTTGAAAACATTTACACAGTATTCTAACTGGCTCATCTGTAATTGCCCTGTTCCTGTTATCAATGTACATGTAAGGGCCAGGTTCATTTTTTCTTCATAGGCAGAGATAGACTTGGAAGTCTGGGGGGGGGGGGCACGGCCATTATTGCTGGGGGCACAATGATGATGATGTCAATTTGCATATACATATATGCATTAGATCAGTCCACTCCCCACTCCACCTTTGATGCTGCCCCCCCCCCCCCCCGTATCTCCACCCATGGTTCTGAGAGAGGATAGACATTTATACAAATACAACACCACAACAGGCAAAATGCCCAACGAGGTGGCTGAGAAAAAGATGCCCATAAAAATATGGATGTCATATATTTCAGAAATATAGCGACCCAATTAAAAATACAATTAACAAAAATTGTAAACAATATATACACGTGATAAAATATCATACAATGCCTATAAAGAATACTTATAGTTGTCTTATTCTAAGTCTGGATAGAGCTTCTCGATTTACCCCAACATGCTTATCATATTTCTTTTTAAACGTGTCAATTGTGTTACAATTTACTACCTCCGGGGGTACGCTATTCCATTTATGAACAACCCTATTAGAGAAAAATTCCCTGCGACACCATAACCTTGCATTGTCCCTCACCAATCGCGATACTGGTGTCCCCTTGTAAAAGCAGTCGATTGGCGGCGTACTAAAAGTTCATGGTCCATCCTATCCATCCCATTGATAATTTTGAACACTTCGATCATATCTCCTCGACACCTGCGTTCACCTAATGTAAACATATTCAAAAAATGAAGTCTCTCTTCATAACTCAAGCCCCGTGTGCCAATAAGGACATGCATAGCTCTTCTCTGCACCCCTTCAACCAAGTCAACGTCCCTCTGTAGGTATGGTCTCCAACACCTTACAGCATATTCTAGTCCAGGACGAACTAAGCCTCAAAAAAGCGGAAGAATGACATTACGAGAACGCGAAGAGACCTTTTTGAAAATGGGACCAAGCATTCTATTCACTTTTTTGACCACCGCTGACACAGAAAACCTACGCCGCTCGTCAATTAGAATTCCCAAATCAGTGACCCTAGTTGCATCCGGGATAGTGACACCATTCAACTTGTAAGAGAACCGTGGGTTGTTCGAACCAAAATGAGTAAGATAAATTCATACTCATTTTGGTTCGAACAATTTATCTTACTCATGGTAAAAGACATGGCCTCTTGGCTCAGTTTCATGGCGTCACTACAGTACTGTTGCCGTTGTTAAAAAAATTAGCCCATGTATAATCACTTTTTGGTGAGGAAAGGTCTGAAAGCATGACCGAAATTCTCCTAGAGTGAAACGGATGCAACCAAAGAAAATGAAACAACCCCAATTCTTATGCCAATGGCCTTGATAGTGAGAGGTCAAGTCAGTGAGTGACTGAAAGAGAGCAAAATGCCAGGTCAGTAAGTGATCAAAAGAGTGACATTGGAGAATGTGTATGCATGGAGTGTGACCTAGAGAGCAAGAAACCACATCAGTGAACTAGCTACCAAAAGATTGACCTAGAGTGTGTGTAAGCATGTGAATGACCAATACATTGTGGAAGCACATGAGTGACCAAAAGATTTAAATATCAAGTTGCTAGGTCAGTGAGCAATTGAAAAATAGCCTAGAGAGTCAGGGGTCAAATCAGTCAGTGACCTAAAGAGAGTGAAATCTCAGGTCAATGAGTGATTGAAAAAGTGACTTAGAGAATGTGTGTACCCAAGTCAATCTTTTGGTTGCTCACTGATAGGTCTTTCCCCATGCACACACATTATCTAGGTCCTAGAGAGCATGTGTAAGCATGTGAGTAACAAAATGATCTCAGGAGCATCCGAATGTGTTTTGAACCTGTGGGTGCTTGTCTTATATAGGAAATATTTTAGGGGTGATTGGACCTGTACCACAAGTTTTCATGGGTGCTTGAGCATCCCCCCCCCCAGCTCTGACGCCACTCGCCAGAACAGATAATGCAGGAATCTGCTCCTTACGTCCCAGAACAATCAGTGCTACTGCAGGACAATGTGAAAGAATTTTGGGAAAGGTGTAGAAAACAGAGTTACAGGAATTTTTACTTCAGAACATTTCCAGTCAGCCGAGGGCTAGTTGCAGAACAATGCAAAACATTTTGCTTTGGGGATGCCACTGATCATAACAATCTGCCCCATGTTGATCTCTTCCCGAAAAGCACAAATCCATGTCATTTTGAAGTTTCTTTGATACCAACAGGGGTGTTACATTTTTATGGCACAGAGCACATACACTTGCTTATTACACTGATTATTTTATTATTTTATCTCAACTGTGTGTGTATGTGTGTTGTAATTGTATTGTACATCATAAATACTGTATGTGCGAAAAATAAATCATAGTTATTCTTCGCTAATTTGCTGTTCATTGCTCTCGCCAGGTACATCTTCATCCAAACAGAGGAATTACAGGTGTGTGTCATGTTCGAAAGCTTACATCGGTAAAGGTGGACTTTCCAGGCACTATCGACTGAACCCTAGTCATGGGTGTGGTCAAGAAGGTGAAGATGCTAGTACTCAAGGTACATATGGTGACGTTTTAATGGGTGGGGTAACCAGGTCTGAACCGTGGGCCAAGGCTGAAGCCTGGGGGGAACTTGGGTCAGATCACATAATTTGTTTTGTTTGTGTTTACTCTATAAACATGCTCTGGAGAGATCTGTGAAAAATCCTGACATGTCTAGGGCCAAAAACTCATTGGCCCTGGGCCCATGATTTTTTGAGCTCCAAAATTCAAAGAAAGTATTCTCTGACTAATCAAAAATCTTTGACCCAAGCCGCAGGGGTACACAGTTCATGCTTTGCTCAGGGTCCCCTTGTGTTCAAGTCCATCCTGGACGTGTAATTACAAAGCTTACATTCTTAGTTCTACTAGAGGAATTAGCACGCAGTGATTGGGAAAGAAGATGGCAAAACATCACAAGGGGTGGAGCTAACTTTGATGCTGTGGAACTAAAAAATATTGCATATAAATGAAACAATTTTCTTTTAATAATATGGTAATAAATTCTTCACTTTAATCAATTTTTATACATTAGAAAAATTGCTGAATTTCTTGATGCAGATTAAATTCTGTACGGTTGAAAAAAATATTGCATTAAAAAAAATGTTTATAAAAAATAATTATCAATGATTTCTAAACAAAAAAAAAAATCAAATTCCAGTGGAAAAATTAAAAATTTTCTCTATAAAGACATATCACCAAAAACTTCTTCCATTCCCCAAAATTTTATTGCTGGCAAATTATCAGATTATATAATGAACAAGTTTTTTTCAAAGTGGCGAAATTTATATCTCAGAGCTTTATGTAGCCCCAAATTATTTGCAGTAAATTATGGCTTCTATTAGAATTTAAAGTTATACAACAGTGTGTGTATGTGTATGTCAGCGCTGGCCACGTGCGTATCAGCTGGAAAAAAAAGAGAAAAAGTTTGAGAGAAAAGAAATTAGCGGGAAATTTGTTTCTCAAAGAAAATAATTCTTTTTACATCAAAAATATTCTTAAACATTGCCTGATAAACTCTCAAAAAGTATTGTTCACCTTCTGTCAGTTTCGGAAATACTTTTTCTGTTAAGAAAAAAAATGATGAAGGAAAATAAATCAATGATCGTCAAAAAATGAAGATGGTAGGGAGGGGAAAAATAACATACATGCTTACAGTGGGATTCGAACTCGCAACCTTCGTAGTTGGAGCTCTACTGACTGCACCTTTTACCTTTGAAGACCTGACTCACCCCGCTTCCCATCTCAGAGAGATATATACTGACCGCACCACAGCTGATATCGGGTTTCTAATCTAATTTAATACATCAATTGTCAAACTAAAAAAACACACCATTTAACTTCGCCAAATATAAATTTTGATGTACTGGTTCATTGTGACCAATCATGAGGTGTTAAACTGCTCATATTATGTCTAGGAATGTAAACTTTGTTTATAAAGATATCCTGGATATGCCAAACATCTTAGCCTAAGGACCATGTTTCCGACCCATGACCAGAGGCTCTCAAGTTATTGAAGACTTTCATTTATTCTTATTCATTGATTTATGAATTATTTCAGTCATTGATCCTAAAATCATTACAGTTAAAGTCAAGTATCAGTTGCATGCCAAATTTGGTGGTTTTATTTGGCCCTTTGGTAACTCAGGTGCTTTTTTGGAAATATATATTTTGGCGATTCGATATTATAGGAACTAAACTTTATTCAATCAAATTCATTCAACAACACAATACAATATGATGTAAAATGTGGTATATCTAAACATATGCAAGTGAATCGAGTTGTCAAGGGGTAATTATGCCCGTACTGACAACCAATCAGCGAAATTAATGATCATAGTCAAAACAATTTTCACAGTCATATGTAATGTACATGTTAATAATAGTCATAAACATAAAGCTGCAATTTTAATTCATGTACCGTATTCGCATAGTCACGTGATATACATTTAAAAATAGTCTTCAATGTTAGTGATAGCAGCAACATAATTAAATAATTTCTTTTTAAATTTAGAATGCGAAGCTATATTTGTTAATTCGAATGGCAAGGCATTGTAAATTTTGGGAGCTAAATAGACGAAGTGTTTTTAAATATCTCTCTCTCTTTTCTATGTAAAGAGGTTTCAAATATTTCACCAGGTCTCCTCAGAGAAATGAATTTTTTAGGAGAGCATAAATTCTTATTTTTTACGAAGTGTCAATATCGATTTGTAGACAACCAAGTGTCCTAAACCCAAGATGTTTTTGACGGTAGCACCAGAAGTCAAAACCGAATAATTTAAAAGTCTAAAAAATCTATTTTGAAAGGTTATGATAGGAAGTAGGTTGGTTTTATAATCACATCCCCAAGTTGTTATTCCATATTGTAATGAAGATTGTATCCATGCATAGTATAATGTTCGTAAAAAGGAAGGATGGACAATTTTATGAAGATGATAGAACCTGTAGGGAAAATATCTAAGTTTTTTTGGTTAGTATAGCAATGAATGTGAGATTTCAATTTCAAGTTTAACTGGTCTAACTGGATTCCAAGATATTTCCAAGAAAAAACCCTATTTACATTAGGACAGTTGCAATCATTTCTTGAGCAGTCTGTAAGATGTGATTTGAATATTACGTCTGAATTGCTATCCCCAATCAAGCTGTAATAAATAAATTTAGTTTTTCGGAGATTCAGTTTCATATCGTTATTACTGAACCAATCATTGATAATTAGAAGATCATAGAAGATCATGTTCAACCTGTCTTTTAAGCAAATGTACATCAGCACAGGAATAGAGAATTACTGAATCATCCACGTATGTTATTATTTTACCGAAGCTTACAAAAATCATTAATGAAAATGATGAAAAGAATCAGACCTAAAATAGAGCCCTGAGGAACTACTTTTGTTATATTTGTGTATTCACTAAAACAATTATTTATCTTAACTCTGTTTTCTATCGTTTAGATAAAACTTGAACCACTGTAACATTTCACCTCCAACACCAGCGTTAGATAATTTATAAAGTAAGATCTCGTGATTGACGTTTTCAAATGCTTTTGAGATGTCAAGGAAGAGAGAAACAGTTTGTTTATTTTGATCAATACTTTTGTAGACAACCCTGCAGAATTCTGTTAAAGCATTTTTGGTACCTCGATTTCTCAAGAAACCATATTGATTAGGGGCAAAAAATTTACTGTTTAAAAAAGCTAGTAGTTTATTTTTCACCGCCATTTCGATTAATTTAGAAAAGATTAAAAAATAGAAATAGGGCAGTAATTATTTAAGATATATCTATCTCCTGCTTTAAAAACGGGAATAATTGTACCACATTTCAAAGGATGAGGAAAATATTGTTGAGCAATAGATTCATTTATAAAGTCAGAAATGTAATCAATATTCTTAATGATAAAAGCTTTGAGAATCCTTGTATTCACGCCATCATATGATGTAGTCTTACTACACACAGAATTCACAATATTTAGTGTGTCAGAAGTTAAAAATAGTCAGTAGTTAAAAATTTCCTGTAGTTACCAGGACGATTTGAGCTGTTAGAAATTAATTTGAAATGAGAGCTAAAATTTTTAGTCAAACTGTGATCATCTGTATCATGAGGTAAAACTGTGTGAGTGACCCTACCAGTAAGTTTCTTAATATACGACCACCGTTTTCTTGCAGTGTTACATTTACTAAATTTGGTCTTAAAATAGTTACTTTTAGCAATAGTAATCATCAGTTTAAGATTTCGAACTATAGTTTTATAGGCAAGCCTATAAATTTCATCGAATGGATGCTTCTGAGTTTTTTTCCAAAGTTTTTCTTTACGTATAATTAATTCATAAATTTGTTTATTACAAATACAACGCCACAACAGGCAAAATGCCCAACAAGGTGGCTGAGAAAAAGATTCCCATAAAAATATGGATGTCATATATTTCAAAAATAATCATATATTTAAAAAATAAATTGACCCTAGGTCTTTTGTATTACGTATGTTTTTAATTGCTAAATTGTGTTTTGTTTTGATATGTTGATAATTTTTAGCCAACTTGTGATAAATATTGAAGGTTTGATAGTCATTTTAAAAAAGTTGTAAAAATGATGCCAACCTACCCCTGATAAAGTAACATTAACCATTATCTCTTCTGTTACTTCTGGACCTTCATTAAATTTGACATTATTTTTTTCGTTAATGCTGAATTTTTATTAGTTTTTTTGTTTTCTTTATACATACTGTCATGCAGGTATTTTTCCGCAATTTTGCAATTTGAATTTTTTTTGAATGGGGACTCCCTCCCCCCCCCCTCGAAATACAGTCAAACCTCGTTAATGAGTCACTCTTGAGAGAGCAAAAATATGACTTAGTAGGCGGAGTGACTCGTTAAACGGAGTAAGCCATAGCTGTGCCAATTCCTGCCTGAGGATAATGGGGACTTCCAAAAAGTGACCCGGTAAGCGGAGTGTTTCTGTTTCTGTTTCCGCGAGGTTAAACATTTCCTTTCTGAGGGTACACTTTTTCTTTCTGTTTCTGTGTTAGACAGGTTCCATTCAATCCAGGTTTTTTTATGCTTATTTTGGCATTGAAATCACAAAACCAAGATTTTTTTTAGTTGGAAACAGGTTTCTGCTTAATATAGGTTCTGTTAAAGACAGGGTTTACTGTATTTCTTTCAGATTTTTCCAGGACACAACAACTCTCCTTCATAGGTGGAGATAGACTTGGAAGTCTGGGGGGGGCACAGTCATTATTGCTGGGGGGGGGAGCAAGATGATGATGTTGATTCATCTATACATATATACATTTGATCAGTCGACTTCACCTTTGATGCTGGGGTGCCCCCCCACGCCCCCCCGTATCTTCGCCCATGCTCTCCTTCCATGTTTGTAGATATCTGATATAAATTCCAGAAAGTGTGTTGTCTTGACTCTAATAACCACGTATGGAAAATTTTAGGCACCAATCCAAATTTTCTTTAGTCGCCATGGGGACCTAGTACCTGGGATCTGTGGGGCCTTGCAAGATACAGTATTCATATTTATACTAAAATAATTTTCTTTTATAAGTTGGCAAAATAATTTTAATCCTTGATTTCAGTGCTGTTTAAAAAATCCAAGTAGGCTTCATTGAAACTACGGGAAAAAATTGATAATTTTATTGGAAAATCGGGGTGGAGAAAAATACGGGAATGTTGCAGGAAAATGGGTCATATTGTCACCCTGTGCAATCCCCCCAAAAAATAATAATAAATCTCAGTTTTTCATTTATTTATTTGATATGTTTCTTCCATGCAAAATGCTTCATCATGTGAAAACAGGGCTGTCCTTACCAGACAGGGGGGCCAGGTGCGAAAATAATGGCAGGGCCTCTTAGCCTCTTCTGTGAGAGAGGGGAATCTAAAATTCAGAATAAAAGAAAGAAATAATTTCAGAATTGGTGAAATTCAGAATAAATGGAAGAAATAATTCTAAAATTGATGAAAATTTAGAATTTATTTAAAAATCAACAATTCTCTCTCTCTCTCTAGCTACGGTGGAAATTCAGAATTAATGAAAGAAATAATTCCTGGAATCATTTTTTTTTCTAGATGAAAATGTAGAGTTCCAGAATTATTTCTTCTTAGATGAAAATTCAAATTTCCAGAATTGATGAAATTCAGAATTTGTGAAAGAAATAATTGCAGAATTATTTCCTTTGAGATGAAAATTCAGATTTTCAGAATTAATGGGAAAAAAAATTGTTACAGTAAAATCCGGGCCACCAAAAAGTCTGGTGCTACCACATTTGTCGCACATCCCTAAGGATGGTTCTGTGTGAAAAATATACAGTTTTTCAAGTTTGGGAATTTTCACCCATGCCTTTGTATGTAGGTCTACATGTATTCACCTACTCTTATTACTCCTTTCTTTTTCTTTCTATCTGATAAATTTCTGAAAGATTTTTTTAAATGTAACTGATTTATGTGAGTTATTCAAGCGCGATGACATTTATATTTACTCTAGCTATAATACCCATCACTGCCCAGGTTTTCTTCAATGAAACTTTTTGGATCACGTGATATCTTCCTCTTTCTTTGAGGGACATACAAACCATGCAAAACCAAGTTGAAATTAATGTTATTGCATGGATATCCAACTAAAAATAAAAAGTAGGACTGGCTAATTACTTCATATTTAATTTTCTGGGCTTCGTATCTCTAAGCAAACTCAATATTTCAAAAGTCAAGAATTCAATACAATTTTTTAAATTATTGATGTGGCGGAAAACCCCATGAAATTTCCACATTTCTACAGTAAAATCGACAATGTTAACAATGGTGTTTATGAGGATCATCCTTTGCCTGACCTTCAATTTGATGCTGATGATGATTCTGACATCTATTCAAAAAACCTCATTATTGGGAGGATTGGAAAAGGGACAAACCCCATCATAAAGGCATATAAACTATCATACATATACCGGCAGCATTAAAGAAGTGACAAACCATTGTAAAGGCATATACATGTCTGAAACGCATTGCTAGGGAACCACTGTACCCAAAGTAAATGTTTTGAAAGTGATTGTTGATACCCAAAAAACATTGTTTTCCCTACAGTTATTCGCCCTGCTGTGACGAACTTTTAAAGTAGCCTATCATACAAGTCGGGTCCCATTTGGTATATATGCAAAATTTGGTGACAATCAATCTAAAATGGTAGATTTGTATAGAGAACATGCACACACACAGGCAGAAAACCAATTTTATATATATAGATTTTCACAATTGACAAGATTACAAGAAGAAGAATCAAATTGTCTATGTCTTGTGTTTATGGCTTTCAGATGAAAACTCAAACAGCTCGGCTGTTTCAGTATTGAGCTCTTCCAGGCTAGCTGGTGGATCGGGAACAATTTCCAGCCTTCCGGTGATCAATCAGACAATGTCTCCATCCCCATCCCCTGCACGGCAACAGTCATTACATACGGCGACATCTGTTCTTGATTTTGTTTCGTCTAGAAGGAAAAATAAGCTCAGAGAGGTAAGCAACATCATTTTGTGACACTGGTTATTAAAATTTGACTATTTCTCTGCCCCCCCAGACCAAAATTACTTTTATGGCAATATTTTTTGTTTATCTGAGCTTGATAAATCAAGAAAAAAAAAAAGAAGTGCTGCTGGCTAAATTTCTTAGGAGCCAACCATTTTTTTCTGTTGCTTATTTTTCCCTCAGACTCGCTGACATAAATTCCGAAGTTTTGTCTTGTCATTCCACTCCAATTTACTGATTGCAATAGGTGTTGCCTATACCAAATTTTTAGTTGCTATCATAACCTGGCGACTCTAATTTTTCAAGCTCTGAAGTAAATGTACATTGACATGCACATCTCAGATACCATGGATACATTAGGACCACACATATACAGGGTGAGTATGACATGCTCTGCTAAATAAAAATGGGTGATAAATGAGCCCAAATGTAACATGAAACACCCTCCCAACCCTGTCCTATCATGAACCGTTTTTGAGTTATGGTGGATAATGAACTAGGAAAAACATCGTCAGAAAAACCAAAATTTGTCAAGTATCTTGAAGTATCTTAGAGACCTACATGATCTACGAAATGATTGTGTGAGTTGTATCAACATATAAGTCCTAGGATGTGTTGCTTCTTTGAGCATGACTTCATTGGTGATGACAGTAGTTTTCATGTGCAGTCGTTGGATATGATCCGGTGCGTTCATCTAATTCTACAATAACTGGTGGTGTTAACCATTATCGATTGTGTTCCTTAGATGAACTTTCCTTGGTGATTGTGAACCGTCTCATGTGAGTGACTGAATATTTGGTTGAGGTTGTAGCAGTAATGAATATTAGGATGTCTTACTGAAAGAATGAATTGTCTGTGGCCGTATTGGGTGAGATCACACTTGTTTATTAACAAGATTTTTGTTATTACGTAATCTAGAATACAAAATCGGAATTAACTTAATCAGTGATATTTAAATACTAAAATGTAATTATGTCAACGTAACTCTGCTAAATAAATGTTTTGACTTGAAACTTGCCTTCATTTCTATTATTGTTATTGCCTGTTGACTTGGTGTGGAATTGAGAACTATGGGACAGTAACTCGTAATATACTACAAGATAATCTCTTGTGTAGTAACACTGAATGATTTCATCTACTAAACCATGCATGCACCTCATCCATATTCCTCTGCAGAACTTCTAACGAATTGGTACATGTTGGAATGTGGATGTATGTGTAGTGAACCTGACTAGGGTTTCCAGGTCCAAAGACTGAGAAAAGAGGACGTTTTGCACATGAACACTAAATGACGTCATTTAGCCCAATTTTTCCAATAGATGGCGCAACTGTTCCGACCAATAAAACTGACCACAACAATAATTTTCCCCAACTCTAAAACACTACTGGTAAGAAAAGCAGAAACAGAAAAAATTCTAGGAATTTCGATGGCTATTGGTGAATGCGTGTGGGGGAAAAAAAGCCACAAAAACACTCGTATCAATGAAGAAATATATCTATGTTTCAGAATTGAGAAAAAAAAATTTCCGCCAGAAAAAATGCTAATTAATTCAGGAAACCTGAGGACAAAAGGTGAATTTTCCAAAATGTAGGAGGACGCTTGAAATGACATCAAAAAGGAGGATGGTTGGTAACCCTAAACCTGACGTGAGAGAAGTTTGTTTCTGTGTAACGCTTGTTATGTGTAGTGCTGTCATCTGTCATCAATTTTTTAAACTGTGAATGAAGTATAATAATTGAATAATGACATCATTGTAGAGGCCTGTTGCTCTCTGTGGCGAGATGTTTTAATAGGGAGATCAGCTCACATTTGAACCTCAAAGTTGGGAATGGGTGATTTCATCTGAATGACATTCCTTAAAAAGAGAGCTGGCCATATACATTTCATCATCCTCAAAATAGGACTATGTATTTGATGAGTTTAAAATATAAACTTGCTTTTGTTATGAATTATTTAATTTTTCTTAAAATAGACTTTTTCAGTTATACCGATTCAAACAATTACCATAAATCTTTATACTCTCCATGTTTTTATTCTTCAGCTTTTAAAGAATTTCTCTGATGGAGAACTCCTCGAGTTGGCTTTACCGAGACTCCTGCATCTGATCTCTCCGTGGAATTTCATGTTGCTCAAATCTAGAGATAGTTCCAGTCAGCAGCTTATCATCACAGAATTACTCAGGCATTTTGAGATGGTTTTAACAGAGACACAAGACACAGTCAGAAGCATGTTGTCGTCTACAGTCTCTGTGAACGAGACTGGGAAAAAACTTGTGCATGTATGAAAAATCCTTTCTGCTATTACGTTTTTGTTTTCCTATTTTGTCTTGATATGATGAACACAAACTCTAAGGCCACAACTTGAGATTTGCCCAACATGGTGTCTGTGAAAAAACAAAAGAAGAAATATGATTAAGAAAATGCCTATAATACAAACATGGATTTCTATAATACCTAAATACAGCAACTCAAAATAAATGAATTATGATAAATTAATTAATGTGGAAACTAAAAAAAGCTTTTAGGAAGCGCAAATACACTTCCTATAAAACTATGGGGTACTTCCTTATTATAGTGGCTCCCCAAAGAAGAATCGCTAAGAGATGGAGATGTATTGCCAAGATATTTTGTAGCATCTTGCTTTATTTTTGTATTTCTATTATGCATTTGCGTATCAGAAGGTTGGTGAAATTGTAACTGCTACCTTGGCATAATCGTGATTGCAGGGGCCGCTATAATAAGGAAATACTATGGTTGTTATTATCTAAGTATGATCAGCTTCACAATTTTTCCCACCATCAGCAGTTTGATCATTTTTGTCGCACCACAGTCATTCTCTGCACACGAGGGCTAATTAGACCGGGACCTACAATTTATCGCCGATTCCGAACGGCAGGCTTGTTTTTTTATACTCATCGAGAGGTTGATGCGCTAACCTCACGATGGGGGACTCCCTGTGGTAGCAAATTTTTGCTGCGGTCAAGTCGCAGTTTTTTGTTGTACCCCTGTGTAAGGAAAGTTTTCTGACAAGGACGAACCGGGTATTGGGCTCGCGACACCTCTAAACATCCTTTGGTACTTTAGGCGAGCATCTTATTGACCGGACTACCGCGCCCACCATCAGCAGTTGCAGTCTGCATTGACTTTGACTGTGGCACAAATAAAGCTCCTTTTTTCAGTTTTCTTTTGTGAAAAATAGGTGGCTGTTAAACTCAGGCATTGTAAATCCAATATAATAATAAAAAAAAACAGTGATGGAATCATAAATCTGGGTTCCAGTGTCACTGACACATTAATGATTGTTTGTCTGATTAGTGGAGGCAGACAATCTACCAGCCCATACAGTAGAAGCAAACCTGCCAGTGAACAGAGAAATATTAATTAAAAAAAAAAAAGAAACCTGAACATATATATGCATACACAGTGTTTGCCAATATGCATCTAGATGCAGGATTCGTGCATCAAAATTCAATTTTGCTCTCCTAAGTTTCATTGAGGAGTGTAAATACGCCAAATTTTGGGTAATTTTTTTTATAGATTTATTTTTCTGTGTTTATAAAAAAAAAAATGCCTTTTTTTTCTGCAGAACTACCCCTGAAAATTTTGGAGAAGAGTGAAATTACTCTTCAAACAGGCTTTTTTTGGATAACACTGTACATATGCCATCTATACAGCATTTTAAGAATTTCATCTTAAAAGAAGCAATTGAAATCATCAGAAGATTATTTAGGAGGCTACTATGCTCATCATCTACAGATGACGGGAGTGTTTTAAGGGTCTGGTAACACATGAGTTGTTAACAACCATACACTTGTCGATGTTGAAAAGTTATGATCTTTTCATTTGACCATCATGTGATCATATTTAAGTTGGGAGCAGTTACCTATTGCTAGAATTTTCTTTGATATCACATTTAAGTGTGGCAAAGCAAGAGCTATCTGGTTCTTCAATATCAATGCTAGAGTTTCTGACCACACCCCCTATCATGATAGTATGATAGCTTTTATATATTATATGAACAGTAAAACCCCCTCTTAATGGTGAAATAATAATTTCCCTTGTATGATAAAAATATACATTTCAAACCCCTGATTAACAGCTACCCTTTTTTACAGACAAATCTTTTTATCCCACCAGTGTCTGTAAAAGAGGGGTTTTACTGTACGATTATGGGGAGCTAATAATATTATGAAAAATATTAAACCTTGATATTTACAAAAAGCTTAAAGTAGTTTGAATCATGATTGATTTATATACAGTCAGATCCCGTTATAACGAATACTGTTATAGCGAAAATATCGTTGTAACAAAATCTTTTCCAATCCTTCAAATCAATTTACATAGTAACAATGTATTGCGCGGTTCCGGTATAATGAAATGAAAAATCCGTTATAACTAACTTGAAAACAAGTGTCCAAAAAACAACAGAATCAATCTCCATCTACTCTTTCAATGTTTCTGAAAAAATCGGACAAAATAGAAATTGCAAATTCAAACAGTAGTTATAGGATCTCCTAGGAAAAAGCTCTAACTTTTGAATTTACAAGATGTGGATACAGCTGCCTGGTTTCAAGACATTCGTTCCCGAAATGCGCCAGCTACCGGTCCACTCATATTAGAAAAGGTTTTGGAATTCACACGTGCTGTTGGATGCGAAAACTTTCAAGCAAGTGTCGGCTGATTGAATCGTTTCAAAGAACGAACGGTATGGTATGGTATCGGAACAGATTTGCGAGGAAGCAAATTCGGTTGATATGAAAAACGTGAATGAATGAAAAGCTGGTGAAATAGCGAAAGGGATCAATTAAAAATAGACCTACAGGGCTTCACCATAGAAATTATGTAACAGAAAGGGCTCCGTGAGTAAAAAAAAAGCTTGAGAACCGCTGCACTAGAGTATGCTTTGCTACCTACAGAATCTGAAGCCTTAGCTATTTGGAACTCCAAAATGATATTTATCAGATCAAGAGAACCTTCCAGACCATTAGTTTGAGAATGTGTATACTTTATAGGAATTTGTTGTTTCCTTGGCTTCCACAATTACTTGTGTAAAATAATAATAATTATGGATTATTTGCCTCTAAAATGCTAATTAGGGGCCATTCAAGTATTACGTTATCATCGATGGAGGGAGGGGGTTTCCAATTTGCTGACTTTTGATGACAAGGGGGAGAGGGAGTTTTGGTAATGCTTACGCGTCATCAACCACCCTTTATGAAAATACGAAATATTTTTAATAGCATCATACTCGGTGCGCCAAAAACGAGAAAAACCTTTTGATAGTTTGTGGGCACTTGAAGTAACAACCCTCCCCCCTATTGATAAGTGCCCTACAGAGCCATTTTAAAGATCTCTAAATGTTTCGCGGATCCAAGTGATCTGGAAATGTGTCCGGGCTGCTTAAGTGCTCTGGAACTGTGCCACGCATCACTCAAGTGATCCATAATTATATGCAGCGGATCACTTAAATAATCTGAGCATGTGCTGTGAGTAACTCGAGTGATGTAGAATCGCACTGGGGGCTGTTTAAGTGTGTTTTAAAAGTACGCCACATGTCACTCAAGAGATCTCTAAACGTGTCACGGATCGCTTAAGTGTTCTGGAACTCTGTCCCTGATCCTTTAAGTGATCTGAAATGTGCCATGGGCCGCTTAAAGGTTCTGGAATTGTATAACGGGACACTTAAGCGATCTGTAGATGTGCTGCTTACTTCATTTTTTTACAAAATTAGATTTGAGGAGGGCAGGCCGCATCAGGTAACCCCGCGGATCCATATTTGATCCGCAGGCCAAGGGCCTTTATGCGATTTATCATTGTATGGCTTAGAGGGTAGGTCGCAATGAATTTATTAAAAATAAATTTTGAGTTCATAGCCTTCAAATAACATTGGAATTAACATAGATTGATTATAATATCATAGAAAGGTTTTTCTTTCAAAACTTCAATTAAAAAAAAAAATTTTTATTACATTAAAAAAGTAAATTTTTGATCGTGGGCGAGGGGCACAATCACCTGTGTATGTCTCTGATCCCACTAATATGCGTTAGGATCAAGAGGGACAGAGCTGATGACAAAATTTTGCTGACAAGGGGGGGGGGGGAAGGGAGTTAGAGTTTTGCTTACTTTTGTTGACAGGGGGGGAGGGAGTCAAAAATGGCTAAAAATTTTCTTACGTAATACTTCAACGGCCCCTTTAAGTAAAACTTATGCAAAAAACTCCAATGCTCAATTGATTTGAGTTGCTTTGTGTTATTTTTAAAATTCAACTTCATTCTATCTTTTTATTATTGGGAACGTAACTATTTTTTTCCCCTACAATAAAATTTTGCTGAGATTGTTTTTTGGGGTTTTTTTTTGCGCATGTTAAAAATTGGAAATTTCGTTATAACGAAGTGATTTCTTCAGTCTCTTGGAGTTCGTTATAACAGGATTCGACTGTATGTGTTTCTGATGGAAATGAAGTGATTTAAAAATTATACAATCATATGTATTTTTAGGTGACGAGTAACTCGGTGGCCAAAGCGTTGTCTATGAATGTAGGCACGTATTTCATCAGAGATGCAAAAGTATGCCACACAAACAATATGCATGGCTCCAAGAGAACTATACGGAATGTGAACTCAGAAAAATCTGTGCTGATGTTACCAGAAGATATGGTCAACTTTCAAATCAAGCACCGAAAAATTGATGTGATTCCAACCTCTAACATGACAGGCTCAAATCTACCAGGCAAAATCCTGAGTGAAGACCAAGAATCTGGTAACATGGCCTCTCTTCGCCTGTCCTCAGTCGATTATGATGATGGAACTGTCCTACCGGAACAAGTTTCTTCTCAGCTTTTAAGTGCAATGCAAGAGAATCCCGTCAACAATTTGCCAGATTTCAGCACACAGGTAGCATTCGATTGCAATGGCATCAATGTGCCAGCTGTGCAAAGTGTCAGCGGACAAAAGAATATGCTCATGGGGGGTCATTCGACAACTGTCACTCCAAGCTCTCTGTCCTCTGGGTGTCTGAGTGCCATTGATTCGTCAGAAGTTCTCCAGAATCACGCATTCATATCAGCAGGTAACATGCAAACACTGGAGAACGTTCAGCTACAGGAGGTTCCAATTTTCAATTCTGCTTTGCAAACATTTCAGCCCACAGAGTCTGTGCCGCCACTGCAAGACTTTGCTTCCGCCGGTGACATAAAAATAACAGATAGCAGTTCAAATAGACAAGATGCCATGATGACTGATTCTGAACAAGCTTTGCTAGTGCTGAACAGCGTGAGAGAATCTTCTTCTAATCAATTGCAGGATGCATCTTCTCAGAGAGATCAGGCTGGTGTTTATTCTTCTGTTGATTATAACATAACTCAGCCTGCAGTGTCTATTTTCAACTCATCCGTGATGGAAGGCGGGCGCTTACAAACTATAGGACAGCTGACAAACTGCAGCCAGAAACCTTATTTGTCAAGTCAAATGACCGGAGATGGCTTGAACAGTTCAGATGTGCATCACCATGCCCTTGAAAGCGCAACTCCTTGCAGCACCGAAGTCATTGCAAGTGGTGCTGAAACTTTAGTTGTGTCGAAGAATCCTGCAGGAAGCTATAGTTCGGTGGATATGGTATGTATGTAGTTGTTATTTTATAATTTTTGTTACGAACTGTGAATTCCAAGGCTCATGTAACATAACATTTTGTTGAATCTGAAACACAGTAGACCATAGTTGCAAGAAATTTTGCTCTCAATGATTCAATGTGGCCTCAAAATTCCACCTGAGTACCCTGTGTTCAGATAAACTGTATAAAGTAGACTCTTACTAATAAGAGGTTGATTTATGGTTTTGTCGGTTGGGCCCACTCAAATTTTGCCTCCCTTCTCCGTTTCTAGTCTGATTTTTTGGACCACTCATTTCTCGAATTTGCTGCCCTATGCTATAGCCTGCTAGCCCCCTTCCCTGTTAACACGCTTCTGTTTGTAAGTAACTTTTTTGGTTGCTGACATGCTTGCCCATCTCCTTGGTCTTTCTTTTGGTCCCTCGATATCAAGGTCATTCTTTTGATCATTCACATTTCAAACTTTCTTGGTTACTCACTGACCTGGCCTCTTGCTCTTTAAGTCACTCTTGATCACTCACATACTTGAAAACTTTTGGTCACTCATTTGCACGGGCTCTGTCTCTCTTTT
Source organism: Pholcus phalangioides (assembly GCF_987345545.1). Taxonomy (NCBI): domain Eukaryota; kingdom Metazoa; phylum Arthropoda; class Arachnida; order Araneae; family Pholcidae; genus Pholcus; species Pholcus phalangioides. Next base: position 15,564,744 of record NW_028301609.1, read on the forward strand.
GGTCGCTCACTAACCTGGTCCCTTGCTGTCTAGGTCAATTATTAATTGACCACTCATTCCCCAAATTGCCACCCTAGGCTATAGCCCACTAAGCCCCCCCCCCACCCCGTAAATATGCTTCCCTCTCTAATCTACTTCACCAAACACCAACTGTGGCCATATCGCTATATTGCAATTTACTGCCATATTAATGAGATGGGTTAGAAATAAAAGGCGCTGTCTATCCATGGGCGGAGATACGGGGGGGGGCGTCGTGGGGGCATTGCCCCCCCCCCAACATCAAAGGTGGAGTCGACTGATCTAATGTATATATGAATTGTCATGATCATCATCTTGGCCCCCCCCCCCCCCAGTAATAATGGCCGTGCCCCCCTAGACTTATCTCCGCCTATGTGTCTATCGATGGTCGCCTCATGTTTGTTAGGGAAAATATCGTATCTATATCCTCTCTTGGGTTCCAACCTGGAACCATGACAGTAACCTTCACAGTGGTAGACGAGCATCTTACAGCATCTTACACCACACCACTCGGCATGACCCTCTCTAATCTGGCACATGTTACTGGAAGGTAAAAGTTCATCTTAATGGTATAAACTGCTACATACAGACATGCAGTGACATTTTTTAGTGGCTACACTCACAGAAAGCATGCCTGCAAATGCTGGATGGGCTGGATTATAGAGAGTCTGCTGTATTTTTATGTGCAGTATTATAAATTTCTTGAAGATAAAGTAGAATTATTTGTTTTTTAATAACTTGGCTGGAATTCCTTAATTGGCGTCACCACTGAATTTTCAACTGCAATAAGTTGCCAAATGTGGTGTCTTTTTTTTTTTTTTCAAATATGCTTTCACTTGAAAGATTGCACAGATTTGATGCAGTTTTAATCTAAATGTTTTTTTTTTTCATTTATATGTGCATATGCACTGCATTTATGTATTGATATCATAGGTATACGTAGAAATTTTCTCAAGGAGGGGGTTCAATTTTTTTTCTTCTTGGGGGGGGGGTTAAGTTTTCCCCTGCAAAATAACACTATAATCTCGGCTTGAGATGGGGTTAGAACCCCAAACTCCCCCCCCCCCTGCATACGCCAATGATTGATATATATATAAAGTACTCAATGAAGTTGGGTCGTTTTGATGCCTTCATCATGCCAACTTGGACAAACTTTTGTTAGAAATCACCAAAAAACAGCCAATTAGTTAGTGAGCTTGATAATTAAATCTGAGTTCAAGATATACCAAAAAACTGGCTATTTATGTGGCGATACTGATTTTTGCAAACATTTCATCTTTGCTGCTACTGGAACTCAAATCTTTCGTCCCTTGATTGTCGGTCCAGTGCTCTACCAACTAAGATGTAGTGACAGATAGAATATTTCTCCTTTGGAGCTCATATATGTGCTGAATGGTACCATACGATGAATGGTGACAGCAATCAGTTACATAAATAGGCTAGTTTTTCAGTATATCTTGTATTTATAAATGGAAAGTGCATCTTTTTTATATAAATCTGAGTTGTTTTGTTGCTGCCATTGTGCAGTTGTGTGATGTTGCAGTAGATTTGCATCGTGAGAGGCTAAACTCCCTGGTTTGATACCCACCTTGGCCTCAGTGACGGCCAGCTGAAGTTGATTTTCAATATTTATATGTTTCTGCATGATATTTTGGCCATAAAATTGTATTGAAATGAATGGGTGATTAGGACAGTTCTTTCAAGCTGGGGTCTCAACATTACTTCAATGTTACCATTGAAGTTCCTTGAAATACAAAATGCCTAATCATCTCAAAAATCTCTTTAAATCATTTGTTGACCAATAAATCTACATTATCAAAAATGCATTTTTTCTCGTAAATAGTTACTCAATAGTTATCATTAATTTTTTATTGTTCCAGGTGTCTCTAGATGTTGAAACATCTGCAATGATGGACAGTTCAGCTGTGATACGTCAATTGGTACTTCCTGATGGAAGGGTGGTAGAGTCATGGTCTCAAGCAGAGAACCAGAACAATATCTCATATGAGGAACAGTTTGTTAATGAACAGCTGCTACCTGCAAGCGACTTGATTTTGGTTCAGAACCAGGACGGCTCATACCAAGTGCCTAACGAACAGATCGTTACTCAGGAAGCTCTCCAACTCTTAATGAGTGCTGGTCAGATACTTATAGGTCAGGAGAAGGGAGAAAAATTGTCACTTACTTAACATTACTCAGTGAATGCTGTGAGAACATGTTGATCAAACGCCAAAAACTCTGCCACGAGCGGGGAATGTTTTAACCTTTTTTTCTCCACTAGTTACATCATTCAATATCATTGACCATCAGCAAGCCATATGTGACAGATAATCAATGTGAGGTTGTATAAAGTTTGTTCAATGTATCAGTTGTATGAAACACTGTGTCAATGCAAATCATCTGTTTAAAAATGTTGCCTATTAGCAGAGATATAATGACTTCAATATTCCCCTTTACAATATGCTCCCAATTAGACAATAAGTTATCATATCTTTCAGGAAAAAATATAGTACTATGTAACATTCATTGATGCAATAATAATGAAAGAATTTTTTGAAAACTTCATTTTTATATATTTACATAAACACACCAATTATGTTTAACATATTTGCCAAATTGATGTTTTTTTTAAATTTTTTGTGATCTAGGCCAGTGTTTCTTAACCTTTTTTTGTCCGTGGCCCCCTTTGAACCATATTTTTTCTCGTGGCTCCCCTGTCTTACCCAGTCTTCGATCCTCATCCAGAAGCAAGATCCTTTATACGTATTGAATTGATTTTTTCAGTGAATTTATACTGAACGAAAATTTTGCAAATAAGATTGGCCTCCAGACCACTAGCCTAGAATTTATTGAGCTCTCCGCTAGGCCGAGTTCTATTCAGGGCCGTCTCAACATCATGAGCCCCTTAGGCAAAGTGATGCTATGGTCCCATACTTAGCTGGAAATAAACAGTCTACATATTTCCTACTTATTGTTAAAATTTATTGTACTATACAAAATATGACATGAGACCCCCGGCCATGACTCCTCACAAGAGTGGGACTGATAGAGCTGTAGCCCAATGCCTGATTCAGTTTTCATCATTTTTGTTTTTCACATATAAATTTAATACAGACGAGGGGTCTGTGCAAAATGTAGGCGGCGAGGCCCGGGTGGGTCCATGCCTTAAGACGGCCCTGGTTTTATGGGTGGTTTTGTTGGATTCTGCAATGTATAGTCACTAATATCCAAACCACCTGTCATGGCCCCCTTCTCCATTTTCTTCCGTGGCCCCCTTGAAGTATCCCAGTACCACTAGGGGGCCATATGGCCCCTGGTTGAGAACCACTGATCTAGGCAATATATCATTAAAGCTATGAATTATGGGTGCGCAAACTTTTCGACCTGCAAGCCATATTTTATCAAAGATTATATAGTTTTTCGGGTTCTGTAAAATTGAATTATTTTTTCCTCAAGGGTCATATAAGGCTAGGTTCATATCCCACAGATATGACTACAATACAACATGCGATATCGGCTCAGATTGATTAAAAAAACCTGAAATTCAGGTTTTAACCCATTGTTGGTGTCGCTGTAATATCACTTATCGTATCAGTTCAGTATAAACCTAGCCTAAAAGCTTTATTCATTCTCTAAAGGCAGTATGAAAAGCTGAATGACTTGTTCAATAACTGAATTACTTCTTTTGAGCTGAAATAGCGGTATGAAACATAGATAAAATCAATTCAAATTTAGCTACATTAAATCTCTTTATGAGCAGGATAAAAGTCTCAAGTGGCCAGAGTTTGAGCACTCGTGTTCTCAATATGATTGTTTTCACTGTATGCTGGCTCTAAACAATTACGGACTGCCAGAAATTATAATACGTGTGTTCCCCCCCCCTCCTCCTGCATAGTAAGAGGGTTGCTGACAGGGCTTTAGTCCAGGATAAACCCCAGTTTTTTTCTATTTTCTGCATCATAAATTTTACCACAGGGAAAATTCTGTGAAAAATCTTGATCACAGGGCTCACCAAAGATTGCAATCCATGGGCCTGACTTTAGGATATGGGGGGGGGGGGGCACGTACATATATAATTGAAACTCAGATATTTATGGCTCCCTTGAATCTTTGTCAGAATACTCCAAAGCGCTTGTAAGATAGCAAGTACATTCCGTTCCCCCAAAAAATAAAATAACAGTGAATATAAGGAAAAATAATGTATATAATTGGTTTTTGTACATTTTGGAAGCTGTATAGTAATTTTTTTTTATATTGTCACGGATCTGGGATATTACTCCGATGGGATATCCCATGACTACCCCTGACTACCGTTGTTTTCTATATATATATATATATATTGATTGTTGTTGATTATATGTACAGTTGTGTGAAAGAAGAAGTTTTTTTAATGGTATTTATGAATTTATACTTAGTACCTTATCTGTCTGTAAAGTCAAAGGAAGAGATTTGTATATTACAATGTTTTGTATAGTGTTGTATTTTTCAAAGATTTAATACATTGTGTGAAATTGTTGAAAGGGCGTTGAACTGCGATAAATAGAAACAAAAAATATTTATTTACTGCCCTTCGTTGCTTGTTTATCCACTGAAGTGTTTTGAATTGTTACTTAATAACAGTTATTAATATTTATTTTTTCTTCATGTGTTATTGTATGGGATTTGTTGATCGATGTACACTTTTCCTTTCCTAATCTGTAAGCCCCCTCTCCACCCAGGGCCACAACTACAAGGAGCAGGTGGGTCTGGTTCCTCCAAGAGACCAGAGTTTGGGTGTGTCAAATTTACCCTAACTGTTCTTTCTATGTTAATGGGGTCACCCAAATATGTGCTTATCCTTGTTGATCAAGTACCTAATTGGAGCCTTACCTATTTCGGACCCTGAGAAGAGGGAAAAGAGTTGATGGACCAATATTTATAGGATCAAAACACTGTACTATGGTACATACTTTTCTTTATGATGTAGTTTTTTTTTGAGCTTTGCTACCATTTTTGATGTTTTGAAAAGATGAAAATATATAAAAAGAGTCGCAGAAGTGTTTGGGATTAACTGGAATGATATTTATTCAGCTTTACTTTAATTACTATTGGAAAGCTTGGGTTAAGATTAATTCTCAAATACACTGAATTACCATCACCTGCTCACTTGGTTGGTACACCTTTGGCACAGAGGACGACCTTAAATCATCATGGCATCATTGAATTGGATATGGTTGTTTAGGTCAAAACAGTAATTTTACTGTTGCCATAGTTTTTCCTCTTGTGATGGTGTAATCATTTCTTAATGGGCTGCATAATTACACGCTTACCCCTGCGATATCACCCTTGCAGTTCTGTCTTTGGAGGTGGTTGTAGCATTTTAATGTAAATGTTTGAATGGCTAAACCAGCCAGTGTCTTAATTTATTGCTCAGAGGTTCTGGTTATGGATGCGCCTACTGCTCAAGCACTCGTTGTGGTTATGGATATGCCTACTGCTCAAGAACTCGCAATCATGCCTTTTTTTTTGCCAATCCAATAAATTCTTGTTATGTCTTGTTTTTATTTGATTTGCCAAATTAAAATTGCTTCTATCTGTTCATGCTTATCGGGGCTGCAATTCAGTGCGCGCTCAGTGTAAAATGCATTATTATTTCCTTGTGTTTAAAATAGAAAACACTCTTGTTTAATTGTTCCTCTTTCCCTAACCTGTTCTTGAATTTCACATTTAACTTTTTTTTTGTTATGTTTTGGACATTCGTGGATATAGAACTTGTTTGTACTCTGCAAAGCTCTGTTTCCTTAAATGTCAGAACTTCAACCAAAAACTGAATATCGTGTGAATAATTAAGAGTTTCCTTAAACTTCTATGGAAAAAAAATTGCTAGTGGAATAATTATAAAAACACACGAATATGGAAGGCTGTTTTAAGAAAAAAAAATTACTGTATATTGAAACCAAAGGTCTGTTGGGTAATGCTATACGCACCAATACAGTGGATAGAACCTATCGTTGAGATGTGTTTATCACTTTGTATTAAGTCTGTAATTTATGTATGTTTGGTGTATGAAGGCGTACTTACTTTTTTCAGCGTTACATTCAAAAGTTTATCATAGTACAAAAACAGAAGGAAAGAAGATGTGTGTGTGGAGCGCATGTATGGCATGTTTAAACATATGCATTTTACACATTTCGAGATGTTTGTTTTTTAAATATATACATGATATATAAATATTCGGTATATTGATATATTGGGGTTCAAGAAATAAAATTTCTTATGTCGTTGTTTATATATGTTTGAGTGTACTTTTTTTTTATGGTAAGTATGTTTTGTTTGAATTTATTGAAGGTCTATAAAGTGGGATTTTTTTGTCCATTTTTATCCATTAGGAAAATACTTTTGACATGCACTGAATTTTTTTTTTAAGAAGAAAGAATTAATTTAAGTGATTAACACCACACATACGTATATATATTTAAAGACTAACAATAAAACAGGAATCTTTGATGAGGCAGATTTGCATTGTAGATGTAAAAGAGTGCATTTATATTTGAAGAGCTTATTTTCAAAAGGGGACATTTCCATTTTTTTTTTCGAAATGCACTTTCCAACGGTTTCTGAATCTTTGGGATGAGCTTTGTCGAATTATGCAACAGGGTGTATCTGAACGGGAATATTACAATGTAAAGTGAGTCATGAACATTGGATAATATCGACCTTATCCGAGGATGATGCCACTCTCCGCTATCTATGCAAAGGTATATTTAGGAAAGAGAAAATTCAGTCGCCATCTGCTGGCAGTGTCAGCAATTGTGAGCTTTGGCCTGAGTTAGGTCCGACCGTCCATGTTCAGTGCACACGAGCTCATGGCCCCAAAGGGGGGGGGGGCTGACAGGGCAAGTCGCAATTCTAAAATAGAACCTTTCTATAACGGACACCCATGAGACTGAAAATTTCGTCTGCTAACGAGGAGTGTCCGTTAATGGATAGTAAAATACATCGAGTCCCACCGACGTATTGAAAAAAAAAAATGTCCGCGTTGTGGTGGAGGTGTTCGCTAACGGGCGTGTCCGTTATGGGAGGTTCTACTGTAGAATGATCGTGCTTCTTATGTTACTCGCGAGAGAGTAGTTAAGGCATCTTCATTTGTGATAGGAGAAACCACCTGGAATCAACAGGTGCGTATAAATTTCCAATATCTTTCAAACTTAACCAGCTTCAATTTTAATCAAAAGGTAACATTTTTATTAATTTTCTTTCTAAACGGAGCATTTCCAAAATTCAAACATAGATAATTCCCTTGAATGTTGATCAATATACATAGTAACGTCTTTTTTCTTTTTTAACATCTGGCTGATACGAATTTTCTTCCATTTTCGCATCAGCCAGAGCTGTTTATTAAAAAACAAAAAAACACCTTTGGTATGGGTAGTGAAGAATGACGTCATCCTTTGATAAGAAACAGTATTTAAATATTCTTATACCAACCACTCCCTTAGGGTAAGGAATGGAATATTTTCTACTTTTGTAAAGCAGTACACTCAGGCGGGGAAAAAGGTTCTTATTTCTACTGTAAATTTAGCAAAAGTAAATGTTCCCTTTTGAAAATAAGTTCCTCATTTGTAATAAAAACAAAATTTATATATTTATCTATATTTTTCATTTGTCTCTAATTACTTCCATTTGGGTGAGATGGAAACGTGCTTCAGAAAGAGTAATACCGAGGCATAGAGTAGTCCACTTCAGGTGGGTTGACTTAGGTACACTACTCTATTACTCGAAGTCATGGGGTGACTTGGGTACGACTTTGATCATTATCATTTCTGTAGTTGAAAAACATGGCTACCTTGTTAAATTTTTAAAAAAACGTTCCCTACCAAGTATGTGGGATTCCTTCAAACGCGGGGCCCTGTGTGGCCGCATCTGTCACACACCCCTGAGGGGTCTTGTCAGTTTAATGGAATACTAGATAAGATACCTATGTATGTTTAATAAATAGCCATGGTTGTTTGCAGTGCATTTATGGTGCAGAACAAAAATCAAAACATCATGAGCCACAGAGCCCTGTCTGCTCCTACCCCAACTTGTGTGAGCCATGACGTCAATTCAAGACCTCTTGGGAAAATCTCTGTCCGCTGTACACATTCAACCAATATTAAAGACGATTTGCAGGCAACGCTTTCCAATGTCTGAGCGAGACATGCAAAGCCTGTGGGGAAACAAAAATTTCTAATTTTCCTCTGCATTTCTAGCCGGGCAGCGTTCACCTGAAACAAAATCATTCAAACCTAACGCCATCCGATCAAAGCAAAGTTAATGAGTGGCAACACCAATCTCTCAGATCACTCGGTTGCGTCTAAATGGGGCTGGAAGGGGGTGGGGAGGCTTTCTGATGACAATTAATACTGAGAGTTGGAGAATATTTTAAAAACAGCAATTCTTTTGAAGTTTTCAATGCTCAAAATATCAAGTTTTACAGATTATGGCCTCTGAAATTCACTAATGAACTTAAAACTGTTAAAATAGGCATTTATGGCACGAAAATGTCAAAAAATGCTTTACCAAAAAGTTCGAAAATAGGCAAAAAAAGTCATTTATGGCATTATGCCTGAACTTCCGGGCTCTAGTTATTATTATGCAAGACAAATGTAAACTTTTGTGGGGCCCCAATTTGGCTCAGGGCCAAGGGCGGTGCTCCGGTTGCCCAGCCTAGTTGCGCGAGGCATTTGAAATTATTAAGGGTACCATGAAAGTGAAAATTCAGGAATCCCTGATCAGTGCTGTCTTAACGCATGGACCCACCTGAACACGGCCCGGGGCCTCAAGAGAAGGGAGCTCACAAAAATTAGATCTGATTGAAATTTTCACGAATTTGCCTGGTACGGCCTCCGAAAAATCACTTTGCCAGGGGTGGGGGGGGGGGCCCACAATGCTCTTACGACGGCTAATCCTATATTCCTGGTTTAGAAAACTTCCCTTTTTTCAAAATTTTTGCCCTCCCTTTCAAGCTTCCGTCGTTCGTAGCATATGCCATATTCTTAATATATATTAAGTATATCTGTCCTTTGTCGAGAGAAGTAGGACTCATGGGCGTCGGAAGTGATTCAGATCTGTGTGGCCGCTTGTCTTTAGTTTCATGTTTTTAATCCACCGAATAGGGATCCAAACTACATCGCCAAATTGCATGATGAAATTTCCTACATGTGTAAGCGTAAGAGGGTTCTCATACTAGGGGATTTCAATTACCCAGGTATTGATTGGGAGAATCTTTCATCTAGAGATCAGTATGAAAGAGACTTTCTTAAGTTGGTGCTCGAAAATTTTTTGTATTAGCATGTATCAGAAGCCACTAGGGGTGCGGCTATTTTGGATTTAGTTCTTACTAGTTCTTAGGATCTTGTTGAACATTTTTCGGTGGAGGAAGAGTTTTCTTCCAGTGATCATCGTATAGTCACATTTCACTGTAACTTTTCCTCGGGTAAGGTCGATAACAAAAGACTGGTTCCTTGTTTTCGAAGAACTAACTTTGATGTTAAGAGAGGAAGGTTAGCGGAAGTTTTCAAAGACCGGTTGGAATCAGTAGGGGTGGTAAGTCAATGGGAAGAATTTAGTACGAAGCTGTCCTCTGTTTTGCACGACGTCATACCCTTTGTCCGAAAAAAGCATGTTTGTATATCGCACCCCCCTATGGTTCACGGATAGCATGCGTAACCTTTATCTTGAAAAGAAAAGAGCATTCAGCGAGTATAAAAGTGGACGAGGTGACCTATCATTGTTTACTGATAAAAGAAGAGTGTTGAAGAAAGCGATAAGGGATAGTAAAAAGGAAGTTGAATCTAGGTTGGCAGATAACATTGGCTCTGACCCAAAATCATTTTTTCGATACGTCAATAATGGATGTAAGGGGACAGTTGGTCCCCTCTCGATAGGAGGCTCTAGGTTAGAGAGAAATGTAAGCATGTGTAATGCTTTCAATGACTTTTTCGCGTCGGTTTTTAATGGAGATAATGATATTCCATATACAGGTGTAGCATGGGCTAATAAAACCCTCAACGATATTCAAGTAGAAGACGTGGAGGTCCTAAATCTTCTAAGAAATGTATGTGCGAGCAAAGCACCAGGACCAGAGGATATCTATCCCAGGGTCCTCAGGGAATGTGCTAATGAATTTTCGGGGCCAGTCGCACAGATATACAGGATTAGTGTTGCTGAGGGTATCGTCCCAAGAGATTGAAAACTTGCTAACGTTGTTCTTTCTATACTTTTTTCAGTTTTTATCGACAAACTCGATCAGGGTATCGATGGAATTACTAGCAAATTCGCAGATGATGTGAAGCTAATGGGGGTAATCGGGAATGAAAGCGATAGAGAGTTGCTCCAGACTAACTTAAACAGGATTGCAGCATGGACAAATGAATGGAGCATGACGTTTAGCGTTGATAAGTGCATGGTCGCTCATTTTGGTTCGAACAACCCACGGTTCTCTTACGAGTTGAATGGTGTCACTGTCCCGGATGCAACTAGGGTCACCGATTTGGGAATTCTCATTGACGAGCGGCTTAGGTTTTCTGAGCATTGTTCAGCGGTGGTCAAAAAATCGAATAGAATGCTTGATCTCATTTTCAAAAAGGTCTCTTCACGTTCTCCTAAAGTCATTCTTCCGCTTTTTCGAGGCTTAGTTCGTCCTGGAGTGGAGTATGCTGTAAGGTTTTGGAGACCATACCTACAGAGGGACATAGACTTGGTTGAAGGGGTGCAGAGAAGAGCTACGCGTGTCCTTATTGGCACACTTACATTGGTATTCTTATGGGCATTGTATAATATTTTATCATGTGTATACGGTATATTGTTTATAATTTGTGTTAATTGCATTTTTAATTTGGTTGCTGTATTTTTGAAATATATGACATCTATATGTTTATGGGCATCTTTTTATCAGCCACCTCGTTGGGCATTTTGCCTGTTGTGGCGAGGTGTACGAGCAGCAGCTCACATTTCTGAATTTTCCTGAAACTGGCACCAACATTTTCATTACGATTTTGACACAGGTGGATAAAACACTATTGGTGAAATTGCTTTACCTCAACCAGAAATCGCCGGTTGAAGGTTAATGAACATTTCGGACGCAGAAGAGATTGAAGAAAGATTCATGTCCAATCACCGAGGATTAGCTTTCGTGCAGCGCCCTCTCTATCGACGAAAATTCGAACCATTTTTCTTTCTGTACCAAAAAAAAAATTCCCCCTTTGCGATAATAACCGCAAACCGCATTGAATTCCTTCCAATTTTATAATTTTTTTTACTATCTACGGATTTATGGGACACCCTGTACGATAATTTTTTCTTTCGCTCTACACAGAAAGCCGAGTATCGCGACGTGCACAGTTTCACCGCGAAGACGATCGATGGCTCTATCCAGACCGTTTTTGTGGACGCGAAGCAGCACACGGGATACGCCAGTCAAGTCGCTCGAGAACTTTTCGACAGCATCAACCGAGGTCGTATAAAAAATTCAGTATGTGTTTCACCCCCCCCCCCCCCCCCCCCGGGGTCATCTTAACAGCATCATGGGATACTGAGTGAAGCAGATCGCTAGGATATATTATATAAGACTATTACTAAACTGAACATTACCTGAACGCAGGGCATTTTTTCTAATAGGGTTGTTAATAAATGGAATAGCTTACCCCCGGAGGTAGTAAATTGCAACACAATTGACACGTTCAAAATATTTATTTTGTATATTATGTATATATCTATCTATGTATATAAAATTGATTTTCTGTGTGTGTGTTCTCTATACAAATCTACAATTTTAGATCGATCGTCGCCAAATTTTGCATATATACCAAATGGGACCCGACTTGAACGATAGGCTACTTTAAAATTTCGTCAGACCAAGGCAAATGCCCCAAATGGGCAAAAAACTGTCCGGCAACAATGGTTTTTGGGCCTCAACAATCACTTTTCGAACGTTTACTTTGGTTACCGTGGTTCCCTAGCGATGAGTTTCAGACGTGTTTATGTCTTTACAATGGTTTGTCACTTCTTTAATGCTGCCAGTTATGTATAATAGTTTATGCCTTTATAATGATTTGCCACATTTTCAATACTCTCAGTAATGAGGCTTTTTGAATAGACGTCATAATCATCACCATCATCGCTTTGAGGGTCAGGAAAAGAGTGATCCTCATAAAAATCAGTATTAAAATTGCCGATTTAACTGCATAAATACGGAAATTTAGTGGGGGAGGGGGGTTTCCTGCCACATCAATAATTTTAAAAATTAAATTGAATTCTAGATTTTTGAAATATTGAATTCACTTGGAGATACGAAGCCCAGAAAATTAAAAATATGAATAATTTGCCGGATCTACTTTTGAGTTGGATATCCATGTAATAACATTGATTTTAACTTTTTATTTATGTCTTCTCAAGCATGAAAATTAATGTCTCCGTATTGTCTTTTGATATTTATTTGCATAAATTCATATAGTTTAGGATGTTTTTAAAATTAGTTATGGGCCCCGTAAAGTGCATCGAAAAAATTCCACAGCTTTAATTAAGCATTTTTGGAAGCTGAAACAGGCAGATGGATAACTTGAAGTTCAGGGGGAGGGAATCGAAATACCTAGCACCCATCAAAAAAAACTGGGGGAGGGGACTATTCATTTCTATGTTTCTTTAAATTTAGATTTGTTTATTTCATGAGTCGCGCAGGACGTCGCCATATTGGTTATCTTTAGACACGGTTTGCATGTCCCTCAAAGAAAGAGGGAGATATCACGTGGTTCATAAAGCCTCATTGAAGAAAACCCGGGCAACGCCGGGTATTATAGTTAGTTGTTTATAATTGGTGTTAATTGCATTTTTAATTGGGAATTGCTGTATTTTTGAAATATATGACATCCATATTTTTATAAGCATCTTTTTATCAGCCACCACGTTAGGCATTTTGCCTGTTGTGGCGTTGTATTTGTATTTGTATGTACATAGTAGATTTTGATTTAAAAATAACATCTAGGGTGTTCGGTCCCATGATAAATAATTGGCACCCCCGGCTCCGAAGCCACTAGTAGGACTGTTCCCTAGATCAAAACTACGGTTAAGAGAGAGAGGCTGATGAAAGAAAGAAAAAAAAAATCAGTCTGGATGTGTTTTGTTGCGTTGCTTCTGAAGTGTGGTTGGTGTGAAGCGGCGACGTCTCTAATGTCTTTGAAAAGAAAAATAATGCGAACGCCCCCTTTTCTTTCTCGTGTTTTTTCAAAGACAAGTCGTTGGTTGTGCACTCCGCGAAGAAACGTTTCTTCCACAAAAATATGTGCCGAAGCTTCATTTTTCTACCAGTTTTCTCTCTACTACAAGGTAAGATTTCTTCTTTTATTTTTAAGGTTTCTTCGAGTTCTTTTTTTGCCAGCCGATTCAGTCCGAATATTTTTCGAAGATACGACACGCTATTAATTACATAACGTGAATTGCCGAACTCGAAAAGTATAATGTAGGTACCATGGCCCAAACATCCTGTAATAGGGTTCCCTGGGCTGCAGGAGCGGCTTAAGCGAAGGTGGAAGGGGTGCGGTACACCCGGGCGACAGGTTTTAAAGGGTAGCAGTGTAGACTTCAGTTAAGACCCCAAAATTTACCACAGTAAAAATTAACATGAAATCACGCGCTTTTGAGTCATACCTCGACAACGGAAACGTTGAGAAAATAGACGGGGGCCTTTGACCGTAATACCAGAAACAAGAATGTAAGCTATCGGGGCGGCTCGAGAGAAAATCTGTACCGTGCGGGACTTATTTTTTGCCCCTCCTGCCTATTCCCCTCCCCCATAGCTCCTACATCCTGATTCAGGGGCTCCCCTCAGGCAGGAATCTTTCGCGGGACCCAAGCCAGATTTTCTACTGACCCCTTCTACAGTTAATTTATAGTGTGGAAAAAAAAAGTTATAAAGATTTAGTCCCAGGCCCCAAGTTGGAGCCCTGTCAGCCCTACCCTTGGGGGTTATGCTCCACCCTCACAACTTATCCAAACAATTCCTAAAAAAAAATTTTTCGCCCTTTCATCTCGTACTTTGCGCCCCTCCAGAGCACACAGAAAACATTTTTTTTAACTTTGTTTCGGCCAATGGAAATTTTTTATCCATTTTTCTTGGATTTAGCACCCCTCTTGAGTAGCGCAATGGATCGCATGGACAAGAGACACCCCTATACTCTATATCACACGGGGCAAGTTTGCATTTTGGTTCCATCACCCAGAATTTGTTCCAGAATAACAAAAGAAAAATTCGGCTTCTCACTTGTCCGGTCCCTGGAGTACCAAAAACATCTTTGAAAAAATTTCTTAATAAAAATAACCTCGCTATACTGTATATCATCTTTGCAGGATAAGTGATGATGGCTCACAAAAATAAATGCTGTTTGTTTCAAGGATTAAGTTATCAGGCATTATTAAGAATGGTAGAATAATTCTGGAACATAAAAACTAACAGAAAGATCTACTTCAAAAGCGGGAAGTATGGTCACACACATTTTGCACGGTAAACAATGGTGTATTGCTTTCTTCTGAAAAAAAAAATCGGGTTTATCTCGAGGTCTCCTTCACTGAAGCCCTGTCAGCCTCCCGAAAGGGTCGCCATTAGGGGCGGTATATGAGGCTTCGCACCCGGGTAGCAGGTAAACTCGAGCCGCCCCTGCTGGATTGGGATCTTTGGCGTACCCCAGGACAGGTTAAAATGGGCTCCCTCTATGGTAAATTTATAGTGTAAAAGAAACAAAAAAAAGTAAGAATCGTCCCAGAGCTGGGGCCCTGTCAGCCTCATCTTTGTAGGAGCCATGGCAGTGGCGTAGCCAGAAATTTCGTTCGGGGGGGGGGACCACTTTCATTTTGGGGGGGGGGACCAAAGTGACAGAACAATGGATTTGGCCATCTTTTTCCCTTTTTTCGGTCATTTTCTCACATTTCGGGGGGGGGGACCAGACCCCCAAGTCCCCCCCTCGCTACGCCCTTGAGCCATGGTAGGTATGGTAGGTACGACATGGGTTCATCAACTAGTCCATACGACAATTTCGTTTGGCTTGATTTAAAAAGTGAATTAAAAGTGATTCAAAGCAATTGAAAAGAGTATTTCGTAGCTTATTTCAATTTCAAAACACGATGTTGAGAAGTGCTGTTACATAAATATGGTATTTATACGAATTAAATAATAATTATTCAAATAAAGTACCATTGCAGTAAGTAGATCTTTGCACCGATTGATACAAGCAGAGCTCCTCGTGAGGGATGGGGTAGGCCAGTGCCGTCTTAACGCATGTATAACAAACGAATGGAAAAATTAATTAAGAAATTCCGAATGAACGAAAATCTTCAATGGTTTACGAATTCGCTAATCGATTCGAGGCCAGGGGCAGCTCGAGAAAAAATCTCTACCCGTGCGGGGACTATTTTTGGCATCTCTCCCGACTACGTATTTTTGGTCTCTTCATTCAGATAGAGCGGAGGGCCATGATCTGGTTAGGAAGAGGAGCGAAGTAAAGCATTGGACGGTGGGGGGGGGGGGGGTGGTTGAAAATTGCCACTCGCCCGTACATACGGGACTCGGCTCGTACGCAGGAGGGGAAAGGGGGGGGGCTACGTTGCGTTGTATATTCAATCATTATTGGGGAGGGTCAAATAGTCTCAGTACATAGACGGAGGTATAGACGTGGGGCATGGGGGCGTTACCCTCTCCTTCTGGTGTCGAAAGTGAAACCGACTGATCTAATGCATATGCGTATATACACTGACATCATCATGCTCCCGCAAGCAGTCATCATCGTGTCCTCTCACCCCCAGCAATCACCATTGCGCCTTCCCCCTAGACCAGCGGTTCTCAACGGTGCTCCGCGGAGCCCCACCACTCGAGGATAATAAAATAAATCAGTAAATTTGATAAACAAAAAAAAAAAAAAAAAGAGGCCTAAAGGGTACCGCCATATAAATGATGTACTAAAAAGGGCTCCTCGAGTTAAACAGGGCTCCGCCATAGAAATTATACACTGAAAAGGGCTCCGCGAGTCAGAAAAGGTTGAGAATCGCTGTTCTAGGGTATAGAGGAAGGGGGGGGGGATCCGAAACTTCTGAAATGTGTTTAAGTAATCAGTAGAGCCCGGATTATATGCACTAAAAAAGTGGCAAAATATGCACTTAAAAATGCAAAAATATGCACTTAGAAATGCAAAAATATGCACTTAAAATACAAGTAGTGCACTTAAAATACCAAAATGTGCACTTAAATGTGCGGGGAAAAAAAAACCGATGTTATGAAAATATTATGAACAATATTTATTTGAAAAATTATAAAAAAAAAATTAAATGAGCTTAAATAAATCTTCAAAAATATGAACTTATACTGAAAATTCTTTGATTTTATGCATTCATATGTATTAATGCCAAAAAAGGCCAAAGTATGTGGTGCATACAATCCGTGCTCTCGTAATCATGTGTAAAAATTATGTGCAATTTGGTTAAGAAATCGGAAGAGCAATCTCAAAAAAAGTGTTAATGAGCGTGTGCCAGAGAAGAAACATTTTTACTAACGGCCTCTGCTGTTGATTTGAAACATTAATCTCTGAATTGATTCATATTATAGGAATATTTTTTATCTACTTTTTAGAAAAAAATTATGTTGCAAAAAAGTTATTATTTGAATAAAATTTATTACAGTTGAACCGAATTATAGAAAAATATATAATTTTAAATATACCAATTACGGTTTTCGGTTTTAAATAAAGATGACGGTTACAAAAGTATGGGTGTCGTGTATGTGAAAATCTCCCAGTGAGACTGACGGGGACCGTGGTTATGTCTGCCAAAAATAACAGCTAGCATTCGTGATCTATAAAATGATAATTCGTTTTGTAATTGATTCCGATAATCATACAATTGATTATATTAGACCAGCGGTTCTCAACCGGCGCTCCGCGGAGTCCTTGGGCACTCTCCAGGGGCTCGAGGAAAATATAAAAAAAACAGTAAAACTTAAAAAAATAATTATAAATATTTTTAAATAGTAAAAATAAATCGGTAACTTTGATGAATAATTAAAAAATTGGCCTACGGGGCTCCGCCACAAAGAACTTTTTTACTTAAAAGGGCTCCGCACGCGAGTCAAAAAGGTTGAGAACCGCTGCCCTAGAATTTCAAGTCTTTCTCCACTTATGCCTCAGCCCCGCAGGTTCCGATGCCTATGCCCACTTCTACCCTAAGCTCCGACATCACTGATTGCGTTCATACCGCGTGGTGTGTATTACAACGGATTTGCAACAAAATTAGAATTCCTGAAGCGTTAACTGCTCCATGATGTTCTTAAGTCAGCCACCTCGTTGGGCAATTTGCCTGTTGTGGCGTTGTATTTGTATTTGTATTTGTATAATTATATGCTTTTTTTTTGTCCAGAGCGTGGTAATGATTATCCTCGTTTCAGGCAACAATGTGAGAAACTTTAGCTTTCCTCCACAACAACAACACACTTTTAAGTGTCAGTGTTTTGTTTGTTGGGAGACACTTGAAAAAGAGCGTTTGTCTTCATTTAAAATTTATCAAGGGGGGGGGGGACGAATCCTTTCAAAATATCTTGTTTTCTCTTCTGCCGGAGATATCACATTGTTCTTCGGCTTATTCTGAAGCTCTCTCTACAACTTACACAATTTAGTAATTACGCCATAAAAAATTCACTGCATAGATCCCTGAACGTGTCACGAGAAAATTTGCCAACATAGAAATATTGAAAAATGGTTGAAGAGCGAGAAATTTTTATTTACTATAAAATATCGCTTATATATGAAAGAAGGGATTTTTGTAATAAAAGAATTGTTAACTCTAGACGGTAACGAGATTGATATGATTTTTTTGATTTTTTTCTCCATCCAATGTACAAAGGAAAGACTTTTTTCCGGATCCTACGCCGAGGTGAAATCGGAAAGAAAAGGCTGCTAGTTTCCGCTGGGAATCGAATCCAGTCCTCTTGCAATCCGGGCAACCGCGCTATGAATAAAACAAGACCATAGTTTCCCCAAACTTTTTGTTTCATCACCTCCTTTCAAAAAGAAAAATCTTCTCATCACCCCTTCCCCCCACTCAAGGCAACCCGTTGAAGTACTAAGCAATAAGCCTTTACCGCCTCCTGTACCCTTCCATCGCCCTCTCTTGGGCGATATTGCCCACTTTGGGAAAGCTTCAGTGATTTTTGCTGACGGGTACGATAAATTCTGGAATACAGATGATGTTAAAATTACTTTGAAGTGTTCTTTATTTGAAACCGAGCACAACCAACACCATCCATAGCAGACGGCCTCCGCGCGAAGCTCGTGACGTCATTGAAGAAAGTCATCTCACCTATAGCCCTTGGATATAGCAGGACACGACACATCCACCACCTTCACTTTTTTTTTGTAGCATATCCAATAGCTATAAGTGAGATGACCTTCTTCAACGACGTCACGAGCTTAGCGAGGAGGCCTTCCGTTATTGATGGAGTTCACACAACTCAGGTCTACCGTCATAGGCAATTTACTGGTGAGTTGTGCCGGAAATGCAAGTGTGTGTACCTAACAATCTGAGTGCGTATCTGTAGTATTGTGTCTGATTTTTCAGTGCTGCCATCTATATTTCAGAAGTGAAATGTAATAATTAAATATTTGTGCAGTTTACAAGGAAGAAAATTCATCTCTGCCTCCACGGGGACTCGAACCCCGGTCTCTCGTTTGCCGGACGTGTGCTCTACCAACAAAGCTATGGAAACAGATAGAATATTTCTTCCTCGGAACATATATATATGTTGAAGGGTCCCGTACATGGAATAAATGGGGCTCGACTGACTTAATTATTATGATATTTCGCACGAAAATTCTGCTCACAACATGGTAGACAACGTTAGCGTGTGCAGCCATATCAAAAAAAATATTCATCAGCTGAATCTGTATTAATTCGCAAAACTATTATTAAATCATACATGCACCTCATTCATATTCCTCTGCAGAACTTCCAACGAATTGGTACATGTTGGAATGTGCGTGACGTCAATGTGCACGAACCTAACGTGAAGTTCGTTTCTGTGTAATGCGTGTTATGTGGATAGTGCTACCATCTGCTTCTCAAACTATGAGTGAAGTGTAATGATTGGATACTTGCACCGTTGTAGGCCTGTTGCACTCTTAGGCGAGACTTTTAACGGGGAGATCGGCTCGCATTCCAAGTTGGGAACCACAGAAAACCAACTTCAGCCTATCACCGGTGGGATTCGGACCCGGGAGCTCGCGATGCGAGTCCGTCATTATGACCACCACACTGGCAAAGTGATGCCAAGGGCATTCGGTGTTTCCACAGGTGGTCACCCTCCCAAGTACTAACCGCGCCCGATGCTGCTCAACTTCGAGGATCGGTGCTTCCAACATGGTATGGTCGTTGGCCTTTGAAGTGTTGTTAGAAGAAAATAATGATCCACGCTTATATAATCACGTCGCTATATAAAACAAAATAGTTTGCATGGAGTCCATCTCTTGGCCATATTCCCAACACGTGAAAGCTAAAGGTCTATGAAGTCTTCGACGTAGATATCTCAACAAATAAACTGACAGAAATAGAAATGGATTACGTTTTGGGTTTGATAATACGATTAAATAATCGACGTTTGGGTTTACCCAAAATTCAGAAACGGATACGGCTATACGCGTTTCAGAACTGTATGAAGTTCCTTCATCAGTAGCAGAAACAAAGAAGAAAGAAAATATTGAAAAAACTCCTTATAGCGGGAGTCAAATTCAAAAAAGTCAATTCTTCTTTGTTTCTGCTACTGATGAAGAAACTTCATATAGTTCTGAAACGCGTATAGCCGTGTCCGTTTTGGAATTTTGGGTAAACCCAAACGTCGATTATTTAATCGTATTAAATAAACTGACATTTTTCTCAAGTACTTATTGATCTTGAAAAGTTATTCACAGAAACTTTTAATTGAAAATTAAATACAAAAATACACTTCGTAAGTTTTTAACTATAAATTATATAAAATGATGAATCCAAAATTGAATATTTTTAAAGTTAATTAAGAGACACATGTTGTGTATGTGTGTGGAGAGATGTGAATCCCTTCACTTCCTTCGTAAGTGAATAGAAATTGGGTGGCACTAGAGAGACCTACCTGGTCACAAGAAATTTCTGAGAAAAAAAAAAAATTTGATACTTGCACATGCGCAATGAACACAGTACTCCTGGCCATAAATCCCACCTTTAAAATATTGTAAAGAAACCTATACACATGAGAAAGATAGAATTTTACACAGATTGAAATTACAATGAATGCAACAAAATACAGAAAATTAGCCATATTATCATCACACACTTTATTTAGCATCTCGATAAGTTGTTTTGTTGCAAATGACTTTTCAGAGTGGGACCTACATTTTAGTATGTAATTGGAAGTTTCAGCACACGGCCGGGGACTTGTATATTCTATTCATACGGCCCCACAAACAAATTTTGAGAATTTAAGTAACTACACATCATTCGGAAACTTTTTATAACTGAAATTTGCTTTGTGCAGCATTGGTGCCAAGTTCACGGACTTCAAAAATCTGTAGTTTATCACGTGATGGCACATTCCGCATCAAAGAAAACACGTCACACCAATAAAAGGAAAAACCTGGGGGAAATTTTTTAAATTTCTACGGGTGACCATATATAAATCCCGTTTTTCCGGGACGAATTTGTTGCTATTCTGAGTCTTTTTTAGTAATAATTGTCCACTTTGCATGCTTTTAGCATCATATTTGGCGACAATCACCGATTTTTCGTATTCGAAATCCTCATTCCCCATATTTTCCCCGAGAAACCGGAGTCAGCCTGAGATTGTAAAGACTGGAAGAGTATTATTTTATTTCGCGATTTTGTATTCAAACAAAGCACAATTTGAGGACTTTTAGGCATTTTTCTACGAAGATACGGAAAAACAGAAGAATCTGATTTCCGACCGGAAGATTTTAATAAGGCTGAAAAATCGGAAGGCTTCCGGGTAAATCGAAAGCATTAGCACCTATGGCACAGGGTATCGTTCCTTTCATATCATAGTCGGTCCGTGTGTTTTTAATCGCAATCATGACTTTTAAGTTCATCTCCATAATTACGGGTGCATGTATGATATACAATGGTATATACAGGGTGCATGTATGATATACAATGGTATATACAGGGTGCATAGGTAACAGTACACACACGACATTTTACTGTCGAACCGTTGATCCTAAAAGCATACTTCCAATTGGAAAAGGTAACTGAATAACGTGTAGACCTCAGATGTGTCATTCATGTTGCAAGGGGTTGTATAGTTATTAAAATAAAAAATTTGATTTCTTTATTCGGACACCCTGTGCCCAAAATCCCCAATGAGAAAGTTGTTGTCCCGTCTTTCCTGATCCCAACAAAAATTCTCAGCGAATATTGCTCTTAGAAACGCGGTTTTTTTATTATCATCAGAAGAGACAAGGCAACAACTTTTTCTTCGGGTTTTTGGGCACAGGGTGTCCGTATAAAAAGTAAATATTTTTATTATAATAACTATACAGCCTCTCTTGTAACATGAATGACGTATAATTGGAAGTATGCCTCTAGGACCAACGGTTCGCCAGTAAAATGCCGTGCATGCTGTTACTTATGCACCCTGTATTTATACGTGCGTGTTATATTACTAATTTTTGTTAGAGTAGGTTTTGTTCTGGGCGCGCAGCAGCAGGACAAGAGGACATGGAACGCCGACACGAACTTCGACAATCCTGGTAACTGGGCTGGAGGCAGGCTTCCTTGCTCCAAGGACAGGGTAATGTTCGAGCCGGACGTCCCCGTAGCAGTCTTTGTGTCCGGCAGCGGATTCAACTCGTTGCCTCAGCAGATGGTGAGAAGAAAAGTATCATTACGTCTTTAATTGAAAAAGTAGATGAAAAGTTTCCATGATTCATATTTACACGATGTTACCATCCTTCGAAGGTGCTGCCGACGCAGGGTGAACTCATATTCGGAACAGGAGAACCAACAGGAGCCCGTGCCGAAGAAAATTGTCAGGGGGAAGGTAAAAAGAAAATTAATATATATTTCCAAATCGAATATTATACCTGAGTATTTAAAAGTATGGAGTACTGTATATATTCTCCATAATTGGAATTTTCGGTGGCATTAATGGTTTTTCCTTGTCTTTGCCAGAAGTGCATTTCTTAGTAAACAGAGGTTCGTGGTTCGATCCGGACAAGTGGAATGTAAGCTCTTCCTATTCAATTCCATCGGACGATTCTGTGGTCAGGAACAGGGCGGTTCCGCACGCTTTCCGTATTCCTTGCAGAAGGGACGTGGCCGTTTTCCCGAGGGACAAATCCTTCGCGGTCACACTTGGAGACGACGTTCCCGTCACCGTCGGTGACGTCGAGATAAACGGAGTGGTAATAATCTATTCCTTTATCCAATATATACAGGTTTTCCTATAAAAATTCATAAATAGTTTAAAAATTCATACCGATTGAAGGATTTTGAGAATTTGAAAGAGTTTTGAGAAAAGAAAGAATCTCACGAGAGAATAGAGATTTTTCTCTTAGTACAGAAAAAAGTTAAAAAATTTGTCGATAGAGAGCGCTGCACGAAAGCTAATAACATAACTCTGGACCTTTCTTCAATCTCTTCTGGGTCTGAAACGTTCTTATAGCTTCAGTCGGCGCGCCGGCGATTCGATTTCAGTGTTGTATTTGTATTGTATTTGTATTGACCTTTCTTCAATCTCTTCTGGGTCTGA
Organism: Pholcus phalangioides; assembly: GCF_987345545.1. Classification (NCBI taxonomy): domain Eukaryota; kingdom Metazoa; phylum Arthropoda; class Arachnida; order Araneae; family Pholcidae; genus Pholcus; species Pholcus phalangioides. Next base: position 15,587,548 of record NW_028301609.1, read on the forward strand.
AACGTTCTTATAGCTTCAGTCGGCACGCCGGCGATTCGATTTCAGTGGTTGAGGTAAGACAACTTCACTAATAGTGCTTTATCTACCTATGACAAAATCGCAATGAAAATCTTATTCAAGCTCCAGCAACAGAAAAATTCAGAAATGAGCTGTTATTTCTGCATTTTATGCGACTTTAATTTGCATATTTCCAGTGGTTTGATTTCGTGCGGCGGCCTCTAACAACAAATAATCGAACTAATTTTGCCCCGTGACGAATTTTAAGGGAATAATCAACGACCCCTGAGATTTTAAGGGAATAATTATAGTAAAGAATCGAATAACAAATCCAATTTCAACCTGTGGTTGACGTATTCGTTCCCATGCTTAGCGTGTTCCGGGTGGGTGGCCCTGAACAATTATCAGAGATGTTAAGACAAAAATCGAAACTTGCATTGGCTCATCAAAGCATTCACGAATGCTTAATATTTTAGCCTGATTTCGCGCTTACGAGATCTTAGTCTACACAATTAATAATTAAACTACCTTAGGTGTCTTCAGAGGGATGGTTCAATTGATTAGCCCTCAGCGTGCTCCCATCATCCAGAGCTGATGAGCCTAGCAGCGTGCTCCATCATCCTGAGATGACCTGGATTTCTTTTCAAAGAAATTTTTCAACATGAAGTTCTTAAAATGACGTCTAGATGGCGTACGCATATATATATATATATATATATATATATATATATACATATTCTTGTTTTTTTTGATATACAAATACAAATACAAATACAAATACAAATACAAATACAAATACAACGCCACAACAGGCAAATTGCCCAACGAGGTGGCTGACTTAAGAACATCATGGATCACCGAGCCCCTACCTACTACTGCTACACCACACATGCACCACCCCCCCCCCGCGGAACCCCCCAACGAATCGGTACATGAGGGAATGTGCGTGTACGTGTAGTGCAACCTGACGTAAAGTTTGTTTCTGTGCAATGCTTGTTATGTGTAGTGCTGTCATCTGCCCCCAGTTTTACTTACTATGAGTGAAGTGTTATGGTTGAATGATTTATCGTTGTAGGACTGTTGTTATCGTTGTAGGACTGTTGTTATCGTTGTAGGACTGTTGAACAAGTTTGGGTCATGACCCCATAGCTCAAAAATCCCTCACTGTTAGCGGATTCGAACAACTTATCTTGGAAGCTATTGTGACCCATAGGTTGAGCACCTCTAGGTTATGCACAGGAGCTGTTATAAAAGTTCACACTAGAAATCTTTGGAGTCTCAAGAATGGATCAGGTCATAATCAAGTTTTTTAGCAGAGTAAAACTTTGATTAACCACCAGTTTCTGTCATCCGTCATCGTCTAAAAAAATATGGAAAAAACTGCAGGTTTTAAGGTTCGAAAAGATGGGACCACGGCTGATATTTTCAATTGCCCTGCTTGCAATTGGTAAATCCAAAAAACCATGTGCTTTCAAAAATAAATATGAACTCATTGCCTGTGAACTATTATGTACAGGGTTGGGTTTTTGACGTCAAAAACTGGTTTAAACCGTCAAAAACCTAAATGAATGCCTTTTGATAATGTTTTGAACATAATAGGTGTACAACATGATGAAAAACTTACTTTTTGGCATATTACAATGTTTTATTTTTAAACATTAATTTATTACAATAATTAAAACAAAATATTAATTATAATTTGCACTTTTGAATTTTTCAACATAAAGAGCCTAGAACATATAAAATATAATTTTATGGTTTATTTATCTAAGCTACTCATTACTTGTGTTCAATTAATTCTTGTTCAATTAATTGTGTTAAGTATTATTTCTCTATTCTCTAACAGGTTTGTTTGTACTATGTGGGATGACTGTACATTGTTGAGTAGTAGTAGATATTTTGTTGATGATGTGGGTTCAAACCCCGATTATTTCTATCGCACCTTTTTCCGATTGCATTATACGATAAACCAATACGAAACGGAATGACCAAGAGACAGAAATAATATTTTATTTATTAGACAGGTTTCCATTTTATAAGGACCCACCCACACGCGCGCGCACGCGCACACACACAGGCACAAAAACATTAATCAACGAAGGGACTGAACTGAACAAACCGAGCACGACCAGGCTCTGCCGCATTAGCGATGTAAGCTCAGTGTTCTGGAGGGCGTGGTTGTGCCGGAAGAAACACCAGTCGGCAGTTCGGCCGCCGGTTAGTCAAGGAAACAGGAAAAAAGAAAAGTGAAAAAAATAAAAAAAAAGTAACAGAAAATGGTAACAGCGAAACTACGTACACATAAAACATCAGAGAGCATTGCAAGGCTTAAGGCCGAAACACTCTATACTGACGTGACGTGATTTCACGTCGTGTCAAAGAGGTTGTTAATTCTGATTCGTGGAAATTCTGTTACGTGGGAATTCCATGTCACATAATTTATACGTCACTGAATTTCCCCGAATCAGAATGTGTTTCGGTCTTTAGTCCAAAATGCGATCACCTAACTTGGTGCCCTGTATTTCGACAATTCGGAGATATCTCGCCTCCTTAAAACACTCTTATCTCGGTAACGACGAGCCCAGATACCTTTGTGAATTTTCTTATCCTGACAACATGTTTTCCATTCACCCCCCCCCCTCCGCCCGACTCATAGGTTCCATTGCAAATATTATTCATCTTTATGGGAACTATCACGCTTCTAATTTTTTCAAGAACAATTTACGAGCACTCTGTATAATTTGGGTGTCTTCTTGCATGCCTTATTAGGCTGGTCGGAAGTGATAACGCACCACAAACGACAGCAGCCGACATTGCGTCAGATGACTAAGGACGTCTGATGTCGTCCACTAAGAGCGAACTTTACTCGCTACTAAGTCTGCGATTTCAGTCCGTGCGGACGAGTGTGTTTGTTGATTATCTTGAGGAAATATTGAAAAACAGAAACTTAAGGAGAAATGCATTCAGGAGACCTGTATTTATCAAGTCCACGCTTAATGAGACATTTGACACAAACTCGGAGAGGGCGTTCGTGTTGTGAATAAATAAATAGCAGTATCTATATACATATAATCGATTCTTAGTACTAACCATCACAACCATGCACGGCAATTATGAAATTTTCGGCTTCCACGTTCACGCAGGAAAAGAGGAGGAAAGTCACGTACGATCCCATTTTTTCCGGGTCTGCCGGTCGTCTGCTACTGTTACCGCCCAAAATCGTTTCTGTTGGACAACGTTTTCCTACTTTCTATGCAATAGGATCAGCCTTGCGAATGCAGACGACTGCGCGCGACTTTTTTTTATCATTTCAAGTCTCTTCCAGAGGACCAGGGCCGTAACTAGGATTTTTGCCAGCCGGGGCAAACATTATTTTGCCGCCCCCACAACTTTAAAATTCGATAATTTTATAACGGTGTTCTTTGTTCCCTCCTAAAATTTCCGCCCCCTAAATTTTTCCGCCGGGGGGTTGTTTTTCCCTCCGCCAATCTTGTTCCGGCCCTGCAGTGGACGACCAGCCTCAGGGTGGGTCGAGTAAAGCTTGATTATACTGCGGACGTATGCCCGTATAAAACGTAGCTCGTTCTACCTATTCCGTTTAGAGATACCAGCAAGAAGTGTTTCAGGCGTTCCTGGCTAGTAGAGAAGGCTTCCTGCTGTTCCAGGGCAGTCGAAGGATCACAGTTTCCGGCATGGGATGCGATGACGTCACAGGATGTCCGTGCGGCAACGACGATCGAAAGGCGAGTTCAATATTTTTATCTTTTTTAGTGCATAGTTATTAGTGAATGGACGTAGATTTCAAACTCATAGTCATCTATAATAGAACCTCTAGATAACGGACATCCACGGGACCAGAAATTTTGTCGGCTAACGGGGAGTGTACAATATCAGTGGAACTTTCACATTTATGTGACGTGACGTTTGGGTTCATATTCGGTCACAATTGATTCCTATACATTTTAATGTTAAATTGTATATGTGCCTCTTTGTAAAAGCGATACACCGGTGATTATGCATAATCACTAGGGCTAGGATTTTTATGACCTAAAAACCGACAAAATATACTCCATAAAAAATGCATTTATGCCTTAAAAAACTGAGAATATGTCGGAAAAATCTAAAAATATGCTTTTATAAATAGGCTCACCATAAAATTAATAAATTAGAGTTTGTAGGATTTTACTGTCCACTAACGGGGAGTGAAGTACATTAAAGCATCTATTCCACGGGACCAAGGATTAAAGAAGTATCTATTAACGGAGAGTGTTCGTTAGGAGAGGTTCCACTCTACTAGTAAAATTTCGAGCCAAATTCTTTTGTTGTTTGATAAAATTCGGATTCGTGTATTTCCATTCAAATAGCATAGTCCTAGGTTGAAAGTAAATTTTAAAAAAAGAAAAAGAAATGACATCTGGTTCTACCTGTATGTTTATCATAATAAAACTTTTCATGTGCAGTATTTGATGATCAGTATTAGTCTTCTGCAGGTAATGCGAAAAGTCTGCTCACTGGTCAAGTGTCCCGACTCGGACTGTTCGGATCCGGTCAAGCCTGAAGGCCATTGCTGTCCTATATGCGGTACGAAACTAAAAGAATATGCAACCAGTTCTTCGATATACAGGGTGTCTTGTAAAGAACTTATAAACTCTGCAGATCAAGAATCCTGTAGGGAGTAGATGAAAAGTGTCCAAAGAGAGAGAGAGAGAGAGAGAACCACATATCTACGACCCATAAGCCCCATGAAAAATATTTACGTGGGAATAAAAAAGCCGGCATTTTACCGGCATCAAGACATTAAACCGGGGCTAATTTATGACAGTTTTTGATGCTTTTGTCGAATTTAAAGGGAAAATATGAATATTTAAAAAAAAATTAGTTAGAGGTCATAATCGTCACTCTTATTTTAATTACAAATTAGTTAGTCTTTTGATTATTATTTGCGCAAATAATATTTCACAGTAACTGTCACAAAGTTACCCCTGCACCCTTGCTTATAGTACAATTTAATACTGATGACAGTCAGATTTTTCCCTATTGTATGCTATATTTTGACACGTGTCAGAATATTTTGCTTGAGCATATTGTGTTACTTCAGGACTCTGAAGGACAGAAGGAAAGAAATATTAAGTAATTTTGGTAGAATTGTGGCAGGATTATACAGAAAAACCTGTCTTTAACGGAAAAAAATCGTGGTCCCGTGATTTCAATGCCAAAATACACTTTAAAAAACCTGGATAAACGAGATCTTATAACGCGGAAACGGAAAGGAAAATTTTACCCTTTAAAAAAACGGAAAACTTCACACAAACATTTCGACTGTTTCGCGACCAATTGACCAAAAGATCATACAAAATATTAGCGCTTGTATCGAAATTTTTAATGCAATGACTGCTTGCCAATGAGAGTTCTTCTTCATCTCCCCCCCCCCCCCCGGGATTTGTATAAACCGTTACTGTACTTGATGCTGTGGCTTTTGAAAAGCCACATGTAGTAAAACAGTTGCTTTCTGAAATTGTAACAAAATTTTTCCGTAAAGCAGACTTTTCTACGGGAGAAATCAGTGTGTAATGGTTAGATTTCCAAATGATGTACTTACTTATAAAATTGTGTACAAGCTGGTTTCCGTGATCGAAAGTACTCAGTAGGGCCGGAATTAGAGGGAGGTGAAGGGAGGAGGGAAATTGCTCGGGCAGCAAAATGTAGGGGGAAAATTTTACGTGAAAAAATCATCGAATTTTTCAGTGGTCGGGGCAGCAAGAAAAATCATGTTGCCCCCCTCCACAATAATCCTAGTTACGGCCCTGGTGCTGAGGATTACATAAATATAGACGACAATGTACAAACTGAACTTGACACGACAGATATTGACACCCTCATTGAAAATTCCAGAGATCAAAAAGAACGTAAATGTAGTAATTTTAGACGAAGAACAGTGTGGGGTGAAGTTTCATACAGATGCTGTGAAAACCTGAATATTTAGTGAATATTTAGTAATTATAAAGTAAAAATAATGTACATTATTTTATGCATTTTTAAATTAATTAGTTTATTTTCAAGTGATTTATTTTTATTATACTGTACTTCAATTGTTACATAATTTTGCCCATTATGTCAATTGAACCTCTATTAAACGGAAACCCCCCGTGTCAACGGAAAAAAATCTCTGTCCCTCACGATTTCGTTGAAGACAGGTTTTACTGTATCATGAATTTATTAGTTTAAACGAACATATAAACACAAAAAGTAAATAGAAAAAAATAATGTAGAAAACCAAGAAATTCAAATTGTGTGCAGGCACATGATTTTAATAATTATACTTCTGTTGCTGGCAAGTGATTTATTTCAGAAACATAAAAAATGTTTCGCTTCCCCTCTTGGCTTATAGGAGCACATTTATCCCGCACACAGTAGTTTCTTTCTCTTGGTATCAGATTTCGTCCTTCTCATCTCAAGTCATCTCAAGTGTTTGCCTGATCTCTCCATCACATTCACTAAATTTTTGTAATCATTCCTGGGGGGGATAATGTTCACCCTCAAAAACTACAACAACAACAACAACACACACACACATAGACTCCTATTTTATTTTATCTTCCTCCCTGATCGCAGGAATGGCGTTCGCTTCTGATCCAGAGTCTGTTTCATATCTACTGTTATCTGATTCTGCATATACAACAGACTCGGCATTACTTTCGCATGGTTGAACATCTTTCTGTTCTGATTCTTTTTGGCACTTTTTTTTGTGCTAGATTCGGAAGGTACTAGGATATTTGTGCCTGATGAACTCTCTTTAAATCAGAGGAGGATTTAATGTTTTCTCGCCTGTGAGCTACACGAATTTGCCGCCCTTTTCCCATTCTAATTTTTTTGACTAAACTTTTCTCGAATTCGTCCCCCAATGCTATGATCCGTTTGCCCCCCCTCAATTACATGTGCCCCCCCTGTTGCGAGCAAACCTGTGTCTCTAAAGTTACTCTTTCAGTCACTCACATTCTTCCACACTATTTTAGTCACTTACATGCTTCCACACTATTTTAGTCACTCGCATAATTGCATACTGTTTTGGTCACTCGCATACTTGCATACTGTTTTGGTCACTCGCATACTTGCATACTGTTTTGGTCACTCGCATACTTGCATACTGTTTTGGTCACTCGCATACTTGCACACTGTTTTGTTCACTCACATGCTTACACACACGCTGGGTCACTCACTGGTCTGGTCTCTCACTCTGTAGGTCACTCGTTTGGTCATTTACATGCTTGCTCACGCTCTAAGCCATTCTTTTGCTCACTCAAGTGCTTGCCAACTCTCTAGGTTGCTCTTTTGGTAACTCACTGACCTAGTCCCTTGCTGTCTGGGCAGAGGCGGATTTATTGAGGGTTATAAAAATTTCGCCGCTCTTCGCCCATTCTGTTAATTTTCTCTTGGCCATTCATTCCTCAAATTTGTCGCCCCTCTGAACTTGTCGTCCTGAGCTATAGTCCGCTATAAGACCCCCTGTAAATACACGCTACTGCTGTAAAACCAACGTAAAGATGCTCTTCCCAGGAGTCATATTGATTCTTCAGTTTCTTTTTCTCTGCCGATTCGGTTCTTTGCTGCTAGAAATTGATAATTGATTACGGAATAGAAATTGATAATTGATTACGGAATAGAAATTGATAATTGATTACGGAATAGAAATTGATAATTGATTACGGAATAGAAATTGATAATTGATTACGGAATAGAAATTGATAATTGATTACGGAATAGAAATTGATAATTGATTACGGAATAGAAATTGATAATTGATTACGGAATAGAAATTGATAATTGATTACGGAATAGAAATTGATAATTGATTACGGAATAGAAATTGATAATTGATTACGGAATAGAAATTGATAATTGATTACGGAATAGAAATAGAAATACAAATACAACGCCACAACAGGCAAAATGCCCAACGAGGTGGCTGATAATCGATAATTGATAATTGATCGATTCGAGAAATTGATTACGAAATAAAAACGAGAGCTCTACATATAGCAGGGCTGGACCCAAAAAAATCTAGGCGCCAGAACAATTTTTTAGGTGTTAAAATTTTTTTTACCCGAAGAAAAAGGTACAAAATAATGTTCCTTTGGATTTTTTCAGGGCATAGTGACCCTCTTTCGTGTTGGCCAATATATGTTGCTACAAATTCCAAACATTTTGAGCTGCTTTTAGCCTGCAATTTAATAACTACACAAAGAAAGTTTTTTAGGTGCCAATACCAGTTTTCAGTCGCCATGGCGATCTTGATTTGTTCAGCCCTGCGTATAGGTGTCCATAAAGAATTTCGAGCGCATCACACACCCTATACAAAGACGCCAGCCAATAAAGGTGAGCGAAGTCGTTGCCTTCCATCTTTGAACAAGAAGACATGGGGGATAGTAGGCCCCCAGTGGTTTTCCACTACAAGTGACGACTAATCGTTGAAAAACAAAAAGAGAGCAGGATGGGGAATCAGCGATTGGATGTAGCTGTAATACTAACGTCACACCTTTGCTCAAATATGGTGGATGAGGAGTCAGCTTGGGATAGGCTATCAAGAAGCTCAACCAGAGGCGGATTTACAATTTTGCAGCCTGCGGGCTACACAAACTTTGCCGCCCTTCTCCCATTCTAATATAATTTTCTCTTGATCACTCACTCAAATTAGGCACCCCGAGCGTTAGCCCGCTTGGCCCCGTGGCGGTTTTTAAGTCGATTTTTTTGTTCACTTACATGCTTGTACAATTCCTCCCTCGCTGTTTAGGTCACTCCATGCTTACACACTCTCTTGGTCACTCCAGAGCTCGTACACTTTCTGGGTCACTCTTTTTGTTGGTCGCTGATCTGGTACCTCGCTCTTCAGGTCATTTTCTTTTCATTCACATGCTTCCACACTTTTTTGGTCATTCGTATACTTGCATATGCTCTAGATCACTCGTGACCGCTCTCATGCTTATACACTCTGTAGGTTGCTCACTGAACTCATCCCTCACTCTCTAGGTCATTCTTTTGGCCATTCACGTGATTCTACACTGTTTTGATCACTAACGTGATTGCACACACTTTGAGTCACTCTTTTCGTTGCTTACTCACCTACGTCACTCTTTTGGTTACTTATATGAGTAACTCTTTTAGTCACAACCATGGTTGCACACTGTTTGGGTCACTTACGTGCTTTCCATACTATAGTCACTCTTTTCATCGCTCACTGACCTGGTCTCTTGCTCTCCAAAGGCCCTCTTTGGGTCACTCTCATGCTTGCTAGATCTATGGCACACTCACTAACCTAGTCCCTCGTATCTAGGTCACTTTTTTGTCTGACCTAAGCAGAGGTGTAGTTATGGTTTTACCGAATTCGGCTATACAAATTTGCCCCCCTTCTGCCTTTCTACTAATTTCTTGACCACTCTTTCCTCATTTGCAGCCTCTATGAACTTGTCGCACCGGTCTATAGCCCGCTAAGCCACTCCCCTGTAGATACGCTTCCGTGCTTTGCCTGATGCTAAGGTGACTATAAACCCTAGTGGATTCATTGGGGGGGGGGGGGGAAGGGAGAGTTTCTTATTCAAAGTGACGTCTAATCGTTAAAAAAAACATCACACCAACCGGCATATTAACAGCCATTTGCTGTAGAGACAATAATGTTACGAAAATTATGTAAATAGTCCTTCTTTATCATTTATTACGACATTTCTGCATGTAAATAATGTGGATAGTAACTTTCGTAAGTAAAAACGAAAATAACGCATTTTGCTTCAAATCACACCAAGTTGTCGAGTTCGGCGATAGCGCTGAGGTTCCGATGACGTAATGGAGCCAAGACAAATTTGTAAAAAGTAAAGGAAAAAATGGGATCTCTTCTCTCTCTTACCAGAATATAAGAGAAGCTTTCAAGTTTTCTTTCCCCTATATTTGAGGACGCGTCATGTTGTGGTTAGTATGGCTATAGCGCAAAGGTTTTTAACAGCTGGGGCTGATGCGAAGATATATTTTGGAAAGAGGGAAAATTCAACTGTGTGGCCCGGCGGGGAATCGAATCCACGTCTTTTTGACTTTCCGGGTGAACACCACTAGACTACAGAGGCGACGAATATCTCAATCTTTTCTTGGAGCTCGTGCGCACTGAACGGGACCGTACATGGACGGTCGGACCTAACTCAGGCCAAAGCTCACAATTGCTAACAATGACACCAGATGGTGACTTATCCGAAGATGATGTCACTCACCACTATCCATACAAATGTTTTTAAAAGCTGGCTGATGCGAAGATATATTTTGGAAAGAGAGATAATTCAACTGCCCCAGCGGGGAATCGAACCCAGTCCTTCAGTGCGCACGAGCTCCAAGGAAAGATTGAGATATTCGTCCTCTGTAGTCTAGTGGTCCAGGGCGTGGTTTCGATTCCCCGCATGGGCAGTTGAATTTTCTCTCTTTCCAAAATATATTTTCGCATCAGATAGCTGTTAAAAACCTTTGTATGGATAGCGGAGAGTGATATCATCCTCGGATAAGGCTACAAGTGGCTAGAGACATAGCGACTAGAATAAACCTTATACAGACGCGTCTCAGAAAGAACTCTTGTGTACGCTTGAGAAGCCATCTGTGAGGGGCTGTCTGTTTCATGATGGATAGTCAAATCTCCGCTTGTGAATACGTGTAGCTGTTCTGAAGAAATCTGTGACGTCCTGCATTCTCTTTCGTAGTTTACTCATTTCAAGGACTTGGGTGAGAGACCTAATCCGGAACAATACTGACGTCGAACTGCATATTAATGGCGGATGATGAGTCGGCCTTGGCTTTTAGTGGCTGACAGTCAACACTTTTTCATTGTCCTTGCGCAGGGGCAATTCTTGACCTGCATAGTTTGTGAGGACATTACAGGATGCCCTATACGTATTACATTGACAATTCATAGTCATGCGTTTGTTTTTGCGAATTTATGAATGTGAGATTTTTTATATGAAATTTTATCGAAGGTGCCTTTCTGAAGTTTCGGCACGAAGTGGATTTCGAGATGAACAGGCTCGGCAACGTCATCAAAACTCATCTGTCGGTTCGTTAATAAGACTCTCGTTCTCTAAGCGGATTTATTTTTTGAATTTTATACATCTTGTTTGTTTTCGAACGAAATGATTAACGTCCCTTGATCTATACGTTATGGTAAATGTGATAAATCGGTTATATATATTATGCATAATAACCAGTTATTATGCATACTTACCAATCGTCTTGGGAGGTTTGATAAATTTTTCACTTTTACCAGCGAATATACATAATACCCAAGCTTCGTTTGTAAATTTGATAAATACTGAAAATATTATCACTTTTACCGGTGATTATGCAAAACAATACGCAACATGCACTAAAGTGCCGAAAGTCATGGGATACCTCTTAATATTGCTGCATTTCGCCGGGTGAAAGGAGGTCCCGCAGGATATCAAGACGTATCCCATGACTTTTGGCACTTCAGTGTACAACAACACAAATCTCGTTGGTAAATTTGATAAATACTTAAAATTGATCGCTTTTATTTGTGATTACGCGTAATACCCTAGTGTAATTGGTGAATTTGATAAATATGAAAAATATTCAAATGAATATAAAATCTAGTATGTTTGATTAATATACTGTAGTCGAACATCGATATAATGATGATAAATTTTACTATTGTACCCCGATATAATGATGATAAATTTTACTATTGTACCCCGATATAATGATAACGCATTTTGCGGTATTACCCCGATATAATAATACAATGCATGTATGAATTATAATTATCACTTATATGTCGTGAGCGCAACTCCCCTCCCTTAAGGTATTCATCCTGAAAATCCCACTTCAAATATATTAATCAGCAGTTAACATGTTCTTGAATAATTTTCCACGCTTGGGAATCCTACAACGCAGTCATTTTGCTTATACCAGACATAACAGCTGCAACACATCAACAGATTTATGTTTACCAACGACGCGACGTTTGGGTACTATGCTTAATCGCCGAAAAAGCGATAGATTTAGGGAAATTTATCAAACTTACCAAAATGCTCGATGATTACGCATAATAACCGGTTATTATGTATAATAACTGGATTTATCACATTTACCGTAACATGTATAATATTTTTTATATAATGATCATTGAAATAGGGTGTCCCATAAATTCGTAAATAGTTTAAGAACTTATAAAAATTGAAGGAATTTGCATATTTGAATGCGGTGCGAAAAGTTATTTTCACAAAGGGAGATTTTTTTTTTGGTATACGGGGGGGGGGGATTGTTTGAATTTTAGTCGGTAGAAGGTGCCGTACGAAAGCAAAGTACTGGAAATAAGAGTCCTTTAGAATGCAAGGTGTACGAGCAGCAGCTCACATTTCTGAATTTTCCTGAAACTGGCACCAACATTTTCATTACGATTTTGACACAGGTGGATAAAACACTATTGGTGAAGTTGCTTTACCTCAACCAGGAATCGACGGTTGAAGGTTAATGAACATTTCGGACGCAGAAGAGATTGAAGAAAGATTCATGTCCAATCACCGGTGATTTGCTTTCGTGCAGCGCCCTCTCTATCGACGAAAATTCGAACCATTTTTCTTTCTGTACAAAAAAAAATTCCCCCTTTGCGAGAATAACCGCAAACCGCATTGAATTCCTTCCAATTTTATAATTTTTTTTTACTATCTACGGATTTATGGGACACCCTGTACGATAATTTTTTCTTTCGCTCTACACAGAAAGCCGAGTATCGCGACGTGCACAGTTTCACCGCGAAGACGATCGATGGCTCTATCCAGACCGTTTTTGTGGACGCGAAGCAGCACACGGGATACGCCAGTCAAGTCGCTCGAGAACTTTTCGACAGCATCAACCGAGGTCGTATAAAAAATTCAGTATGTGTTTCACCCCCCCCCCCCCCGGGGTCATCTTAACAGCATCATGGGATACTGAGTGAAGCAGATCGCTAGGATATATTATATAAGACTATTACTAAACTGAACATTACCTGAACGCAGGGCATTTTTCTCTAATAGGGTTGTTAATAAATGGAATAGCTTACCCCCGGAGTTAGTAAATTGTAACACAAGTGACACGTTTAAAAAGAAATACGATAAATATGTTGGGGTAAATCGAGAAGCTCTATCCAGACTTAGAATAAGACAACCATAAGTATTCTTTATGGGCGTTGTATAATATTTTATCATGTGTATATATTGTTTATAATTTTTGTTAATTGCATTTTTAATTCGGTTGCTGTTTTTTTGAAATATATGACATCCATATTTTTATGGGCATCTTTTTATCAGCCACCTCGTTGGGCATTTTGTCTGTTGTGGCGTTGTATTTGTATTTGTACACATTCCTCTGCGGAATTTCCAACGAGTTAGTACATGCCGGAATGTGTGTTCCGAGTATGTGTGGCTCCTTACGTAATTTATGCTGTCGGTGTCGTGCTTCTCGCGTGTCCTGCCATCTGTTTCCCATGTTTTCAAGTGAAGATGGTAAATGCTTTATTTCATGTTACGTAAGTATTATGTTGAAGATCTGCATGCTCACATCGTGGAGAAGTGGGAGATCGGCTCGCATTCGCGCCTCAAAATTGGAAAACTCGCAGAAAAACAACTTCAGACGATCACTACTATTCCGCTAGCTGGGTTCGAACCTTGATCCTCACGATGAGAGTCCAGCACGATGTCCACACAACAGCACAGCGGTGCACCATAAGACTACTATTACCTACTACGACCGCACATGCACCTCGCAAACATTCCTCAAGAAAACTTTTCATTCTTTCCTCCATACTTCACCCCCCCCCCCTTTACATCCTGCAACAGGGTCCCTGGGCTGGGATCTTTCGCGGGCTCTCTAGACAGATTTTTTTGCGAGCCCTTTCATTGTGAATTCACTGTATGAGTCCCGCTCTCGTGGGGGGATTGCCTTGCCCTCAGTAATGGATCTGTCCTAATGAGAGAGAGATGGGTGATGGACTTCAAGGAATGATGGTTATTCATGTTCAATAATATATGCTATAAAATTTATTAAAATAAACTCACATATTTAGAAGACATAATTTGAAAACGGTTGCGTGCGTGTTGCTATCTCGATGACGGCGAGCCGAAGTGTGTGTGTGTCAGGGGTTTCTCTCGCCAAGCGAGCTTAAATCTCGCCTAATATACTTGGCTTGGCGGCATATGCTATAGAGTATCCCTCAGTGATAAACATTATGCATGATGCAATATAAATGCAGTATCAGATGTATGCAATGAGGGAATAATACTGGTGCAAAGAATATGTGAGATACGGTGCAAAACATATATAAAATACGGTAAAAACAAAAATAGCACACGAAAGCGTACATAATTACAAAATTACTAAGTAATTAGTAACAACAATGGAAAAATAATAGGACTGAACGAACTAAACCGGAACAGAGAAGGTCAGTCAACACTTTCGGGAATTGAAATGTGAATATATTATTGGAGAACTCAGTAAATGAACTTACCAAAGGATTGGGTCTATTGGAATTGGCAGTAAAGAGGAGACATCCAACGTGAGAACTGTTCATCCTGTTTGTAAAAGTACCGGTGGCATGGTACTCTGTAGACTGGGAGAAACAATTCAAATTTGTTTACCCGTTTCATTCTCATATTAGTTGAGTATTGTAACTACAGGGTTTTCGCCCTTGTTTGTATCATAAGGTGTCAACACGATTTCACCGATACGTGAAGAATCTCCAGATATCGATAGAGGCTGAATCAGGCATAGAATCATCTATCCCGTTGCTCTCCGCTTTGTCAATTTCTCTCCGGTTCCAGTATTTTTTCATTTCAATACTTTATTTTGGTTTGGGCCCAAGAAATTTTTCTACCGCTTTTTTGACAATGACGAGTAAGCTCATCCCAGTCTATTCGGAAGGGTTATACTAGGGACCGTCAAACTCCGGACCGCCGCAGATTTCAGAATTATTGAAATTTCTTCCGATTCGGTTTTTAATAAGGAAGGTGATATCCAAAGTAGGGGTGTGTCATTGGGTGATGAAGCCCTCAACGGTATTCAAGTGGAAGACGTGGAAGTCCCAAATCTTCTAAAAAATGTATGTGCAAGCAATGCACCAGGACCAGATATTTATCCAAGGGTCTTTGAGGAATGTGCTGCTGAACTGTTGGGGCCAGTTGCACAGATTTACAGGAGCAGTGTTGCTCGTCCCGGGAGACTGGAAGATTCTTAATGTGGTTCCGATATTTAAAAAGGGTAAGAATAACCATGTCGAATTATTACCAAGTGAGTTTGGTGAGCTCCCTCCCGAAATTTTAGGAAATTATTATCAAAAGATAAGTGGTGAAGTGGACAGACGAAAATAATGTATTGTTGGAAAATCAGTATGGGTTCAGAAAGGGGGAATTCATGTGTAACAAACCTCCTTTGCTTCTATGATCACGTGACTAAGGATTTGGGTAAGGCCAAAAATGTCGATGTGGGTTATCTCCATTTACAGAAGGCATTCGATCGGGTCCAACATGGTAAACTATAGAAGCATTTACACGAGATTGGGATTGGTGAAAACTTGCTGAATTGGATAGAATCGTGGTTAAGATAGGTCACAACGGGTGACGGTGAACGGGGAATTCTCTGATTGGACAGGCGTCACAAGTGGAATTCCTCAAGGCAATGTCCTTGGCTGCATACTTTTTCAATTTTTTTCAATAAACTCGATCAGGGTGTCGATGGGATTGTTAGCAAATTCGCAGATGACGTGAAGCTAATGGGAGTAGTCGAGAATCAAAGAGCGGTAGGGAGTTGCTCCAGACCAATTTAAACAAAATTGCAGCAAAGACAAATGAATGGAGCATATCTTTTTAGCATCGACAAGTGCATGGTCGCTCATTTTGGTTCGAACATCCCACAATTCACTTGCGAGTTGAATGGTATTCTTATCCCGGGTGCAATTAGGTTCACCGATTTGGGAATTTTCATTGATGGACGGCTTAGCTTTTCTGAACACTGTTTAGCGGTGGTCAATAAAGATAATAGAATGCTCTCTTTCTCTCATTCTTAAAAGGTCTCTTCGCGTTCTCCTAAAGTCATTCTTCCGCTTTTCCGAGGCTTTGTTCATCCTGCACTGGAGTATGCCGTGGCGAAGGTGTTGGAGACCATACCTATAGAGGGATATGAGTTGAAGGGGTGCAAAAGAAGAGCTACGCGTGCTCTTGTTGACACACAAGGCGTGAGATATGAAGAAAGACTTGATTTCTTGAATATGTTTGCATTGGAAGAACGCAGGTGTCGGGGAGGGATGTAATAGAAGTGTTTAAAATTTTTAACGGGATGGGGATAAGATGGACCATGAGTTATTAATACACCATCAATCAACTGTTTCGAAAATGAGACACCAGCATCGTTTAGTAAGGGACAATTCCAGGTTGTGATGACGCATGGAGTGTTTCCTCTAATAGGTTTGTGAATAAACGGAATAGCTTACCTCCAGGGGTCGTGGCTTCTAACACAATTGATACGTTAAAAAAGAAGAACGGTAAACATAGTGGGAGAAATCGAGAATACATATATCCATTCTTAGATAAGACAGCCATAATCTTTTTTACGGGCAACGCATTATATAGTATTTTATTATTTCTTTCTTTCCTTATATATGTTTTTATATTGGGTTGCTGTATTTTGGTATATTTGTTATCTATATTTTTTATGGGCATCTTTTTTCAGTCAAATCATCGGGTAATTTGTCTGTTTTGGTCTTTGCGTTTGTATTTGTACTATGCTGGTGTCGCCACCGTCTTGCATATTTTGAAGTGAAGATGGTAAGACGCATGTTACGATCTTATGAAACTTCCATAACTAATGGCAACTGTAATATAAGGCTATCGTGAGGTCCTTGTGTGCCAAGATCCCGGGAAACCTCATTCGTTAAGACAAACAACCCTGGTCCCAACCCTCTCGAATTCGCAATATTTTTCGCACATTGTAACCTATGTTTGAGGTAGTGAGACGTGACTCATCTTCAGTGTTATTTGCAGATCTCGAGACGTCGAATACGAATAGGCTGAAAACAGTGGAAATCTTTGCTTCCGGCGATTGGTTCGACGGAGTCTCGTCCTCCTTGACGCAGGGTGAGAAGAAAAATTTACATTTAGATTGTGTGATTTATGTGCGTTACATGCGAAGCCATCGATGAGATATCATGGATACAATATGAATCGACAATTTGTGACTCACTCTTGTTTTGTATGTCTTCAGGTCTATCGGGTGTCGGTAAAGCTTTTCTGGTGACTCTCTTGGTTCTAGTGTCCTGCATATCTCTGGCTTGGTACATTCGCAGAAGACGCAGGTGAGTGGTCGATTCTTGAATTTCATTGTTATTCGAGTGCGTACCATTATCAGCTTCTCAATTTAGTTAAAAAAACGAAGCCACCTATGTGGGGTTCACATTTGTCATAAACGGCTTAAACGTGTTCGAGACAACTAAACGCTAGAGAAAAGTACCAACATTTAATTGCATTTAAATGTCTTTTCATTAGCAAAGGCATCTTTAAGTAGATGAAGATGTAATGTAATGCATCTTTTTGTATAAGTCTTAAGGCATCTATAGAGACGAGTGGGCTCACCATCAATGTTTGAGCTATCAGATTTGCCGCTCTAAATGATATTTGGGATATCTTTTAAAAAAGAAGCCGGATGAGACACAGCGATTGGCTATAGCCATAATACTGACGTTACACTTTTGCTCAAAAATGGCGCATGAGTCAACCTAGTGTTTCAAGAAGCTCTTTTCCATCCTATGGAGCTGAGCTCAGGTAAAATTTTTCCACTCTCACCTACGTTAGATATTTTCAGTGACGACTAAGGGATCTCCTCAGCTGTCCAGCGATAACTTCGTTCAGTGATCAAGACTCTCACGACCAGGGCCGTCTTAAGAGCATCATGGGCCCAGTGGTTTTTTTGAGGCCCTAACTTGGAAATTATAGAAAATTTTAACTGGATATCATTTTTTGTGAGGCCCCTCTTCTCCTGAGGCACCCGGGCCCATGCGTTAAGACGGCACTGCTCATGACCCATATCACCAATTGTCTCTGGGCAAGTTTATTTCGTTGTCACTGAAAACGTCTGCCGCAAATGTAGGTGAAACCGTTGGAACAATTTTTTCTGGAATCATGGTTCTATGATCTAGAACAGTGGTTTTCAAACTTTTGTCACCGGTGACAAAAGTCATGGTTCATCTGATTTTCCAAATATGAAAAAAAAAACCCCCACTTCAAAGCGTAAGGACACCTGCTCTCCGCGAAGCTCTGACAAAAGTTGGCGATGCCGTTATGAACGACGACGCACACGTTGAGAAACACTGATCTAGGAGCTCCGTAAAAAGACTGCATTCGCTCTTGACGTTAATTTTGGGTATGCCTATGAATTTTCTTCAGATTCAGTTTCATACTGATTTGCAGGATTCCCGGATTTTCTTTCGCTCGTTTTGATTTTCACTCAAGCAAGATAGAACTTGAACTCGGTACGACGCCTCACGAAGACCTATCGCCTGAAGAAAGCCGATCGACGGCAGCGGAACCTTCAAGCAGTAGAGTTCCCAATATTGCTTCCAAATGTTTCGATAACCCGATCTACGGGACAGAGGGAGTTGCCGCCTCAGCAGGAAATGAAGACATCATTGGACATCATCGTCAGGTAAAAAAAATACAACATTTTTACATCACGCGTTCTCTCGATGGCATTCCGAGAAGTAAAAAGATCTATTTTTGTTAAATCGATCGTTTTCCGAGAAGTAAAAAAAAGTATTCTTGTGTTCTCTCCACTGATTGCGTTCTGAAAAGTAAAAACATTTTCCCGTTCGACCGATCGCATTTCGGGAAGTAAAAACAAATTTCTCGATCGACCGACCGCATTCCGCAAAGTAAAACAGAAATATTTAATCTCGTCCTATCATATTTCGAGAAGTAAAAAAATCTATTTATGTGTTAAATCGATGGCTTTCCGAGAAGTAAAACAATATTCTTGTTGGACCGATCCATTCCGAGCAACAAAAACAATTTTCTCGTTCGACCGATCGCGTTCCGAGAAGAAAAACAATGTATTTGGTTCCGACCGATCGCATTCCGGAAAGTAAAAAAAGGAAAATGTTTTCTCAATTAAATGACACTTGTCTTTTTCGTGAAAATTTTTCAAGGGCATTTCTCTTATTTGTGTCACTTGGCTCACTAAATTTGAATTCTGCAGGAAACCGGAGACATTTCAGAAACAGCAGAAATTTCGAAAGAGATTGGTGACGACGAGACCGTCGTTGAGAATCCTATGTACATGATCTTTGAGTCGTCGTCGACGAATCAACAAGAAGAAAAGACGTCGAGTTGAGACTGGAAGCTGATGTTCTTCACTTATGTAGTATCCTCTCTTTGAATATATTGAATATGCGATTAAACGATGACACATTAATGTATAAACTGTAGAATAAATCCAGGTGGTTGGTAAAATAATTTCAGACCATGAAAAGTTTGAAATTCACTTGATTCATCTTAACGGTAACGGCTCTGATTAGTATCATAATCGACCTCCGGCTTTAACGAAACATCAAATCAAAGCTTCGACCAAGTAAACGGCGATGTATGTCAGCCAAAATGTGAACCGTTTTAATGTCGATTTAGGATATATCGTCCGATTTGGGTGAAGTTGACCCCTCTACGATCACGGACGTAATATTGCGTCCAAATGTCAGTAGAATAAATTCAAAGAAGTTCACTGTGTTTTTTTAAATTTCTCTCTTCACCATCGCGAAGCTTTATAATAACCATATCAACTGAAGTTGCTTTTTCTTTTCCCTCCTTTCTGGCTATACTCCTGTTAATTATTGTTAACATGTATATTGTTAACATGCATATTGTTAATATGTATATGTTAATAATGTATCTTTCATGAGACGCATATAATGTATGGATCATAATGAGACTTATGTTCATGAATCCCACCTTCAGGTAAACCTGTCTAAATCCAAGATTGTGGTTTTTAGGAGAAGATTCAGGCTCCCTGACACTTTCAGATAGTCTTTTTTGGCGAGGAG
Organism: Pholcus phalangioides; assembly: GCF_987345545.1. Classification (NCBI taxonomy): domain Eukaryota; kingdom Metazoa; phylum Arthropoda; class Arachnida; order Araneae; family Pholcidae; genus Pholcus; species Pholcus phalangioides. Next base: position 15,607,643 of record NW_028301609.1, read on the forward strand.
GTAGAATTGGTCAATCATTATAAGTATTTGGGGATTGATTTCCGCTACAATGGATCTTTCACAAGGCATATAGACCAAGTCTACTCCTTTTCCAAACTGCGCATCAATGAACTCTTTCCTACTGAGACATTTATCAAACTTTAGAGACAAAATCAGAGTTTTTGATTCTACTATTCTCCCATCCTTTTTCTTCGGTTCAGAAATTTGGGGCGTCGGATCTGATGTATTTGATCCCCTTCAACTCTTTTTCATTAAAAGAAGTTACGATATCCCGATGCACGCACACCGTTTTCCATATAATATACATGGGTAGAGACACGAAGAGCTGCTATACAAATCACAATAAACAAAATTGTACCTCACGAAAAATCATTCCAATGATTCGATTATCATATTTTATTGCGGAAGAATACGAGGAAAACACTGAGAATACGGTAAAATACTACACACATATTGTCCATTGCCATCAAAAACATTGCTATAAGTCAACAAAATCACTATTTTTTGTTGCAACTGCTGAAAAATTGCGAAAACTGAGAACTTTGAAACCTGATAAATATGTGAAATGAACATTTATATTCATAGCTATAATTATAATCTATAATAATGCAACTTATATAAGTTATTAAATACTATTTGTTCACGATTCTACTAAATATTACAAATTCAAATATGCATCGATGGAAGAGCAAGACGAATGTATAAAAGAGTCGGAACAACCAAAAATACAGGAATGCCCGGAATACGGGACAAAGCTGGTCCGACACACGTTTCAGACATTTTTCTGGTCCTTGGATTCAGAAAGGTTGAGAAAACCATGATCATTTGCTTAAAAATTTGAGATGGTGATAATGAAACAACTTCACTTCGTTATTCGCAAAAGAACATAATGTCAGTATTTTTTATACTTCCCCTAACGCAGTTTTTGTTTCAAGAATAAAACTTTCCTAACGAATTTTCGAGAGGCTTCATTTGAGCCTCGAGGCCTCCCTCGTCCAGATGGTCAACGAGGAATCACTCGCGAAACATTAACTGGAAAAAAGAGGAAGACGCTCATAAAATCGGAATCCGGAAACGATTTTAGAAAGAAAGAACAAATCGATTAACGCGTCGATTCCAGAGAATTTTAATTAGCGAATCGATTCAACATTTCCCTGATGATTCACTCTCAGTGTTCAATAGAAATCCCTCCACCTTCCTTATCATGACAGTGCAAAGAGACAGGGAGAGAGAGATAGAGAGAGCAGTTTCGTTGTAAATTAGCAATTAGTTCGGGGACGACGAGGCCTCGGGCCTAGAATAAGATGGACCGAATTGAGAACGAATCCGTCCCGTTTCCACCTCCCCGCGAGTCATCACGAGTCGTTTTCGATTGGAGTCTCCAGGTACAATCCGTGGCCGCGGGATCCGAAATTACGTTTTCATCGCGAGCACCTGCTTATTTGTTTACCACCGGGAAAGCACTTTGCACATCTTAATGAATGATTAGACTCTGAGCTCCCGGAATCGGTTGATTTAGGAAAGGGCGAGAAATTTCTCACTCCTGTCCCGGGTAACCGATAGATTGACATGGCGATTAATGATTCAGGAAGACAAAAAAGAAATTAAAAAAAATTGAGAGTCCTTATAAGTTCGCCATCTCGAGTGGCGTGGTGGTAAGATGCTTGTCTCCCACAGTAAAGGTTGCCTTTGACCTTCGAAGACCAGACACACCCTGCTTCCCATCTTCGAGAGATATGGAAGCGTTCCCGAACGATGGGTGTATCCGTAAAGTTATATTGAAAGCAAAGAAACGTAGTCACCTCAGACGAAGGCAACAAAGAATAAATTGGTGTAATCATTTTGGAACATCAGCAATCGCCAATTTGCAATCACATAACATAATGAAATAAAAACAATGTATGCCAATGGGCAATCAAAATTATAAACACGGTTACAAGATGATGGCGTAAATTCATCCATCCCATAAAGAATCCCAATCGCCAATTAATCGAATGATTGTCGATAATCTTGGGATATAAAATTTCGAATCACGGTGAATCAACTAATCACAGTCATCCATGTTGTTATATTGTCCTGCTTCTACACATCGGTTCGATTTTCATCATCTGGTCTTCAGAAGTCATAGGTCTTTATCTGTCCAAATGTCCAAATGTCACTACCGTGATGTGTGACCGATCTTTTATTGCAAATCGCCGTCGTCTAGGCCGCAAGTTGTTCATCCTCACCTGACTGCTGCACTCCCACGAGAGTGCATACGTGATGTCAGTGACCTCTCTCGGTCTTGGCCACAACTCGTACTCCTTCACCTAATTGCTGTGTTCCCTTTGAGGCACATATGTAGTGAAGGTTACCGTCAGGTCCTAGGTTCGAGAGGGGAGAAGAATATAGATAACGAGATATTTTCTCCTACAAGTTTGAGGCGACCACCGATAGATGGCACCTTCATTTCCAACCCAACTCGTTAACGGCAGAAAATTGCGCATTTAACAATATGGCCGGAGTTGGTTGGTGGTGGAAGTAAGTTCACCATAGAAGTAAGGTTAATGGTAGTTCCAAGCGATGGTGACTTTATTCATAAATTGGATCACCATTTCATAATAATTATACATCTCATCAAATACTCTATAACCCTTTCATGGTGCCACCTCTTGGTGCTACAAATGTGTAAGTTGCTTTTTCTCACGATAGAATTTTATCTTTCGGTTTTTTCAGGGAGTTAAGCTCTGACTAAAAGGATTGTGTGAGTTTTGACTTAGAAATATAACGAATATGAACTTTGGGAGCTTTTATCAGAGGACAGAACTTTCACCCCATAAAAGCTGAACTTTCAAGATGGTGTTTCCAAGATGGCTTCCAGGCGAAAGTGCCGCCGAGGGAAAAGTGTGATTTATTACATAAAATTTTGAAAATATTGTATGTGAAGATTAATATAACCTTCATCATCTTGGCTGAAAAAAATTTGAACGAAATGAAATTGAAAATTTGAAAAAATAAGATTTGCTGACATTCACAAGTTTTTAATGCATTTTTTGAGCGTCAAAAATGCGAAAATATTTTGAAATTCCAAAAAAAATAAAAGCTCGGATCTGAAAGGGATAAACAAGAAGTGTCGTTTCGAGTAGGTGTAAGAATGTTTAAGAAATGATACCTCTCTCCGACTAGAACGCATCCCCAGTATGTGTTCGGCCTAAGAGTTTTCAAGCAGAACGCGAAACACAATTTATGACGTCACATCCAATGAACGGAAAAGAAACTCCTTCAAAGACATGAGAAACCTTAGCGCATGCCATGGATCATTAAACTCGCGTGTAACTAAAACTATGGATCACTGCAGTATGGTTCTCTGCATGTTTTCTACTGACTAAAAATAAGGATTCTTCTTAAAGTTCATGTGTTCTTAGTTAGGCACTTTGTATAATTTTACAATGAAAAATATTCAGTCAGTAGAATGTTCTCTGCAGAATATTCATCACGTGGTTGTCCACAGAAGTGTGACAAGACAGGAGTCAAAATAAAGAAGAATCCTGTAGGCATTTTCCCTCGAGGAGATTCCCACTGAAAAAGGCACAAACAAACGAAGAAGAGATACAAATACTTCGTTTTTTCCTTCGGATCACTTTCAATCCTAAAAATCATTTTTGCTTCCGTCGCAGAATTGGCTTCGGGCAGCAAAAAAAGGAGCACTTGTATAAACACCCACCCACCCACAAACGTCACTTCTCTGGTGCCGGAGAGGAAAAGCCAACCGGATAGGCAAATATATTTGCAAAAAAATAAAGAAGAGGCTTCTGACGTCTTGGGCTCTTTTTCTCGGCGTTTGTTTGTGAGCCTCAAACACGAAGCTTCTAAAGAAAAGACAAAAGTCACAGCGAACAACAAATCGAATTGGCGAGAGAGAGCATTAAAGGATGAGAGGCAGAAAAAAAGGACCTGTGTATATGTATATATTTCTTCCTTTCCAAGGACTTTCACATTCACATACTCCTTTTTTTGTGTTTGTCGTCCTTTACTCGTCCTCGAGCCTCGGAAAATATAATAAAGTGACAAACAGTGGATGAAGTGGAACGGAAAAGAGCGCTTCGACGCTCAACAAGAACTCCTTTTATACACTTAGCTGCAGTACAATACGCTTTCTTTTTTGAACACATGACGCTATGTTTGGTGCCTCCGAGGTAGCGAGCCTCCGATATTAAGCTTCTCTCTGGCGAAATGTTGTCTTTTAAGTTTAACAACGTTTTGCACGTTTCTCTGCCTCGACAAAAGAATCGACGTTGTTCTTATACGAGGATTGGCCGAAAGAAAGATAGAAGTTGCAACACTAGTGCAACGGTGCATAAAAACATGAGAGAACTTTCTGGTTCCCAATGTTATAGCTGTCAACACGTTTGTTGTACATGGCACTAGGATAAAAAGCAGAGCGGTCTTAACGGACAGGGCAAGCATGGATCTAGAGGGGGGGGGGGCGATCGTCCCTTCCAAGAGCAGAATAATATGAAAGAAATTTGTTTGTCCCGTAAAATACGGAGGTGATCCAATGCGCCTGCACATCATAAGTCGGTGTGCTCCTATGCACACCGACTAGGCACAAGACAAGGCAGCTTTAGACAAGCTTAATCATTTTTTACGTTGATTTGTATGACGCAACGTTTCAATTTGCCTAACTAACCGGTGTGCATTGCGCAATACAAACCAACGTGAACAACAATGACTAAGCTTGCCTAGTCGTGTTTAACCGGAGTGCGCCCAGCCAGCCTGTCACTTCTCCAACACATCGCCCTGGATCCAACTGCCTTCGCACCATTCGCAGATCGAGATGCTTGCCTTGACTCCATTCGCTGCTGAAGATGCCAGGATTCGCTTACGCACGGAGCCACGGGGGAAGGGGCGATAGGAACGATAGCCCCTCTCAATAGACGAGTAATATGAGAAAATTTTTCGGACGATTCAAATGAACTGTCACAACTCACCCCTTCCAACGCATCGTACTGGATCCGTGCCTGTGCATCACGGGCTCACCCAAGAACGATCCGGAGGCCTCTAGTGCATAGGGGGAGCCCTCGTAGTTACATGATATAGTACTATGATGTTCGAGAGTAAGAATGAAATTGGTAGTTAGGCACTTTTACTGTCCAAGTGTACTGTCCCCTACTCGCGAGCATTGATTATACCCATCATTAAAAGAAGAGAAACTGGATGGCAAGTTTGGCATATGAATGCATGAAATCAGGGTGATTTCAGTCCTTGAACGCAATTTCTACAAAGTGTTTAATTGTAAAGTTGATCAAGTGCTCGTGAGCACGAAATCGGACACGAGCATCGAGCATTCTGGGTGTTTCAGGGAGCACCGCGATGCTCGCGAGCAACGGGTTCAAGATGCATGGCCGGGGTGTGGAAACCATGATGCGGTTAAGATGAACCTAGTATAAAGCTGAATTCAATAGTCTGAACTAGGATTACTTATGATGCGGAAGAAATATTACACTGATCGTAATTAGCCCTAAGGCTGAGGAAATAGCCGGAGAAAAGATGAAGATGCTCTCAGTGCGGCTGAATAAAAAAAAATCCTTGTTTCCAGTTGACTTTTGTGAAAGATTGATGACAATCACACTCAGACTTGTAAATTGAATATACAGTCAAACCTCGTTAATACGTCGCTCCGTTTACCGGGCCACTTTTCGGAAATCCCAATTGTTCCCTATGGGGGAGGGGGGTTCTAATTTTATTAAACTTCTGATCACGCGTCATCCCACTCCGCTCAATGGGTCATTTTTTGTGAAAGCGCTCTTCCGAAAATTACCATTGAAATCGGAAATTCTTCGTACAATATGCACAGGTTCAACGTTCACTCTTATCACGTCAAAGAACTACCTGACATTTCAAGCAGAGTAACATGAAAAATCGACCAATTCAGAAAATTTGTATTGGCACTGGAAAGCACAACAGAGACACTTCGAATTTCTATCTTCTTTGGAGGAAAGGATCGTCTCTCCTACTTCCAATTCCACACGAACAAAACTCGCCAGTGTTTTTTCAGTAAAAAACACAACAGGAATCTACGTTGCCATGGCTTACTCCGTTTAACCAGCCACTCCGCTTACGAGGCCATATTTTTGGACTCCCAAGAGCGACTTATTAACGAGGTTTAACTGTAATCGAAAAAGAAGGCGTGGTTTAGAAATGGAAAATCCCTCTGGATTCTCTCGAATCCGCAATCACCAACAAAATAGCTATTGGGGTGGGCAAGCATCCTATCACCACTCGTCAATGCACACGCTTCTAACACAGCAAAAGCAAAACCTGTCAGAAAATAAGGAAACAGTAACAGTAAAAAACTAGAATATATACAGGGTATCCTGTAAGTGCTAATGCGGCCTTTATCTCACCAACCGTCTTTTGCACAGGTATGATTTCAGTTTAAAAAATGGTCAAAAGGTGTTCAAAAATTACTCTGTGCCTGTTTTGAGAGTGAAAATACAGTGTGTGTGACGAAACAAAAAAAAAAAATCTACATTTTTATACGGTCCCCCTGTGCCCTAACTTCCAATTAGGGAGTCGTCACCATGTATCACTTGAGACAAAAAAAAAATCCAATTTTCCATTCCAAGTGCAATATTCGCTAAGATATTTGAATGCAAAAATCAGAGCAAAGGACAGCATAAATGAGAGAAAGGAGCGTTGTCCGTTAGTTTTTGCTGTTCTTTCATAACTTTTCTTCAATTTTTGAATTCAAATACAAATACAACGCCACAACAGGCAAAATGCCCAACGAGGTGGCTGAGAAAAAGATGCCCATAAACATATAGATGTCATATATTTCAAAAATACAGCAACCAAATTAAAAATGCTATTAACACCAATTATAAACAATATATACACATGATAAAATAATATACAATGCCCATAAAGAATACTTATGGTTGTCTTATTCTACGTATGGATAGAGCTTCTCGATTTACTCCAACATGTTTATCGTATTTCTTTTTAAACGTGTCAATTGTGCTACAATTTACTACCTACGGGGGTAAGCTATTCCATTTATTAATTCCCTGCGACACCATAACCTTGCATTGTCCCTCACCAATCGATACTGGTGTCCCCTTGTAACAGCAGTCGATTGGCGGTGTACTAAAAGTTCATGGTCCATCCTATCCATCTCATTGAAAATTTTGAACACTTCGATCATATCTCCTCGACACCTACGTTCATCCAATGTAAACATATTCAAAAAATGAAGTCTCTCTTCATAACTCAAGCCCCGTGTGCCAATAAGGACACGCGTAGCTTTTCTCTGCACCCCTTCAACCAAGTCTATGTCCCTCTGTAGGTATGGTCTCCACAACCTTACAGCATACTCCACTCCAGGACGAACTAAGCCTCGAAAAAGCGGAAGAATGACTTTAGGAGAACGTGAAGAGACCTTTTTGAAAATCAGACCAAGCATTCTATTCGCTTTTTTTGACCACCGCTGAACAATGTTCAGAAAAGCTAAGTCGCTCGTCAATGAGAATTCCCAAATCGGTGACCCTAGTTGCATCCGGGATAGTGACACCATTCAACTCGTAAGAGAACCGTGGGTTGTTCGAACCAAAATGAGCTGCCATGCACTTATCAACGCTAAACGTCATGCTCCATTCATTTGCCCATGCTGCAATCCTGTTTAAGTTGGTCTAGAGCAACTCTCTATCGCTTTCATTCCCGATTTACGCCCATTAGCTTCACATCATCTGCGAATTTGCTAGTAATCCCATCGATACCCCGATCGAGTTTATCGATAAAAAGTGAAAAAAGTATGCGGCCAAGGACACTTCCTTGAACTCCACTTGTGACGTCTGTCCAACCAGAGAATTCCCCGTTCACCATAACTCGTTGTGACCTATCTCTTAACCACAATTCTATCCAATTCAGAAAGTTGCCCCCAATTCCAATCCCGTGTAAACGCTTCAAGAGTTTGCCATGTTGGACCCGATCGAATGCCTTCTGGAAATAAAGGTAAACAACGTCGACACTTTTGGTCTTACCCAAGGCCTTAGTCACGTGATCATAGAAGCAAAGGAGGTTAGTTATACATGATTTCCCCTTCCTGAACCCATGCTGATTATCCGACAATACATTATTCTCGTCTATCCACTTCACAAACTGCCTTTTGATGATAATTTCCAAAATTTTCGAGAGGGAGCTCGTCAAACTCACTGGACGATAATTGGACAACGCTTCTCTACTACCCTTCTTAAATATCGGAACAACGTTAGCAAGTTTCCAATCTCTTGGGACGATACCCTCAGCAACACTACTCCTGTGTATCTGTGCGACTGTCCCCAACAATTCATTAGCACATTCACCTAGTCCACTTTTATACTCTCTGAATGCCATTTTCTTTTCAAGATAAAGGTTCCGCACGCTATCCGTGAACCATAGAGGGTGCGATGTACAAACACGCTTTTTTCGAACAAAGGGTATGACGTCGTGCAAAACAGAGGACAGCTTCGTACTAAATTCTTCCCATTGACTTACCACCCCTACTGATTCCAACCGGTCTTTGAAAACTTCCGCTAACCTTCCTCTCAAAAAATCAAAGTTAGTTCTCCGAAAACAAGGAACCAATCTTTTGTTATCAATCTTACCCGAGGAAAAGTTACAGTGAAATCTGACGATACGATGATCACTGGAAGAAAACTATTCCCCCACTGAAACATGTTCAACTAGATCCTCAGAACTAGTAAGAACTAAATCCAAAATAGCAGTACCCCTAGTGGCTTCTGATACAGTCTGATACAAAAAAATTTCGAGCACCAACTTAAAAAAGTCTCTTTCATACTGATTTCCAGATGAAAGGTTCTCCCAATCAATACCTCGGTAATTGAAATCCCCTAGTATGAGAACCCTCTTACGCTTACATATGCTGGAAATTTCATCATGCAATTTGGCGATGTAGTTTGGATCCCTATTCGGTGGATTGTAACAAACCCCAACAATAAGTTTATGACGTCTTTTGTTCTCAAGTTCAACCCATATGGTTTCAATATCACTTCTCTGCACGTTACACTCTCTAGCCTTCAAACAGGATTTCACGTATGTCAACACTCCACCCTCTTTCCTATCAGATCTAATATCTCAGCGAATGTTGCAGAGGGCAAGAGGACCGTATAAAAATTTAAATATTTTAATTTGCTACACAATGTATTTTCACTCCCAAAACTCATGGTGCCGGCTAATTTTTAAATGCCTTTCGAGCATTTTTTAAATTGAAACCATGATTCTAAGACGGACGGTTGATGAGACAAAGGCCGCATTAGGACTTACGGGACACCTGCATATTATGAAATTATTTCTGAATAATTATGAAATTATTTCTATTTACTATGTTTCTAAAATTACGTCTCGTTAATTCTAAAACTGAGTCTCATCAATTCTAAAATTCTTCCTCTTCAATTTTAAAATTACTTTTCATTAATTCTAGAATGTTTTCTTTTTCATTCTAAAATTACGTCTCATTGATTCTAAAATTCTTTCTTTTCAATTCTATAAAATTACTTCTCCTTAATTATAAAATTGCTTCTCATTAATTTTGAAGTTCTTCCTCTCCAATTCTAAAATTGAGTCTCATTAATTCTAAAATTGAGTCTCATTAATTCTAAAATTGAGTCTCTTCAATTCTAAAATTGAGTCTCATTAATTCTAAAATTGAGTCTCTTCAATTCTAAAATTGAGTCTCTCCAATTCTAAAATTATTTCTCTTCAATTCTAAAATTATTTCTCTTTAACTCTCTCTAAAGTTACGTCTCATTAATTCTAAAGTTCTTTCTCTTTAATTATGAAATTACTTCTCATTAATTTTGAATTACTTCTCATTAATTTTGAATTACTTCTCATTAATTTTGAATTACTTCTCATTAATTTTGAATTACTTCTCATTAATTTTGAATTTCTTCCTCTCCAATTATAAAATCTCTGCTCATTAATTCTAAAATTATTTTCCTTTAATTCTAAAATTATTTTCCTTTAATTCTAAAATTATTTTCCTTTAATTCTAAAATTATTTTCCTTTAATTCTAAAATTATTTTCCTTTAATTCTAAAATTATTTTCCTTTAATTCTAAAATTATTTTCCTTTAATTCTAAAATTATTTTCCTTTAATTATAAAATTACTTCTCATTAATTATAAAATTACTTCTCATTAATTCTGAAATGCTTTCTCTTAGCAGGTCTGAAATATTTTCTAAACAGTGAATCTGTAATTGATTTTTTCACCGATTCTAGTAATGCTCACCGATTTCTGTGGTGAATTGTATTTAAACGCAAAAGAGAGAAGATGTATTAAAAGTTAATAAGTCGAAGCACATATATAAGTTGAGTATTCTAAGTTAAAGTAGGAAAATTTTAAGCTCCATACTGTTTCAGCTTCATACTTCACCAAGGCACGCGATCTTGTTTGTTCCAAGGCACACGATGTTCCATCATTTGTCCAAAAAATAAGTTAATAACTTTCTTCACAGTGCTTGGTATAGTTCGACGGGTGACTGCATAACTGCTAAATATATAGTTCACTGAACTTGCAATATTAAGAAGAAACACGGCGAAAATCAGCGCACAATTTTGTTACTGAAACGTACTTACTTGCAAAATCTCTGTCAAGGTCACAAAGAGCTGAAACAAAATTCCATTATGAGGTTATGCATTTCTACTTTATATATTGGACTCTAAAAACATCAGCTAGAATACATTACTATTAAAACTACTTCACGTGTCTCAAGGATTATTATGGTCAAAGTACAACGTACCCTATATACTGATAAAAAAAAAATTAATTTTATATAAATTGGTCAACCGCAAACAATAAAGAAACCTATCTATGAGATTTCTATAAGAGATTTTCAATGTTATCTCTATCCATTTACAAGCTATCCGACTATCTATCTTGTCGCTTTTCTATAAAATGGCACTGGAGTGAACTTTGATGGTATTTTCTGATAGAAAGTGTCCCGAAATGATAAAAACAATCATAAATTTTGGATTTCCTATGTAATTTTCTATGAGAAAAGTATTTTTTTTTGCCAAATTTTAAGCGAAATTCATGTGATATTTAGCATACGATTGCAAAAGGTTCCATGAAAGGAATGCTTTATTATTTTCCTAATACATTCAGCTAATAATGGAGTAGGTTATGAACCAAAAATTAAAGGATAGTATGGTAGGCTCATCATTTGTTATGGACATCTTTTTCTCAGTCACCTCTTTCGGCATTTTGCTGTTGTGGTTTTGTAGTTGCATTTATTTGTATAGGTTACACTCAAATCTGTTGATGTTCATGTGGATTTTCTGAAATTCCATTCTACATATCCTGAATAAAACACTAATTAGACGAATACATGTGACAGATCTTAAATTTTGGTTCATAACCTTAAAAATATATTGCAGAACATCATATTGAAATTTCGAAATGATACAGAGAAAAAATAAGTTCTTAAAAATTATGTTTCAAACTCAGGTAAAATGTCAAAAATAGCATTGTTCGTAAAATACGTTTCAAGTTTTTATTCATTGTTTACTTGAATGTAAATACACAACACTAAAGTGAACCGCGACTTCGATTCTAAGCCTCATGTAAACAAAACAAGGCCTGTTTTGGAATCACAAGGAATACAAAAATTAAAATCGCTATTTCCTTCCGAAATGACGTTTTCAACGTAGGGAGGTACCTTAATGTTAGCGGTCCTAGATAAAACTCGAATAAGACCGTGAACGGAAAATTCACCGCCAGCAATTCACTGCCGGAAAATTCACCGAATGGAAAACTCATCGCTGGGAAAATTCACCGACAAACAACTCAGTTCGACATGAGTGAATGAATGATCGAGTGAGCAAATGAACGATCGAATGAATGAATGAACGAGTGAATGAATGATCAAGCGAGCCGAGCAAGTGAGTGAATGAATGATCAAGCGAGCAAGTGAACGAGCGAGTCTATGAATGAGAGGGGAGTAAGTGAATGGATGAGCGAAACCGGCCTGTCACAAAAGCTAGCTTACTTTCGCTCCCTCACCAGGTCACTCAGTCAAACATTAGGTAGCTCATTCTATCACTCACTCACTGGGTCGATCTCTCTGTCACTCACTAACTCACTACGTCACTCATTTGATCCCTAGGCCACTCACTTAATAAGTAGGTCGCTCACTAACTTCTTAGGTTACTGAATAACTCACTAGGTCACTCACTTCGTCATTCACTCACCAGGTCACTCATTGTATCCTCAACTCCCTAGGTTGCTCACTCTGTTATACACTCAATCACCTGGTCGCGAATTCTGTCATTCGCTCACTCACCAACACACTAACCATTCTGTCATTCACTAACTACTATATCAATTACTGACTCACTCACTCGGTCATTCCGCGCTCAATTTTGGCTCACTGGCTCGTGTCGAACTGTTGGCGGTGAATTGTTAGTCGGTGAATTTTCCCTAAACCAACAAGACGGACATCATTGCTAGAGATTAATAAATTTGAATTTATCATCAGAAGACAAAACATGATCTCACACTCACCGATACTACAATTCAACGAGCACAAATGGTCTAACGTCCAAAATATAGTTTTTTTCCCACTCAAAACTCTTCGATATTAATTATGTGATGTGATCGAATCTCCGAAACAATGTTTCGAAAGAAAAAAAAAAGAACCTAATTTCTTGGAATACTCACAAAATGTCCAATTAATGAATTAAATGGAGAAAAATGATCACCGAATGAATACAAAAATAAATAAATGAAATAAATAGAGAAACAGATTTGAACCTGCACCAAACTACAATCTCGTCATTTCGTTTCGTTGAACTCCGGGACCGAGATTAAGCTTATTTTCCGCCTCCACAGAGATCCCCGTCTTAATGGAAATCCATTTCGATCATTAGTGAAGATCATCAGAAAAGACGCCGTAAACACAACGTACGCGCGTGTGAGTATCTTCTCTAATCATTATTTTGTTCCGATCGAGAGAAAATTAATTACGTAAAAATACTTTTTCTACGTTTGGCATCACTTTCGTTGCATCGCTTCGTAAAATTCCGTAATTAAGTTTCGCGCCTTTTATTTAATGGAAAAAAAAGAACGGAAACTTTTTTCTTTGTTTATTGAATTCACGAAACGAACTGCAATCGTCACCGTCCCGATCGGAAGGTTCCGAAATTGAAGACCATACATGCTAAAACCCATGGGCCTTCGGGATAAAGGTGGCCCTTGGAATTTTCTGATGTGACCTCACGCCTAAATTTGTAAAAATTAACAAAGCGGCACATTCGCAGATCACTTACGTAACCCGCAACACATTTATAGACCATTCAAATAACCCGGGATACATTTAAAGATCATTTAAATGACTCACGGCACATTTAATGATCATTTAAGTGACCTGGGGCACATTCACAGATCAATCAAGTGACTTGAGGCCACATTTATAGATCAATCAAGTGACTTGGGCTACATTCGCAGATCACTTAAGTGACGTAGGGCGATCACTTGACCACCCCAGGGCATGTTCTCGCTTCGATTAAGTAGTTCGCGGCACCTTTACTTTTCACTCAAGTGTCCCGAAGCACATTTAGAAATCATTTAAACAACCCGCAACATATTCACGGATCTCTTAAGGGACCCAGGCACTTTTACAGATCATTTAGGCTTCCCATGCTACATTTACAGATCACTTCTGACCCATTTTCAAACAAAAGAAGTAGCCCGCGCTTTCCAAAACGTCGAGTGCCCTTTGGTGTAAACCAAGGATGATCAAACTTTTGAAGCATGTACATCATTTCATTGTTTTCAAAACGTGTCACGGGCCACTCATGCTATCTGTAAGGTGTCACGGGTCACCTAAGTGATCTGTAAATGTGCCACGGGTCACCTAAGTGATCTGTAAATGTGCCACGGGTCACTTAAGTGACTGGGAATGTGCCGCGGGTTACATGAGTGGTCTAGATATATTGAGAGGTCACTCAAGGAAACTGCTTTTGTGCTGCTTAGTTCATTTTTGCAAAACCAATTTTGAGGTCGCGGGCCACATCAGATGACCCCGAGGGCCATATTTTGCCCACGGGGCATTTGTTGAGCATGTATGGTGTAAAGTTACACTGTGAATTGTCATTAATGAGTGACATTTGTAACGAGTGCAACTTTTCAACCATCATCACTCCACCGGAGAATGAAACCACCAGAGGGCAGATCCAACTTGAAATGCATCGAGCGCAATTAATTCGGTTCAATTTTCTCGAGGAAAGCCCGCGCTCGTTGTTTATTTTGTCTGCACAAACCTCAGCTCCTTCCAAAGAGGGCTAATAATAATATCAAACAAAGCCGAAGAACAAAAGGTTATTATTGTTATTATTATTATTATTAAAGCAACAGCTTTCGGCTCTTTCGAAGGCATTACCCGGCACCATAAATTTCCTTACATCCGTCCGTGTCTTAATTGAAATCTTGTGTGTGTGTGTGCGTCGGTAAGAGAGAGAGAGAGAAAAGAATAATGATGGTGAATGAAAATGGCGGACAGACGAGACCCCCTTCAACAAACGAACCAAATATTGGTTCATCTCACACTCTACGTGTCTTTTCCTCGGTCTAATCCGGCTTTAAACACGACTCCCATAAATCCTTTCCGAGGCTTGCCAAAAGCAAGGAAAAAAGGAGCAAAGTAAATAGAGTGAGAGAGAGAAGAGGGTCGCGCGTCGGATCGTTTATTACCCGAAGTCGAGAGACTCGCGTTCATTTACGACTTTGTGTGTCTCTGGATGTTTTCGTTTTAATTCTGCGAAACTTGTTACGGCTTAAACGATAATAATATCTTATGTGTGTGGAAGCCCTTTCTTACTCTCATACTGTATAAATTAATGAATGAACGGACAGTGGCGTAACTTTAGGAAATTCACCTTCATTCACGAAAGTCTGAAATGTTTACTCCAATTAAGCAGTAGTTCTATCACCTCGTGAGTGGACTTCCTTCGTAAACACGTAGAATGTATAAGAGACATACAGAAAACTGGCTGTGTTATGTACACATGTTGATTTAAAGAAAGAAAAATTTACATCTGCCTCTACAGGGATCCGAATCCACTCACTCTCACATTCCGAACGAGTGCGCTACTAATACGCCACAGAAGCATATAGAATATTTCCTCCTTGGAACGTTTTCTTTCAAAATAAGCATCTCTTCATAACAGCCAGCTTTGTTGTTAAATCTTGTATTAACAAGTGGAGAGAACATGGACGCGGTAGCCCGGTCGATAAGATGCTCGCCTAAAGTACCAAAGGATGTTTAGAGGTGTCGCGAGTTCGATACCCAGTTCGTCCTTGCCAGAAAACTTTCCTGACACAGGGGTACAACAAAAAAAAAAAAACGGCGACTTGATCGCAGCAAAAATTGCTACCGCAGGGAGTCCCCCATCGAGGGGTTAGCGCACCAACCTCTCGATGAGTATGAAAAACAAGCCTGCCGTTCGGAATCGGCAATAAATTGTAGGTCCCGGTCTAATTAGCCCTCGTGTGTAGAAAATGACCGTGGTGCGACAAAAATGATCAAATGGAGAGGACATCTTTCTCTACATATGGAATACTTACCGGGTACCCTGAAAATGACTTAAACATTTTCAATGTAAAGTAGTCAGCCGCGTAAGTGCACTATTTTTTACGCGCAGGGTGTTCTCTGGCGCGCATCTAATTTTCTGTTTCTCAGTTAGAAACTAACACTGAGGAAATATATGTAATGAATGTATTTTTGCCATTTTGTTTGTTTACCGACAACTATGGTGGGGACTTTTATTGGTGTATATAACTAACTAACTAACTAACCGTGTGATGGCTCGGTCCATACCCTAACCAAAAAGAGGTGTATATAAGCCACCTTATATTCAAACCTCGCAGTTGGAGAAAAACCACAAGAAATCAATTTTCAGTGACCACGGGAAAGAAGCAAAAAAAAAACAAAGAACAATATATTTTTTTCTAAACGATTAAAAAGACACCAAAAATGAAAAAAAAATGGCGATAAAACGATAAAATGTGTTATTTTAACAGATAATCAAAACTGAATTCCCCGCTTCGGTTTTAAATGCCATTTGTTGTTTCATTAAAGAAAAAAACCGTTATTTTTCTCTCATTAATGACGTTTAATTACTTTTTTGAACTCATTTTTAAAGAAAAATTATTTAATTCAACAGATTTTTTTTCAGCACTAATTTACATGTTTAAAATATTTTTTTTATACTGTACTTTATAATTCCCCCCAAAAAAAAATAAAATGATGATATTTTTTCCTTCCCTAAAAAAAATCAAAAAATGGCAGAAATTTTTGTCCCCTAATCATTTTTTTTCGACGGATTTTTTTGAAATTATAATTTGCTCTTTTTTTTATATATATTTTTCAATTTGAACTAAAATCTAAAAAAAAAAGAGGAAAAGTATCGCTCGTTGAAAATAATGTAAAGTATTTTCATCATGTATGCATTGTATGTATCATGCTTTAGGGTTATTATTTAGTTATTTAAAAGAAACTTATTTTTAATTATTTCTTCAGAGGAAGACTTAAATGAGTCTTTTATGCATGTGCATGGTCGTCGTTCATCCACGCGTATTATATTTACATTAGTTTACTCTTTAATTAATTAACTCGAATATTTTAATCTCAAATATACCGTATATCCAATGTACTTTTTTTCTCTCCATTTAAAGGTGTATCGTGGAGTATCGATTGATGTATTTAGAGCCCTTTGGAGAGAATTCTTGGACGTCCTACTTGGTTGGTACGCATTTCAGACCACGTGGAACCTGTTTTTGCAAGAAAGTTTCAAAATGAAACAAATTTTTTGAATTCTTTAATCGTTTTTCTTATGCAATTTTTTTTTCTGGATCGACGAGTTTTCCCACGCTTGCAACAATGATCTATCAACGATGCTGTGGATCAAAACAATGCATATCAATGCTAGTAAGAATGCGCATGTGGTTTAGTCTCGATGCAACTAAAAATGTTAAATCTCATGAAGATATAATGTGAATATATCACAAATATTGATACTAACACACTACAAGATTGAGACATTGACCAGCGTTCCCTAGTGTTGTATTAAAGCAGTTATAAATTTCTCCGAAAAATAATAAAATAGGACAAAAATTTCAATCACAATGTTATGCAACAAAGAGGTTAGATATTTTTGAAATAGCGAGCGACATTTACTCTGAGGAAGAATGCATTATCTGAGAAGGAAAAAATTCAAGGTTGCTACATCAGAAAAAGAGCATCCCATGCAACCAATTTCGACAATTTCGTGATTCGTGTGGCCACTTCGCGAAATGGCCGAGAGCTTTGGTCAATGTCAGATTTTTATGTATGGCTGGAGTTTTAACTGACCAATTTGCGAAGTGGCCGGAAGTTCCTGGCCAAAGTTCAATGTAAGACGGTCCGGTAGGCACCAAATCCATTTTTTTTTATCGCCAATGGATACATTGCAAATGCATGGCTACCCCAGTAGCACAACGATATAGTACAATATCTGGACCATATCGTTATATATCGAAACGTCAGAGGAATATAACTGCGATATAGAACAATCTCGTCCTATATGATGCAAATTATTTATGATATTAATTGATCAAGTCTTTAATTGTTCAGTTGAATATGTATTTGATTCCATGCGAATGGTCTTTACTTTGAAGGACAACAACTTGGAACAATAAATTATTTTAATATAGTTTGAAATACACAGATCTGTATCGTGAATCTCATCTTTGTCAGGTTCATCGACCTGATATAGATCTATCTTAGGAGACATAGCTCAATATCATGAACCTGACAAAGATATACTGTTATATCAAACCCACAATACGATAATATATCAAGTATAAAGTTTTTTGTTGAATGGAAATTAAAGTTTGAATGAACAATTGTTCATATGAAATTTTGATTTTAATAGGATTAATTATGTTTGATTCATCAAAATCATTTCATCAGTTATAATTGAATCCTTACTGTGTATGTTTTACTGTGTATGTAGATGTTGGTATTTTAGGAGGAGCAAGAACTTACTCACCGTAACTGTAATTGCCACTTTATAATTTGCTTTGAGGATTTTAACTTTTTGTGTTGCGTATTTTTTGTTCTATTAGTATAAAAATTAATAATTTTAAATAAATTAATATATTACATAACACATTAATTTGTCTTTCTTGTGTTTTTTTTGTGTATATAAAATTTCCTTAATTATAATATAATTTTTTCAACTATCTGCCTCTAGATGATAAATATGTCTCACAATTTTTCTTTTGTTATTTTTGTGTATACATGAAAATGAATAAATTTGATTGGAAATACAATTAAAAAAACCATTACGTGTGAATTAATGTTATCTTTAGCATCGCTCAGCCTGTGCTGTGGTGGTGGATTGGTAAGATACGGAGTGAGAGGTGGGCAGGGTTCACGGGTTCGAACCCACCTACAGAAATACTGCATGCTATTTTTTTTTTAATTTCTTCTGAAAAGGCGCCATCTCTCGTAAAAATGAGAAGTATTTGCATATATCACATTCACGATATATAGATCTATGCCTGTTTTAGCCAGAACGATATCGTGGCCCGATATAGATCAATATTGGAAGCTGAAATTTTACGATATAGATCTATATCTTTGTGCAACTTGGGTATAGTAAAGTTCCCCTCTTCTTCTTATCGGTCGTAGGTCCTCGGCTGTACCTCCACTACGATTCCAGGGCGAAATAACTGGATTCTAGACTCCCAAAAGGAAGAAAATAACACTTTATTTAATTTATTATCCAACACCTCCACGAAACCGTCCTGTCTCTTCGGTACAAACTTTTACACTACTTCTCTTTTTCGAATGTCTCAACTCGTTCTCGTTTCTCTCTCTCGCGACTCCTGTTTCTCCTCGGCCTTTTTTTCCAACCTCTTTTCTCCTGAACCTTACACGTCCCATCATCGAAAAGCACATCCATCATTTTTAAATGATGATGATGCTTCAAGAGCGTAACTCGGTTCCTCACTGCTACTGTGACAGGGCGTCGGCATTATCTTGCGTATCACCCTTTCGGGTCCCCCAGGCCAACGCATGACGCTATCCGGTAGGCGAGTGTTGTACCGTGCAGTAGCAGCTACTTTGGCGGCGGCCATACCACCCTTGAATGGCAAATAACGGTTGTTCATCCAAGAGTTTATGGGGTGGTGGTCACCACCGGCACAAGAGAAGGATGACCTTTCCCTGCCCTGATTCCTGGGTACGCCGTTGTTGACGATTGAAGATTTAGCCGGTTGGCTTCTGGTTTTCTCGGTCTTCGACTGCCGGTTCGTAGCTCTGTTGATTCCTTTGGCAAATGGACACGAAAACAATCGCCAGTCCGATTGCTTGGACGTTTCCTGCCTAGCCGGGAACTGGTTCGTTGCCGATCTCCTCCTGTTGACAGCATGACCATCGTCGTATCGTTTCGAGTTCATCTCCTTGAGCTGCGAGGCCTTGCCCTCGGATGCGGACGCGTCCCGATTGGTCTTGCACTTGACGAGGGCGAGCGTCTTCTTCACCATGTTCCCGTTGACGTAGGGACAGCGCCTCGTACAGACATATGGTATCTTGGATCCTCGATTGACGACTGCCACGTCGACGACTTCTCCGTGTTCTGATATAAACTGCGACACTGACTCGGGTGTCATTCCCTCGGACGGCATGTTGCAGACCGGGGTCATTTTAGCGCATCTGGTCTCGCAAGCCGGTACGGGCACAATACAGCGCACTTTAGTGCCTCCTCCGTTGACTTGGAATTTGTTCGAGTTCGAAGGGTTGCTATAGCTAACGTTGCCATAATTATAACGAAAAATGTGCGCAAACTTAACGATGAGCAAGTAGTTACATGAACTGCCCATTAGGGTGTACGTAACTAATTGGCCCCGAAACTTAACGATGACCTCCGAATCATGTCTTTTGTTATCGGGTATTGGCCAGGAATCCCCGGCAACTTCACGAACTGGCTGGCCAAAGCCAAAAATTCGGACATTGGCCGATTTACAACGAAATTGGTTATTTCGTGAACTGGGAATTTCGGGCTTTGGCAAGAACATATACATAGTCATGGCTTGTAGACTTCACGAGCACAAAATCGAACAGGATTACCGTGGTGCTCACCCAACACCAGCTATAGTAGATATTAATATAGTAGATAGTCTTTGTAACTGGCGTTGGCTCACATGGTATCAGATTGAAAATGCTCATTGTAGAGCATATTTTATGAGGTACTGAGAGAGACAAGTTTCAATGCGATGCGCGTACGTCCTTGTGCTTTGTTATGCATTTTTCTCATAATGATTACAGAAAATGACGTACAATGCACCATGTCGATGCGTTGAGCGATCCAATGGGGATCATTACCACACGAAAGAAAATCGATCTTCTCCTTTGTTTTCCGGAGAATGATACCAGCATTGTCTTCGAGAGACTATCATCATCGTACCTTCAATTCCAGATACGACTACTGGAATGCCGGTAGAAATTGATCAGTCAAGTATCCACCGAATATACACACACATCGACTATAGCAATAGATAACGTCGACATAGTCGATGTATTTCCTCTATTGTCAGGACCAGAATCCAGTAACGGAATCGTATGCACGAGAATAAGAAAAACGCTAGATGGTCCTTTCCAAACTGCAATCGATGGTAGTACGCGCTTCTACTTTTTTTTCCCTAGCTATTCGGATATATGCTATTATCCAAACTAATAATGCCGGCCGTGTTGTTGTACTCTTCAAAAGAGTCCGATGCGGATACCTTTACCCCCTCTCACGGAATTCACAGAGAGAGAAAAGAATCGAGAGATTCTTGTACAGAAGAAAGCACTTACGTGGAAACATAATAAAAAAATACACAAACACAGAAACAGGGAGAGAATCCCACCATATAACAAGAGTATTTATTCCATTTTCTCTCTTGAGAAACGACAGAATTAGAACAAGAAAAACATACAAAAAAAAAAAAATTCTTCAATTCCGTCTAATGGTTTATCGACAAGGAAAAAAAAAAAATTCTTTCTTCTGTTTCTTAGAAGGAAAAAAAAAATAAGCCTGGGGAAAATGTTAAAAAGAAAATAGCTAACAAATATATTTCTGTTGATCGCCACCGGACGCTATCTTTTGAAAAGGTAATGTCCTACCATTTCCCAAGCTTAAAAACGCCGAAAAAACACGCGATACTACAATCAACGGCGTAACAAACCAACATCGGGTCAAATGGAGGGACTCGAAACAA
Source organism: Pholcus phalangioides (assembly GCF_987345545.1). NCBI lineage: Eukaryota > Metazoa > Arthropoda > Arachnida > Araneae > Pholcidae > Pholcus > Pholcus phalangioides. Next base: position 15,628,930 of record NW_028301609.1, read on the forward strand.
AGACAAAATTGTTCAAAGTCCAAGTTTTGAGAGTAATTTAAAGGAAAAAAAAAAACCAAAAACATCTTTTAAATGGCTTTAAGTGGATCCGTAAAATGGCCGTCGCGTTATTTCAGTCATGATTCTACAGTTGAACCTCGTTTATACGACGTTCAAGAGGCCGCGTCAAAACGCGCGTCGTATAAATGTTCAAGTCGTATAACTGAGGGACGTATAAACGCGGTTCAACTGCACTAACATTTGAGTTTAAATAGTTTTTATGCTTCCTTTTAAGGCCCGATGGGGTACTTCCATTCGCAGATTAAAAGCTTTCTACCTCGATTGTCCAATTACGGACTCGAGTGAAACGACGAAACGCATACATTGCTTACCATGTCCCTGGTTATTATGCAGAAACTTAATCCTTGATCGTTAAGGATCATGCAAGCAGCACCCTGTGCTTCAAAGAGGATTTAAAATGGTTCTTCACTAATAATTGTCTATTATTTTCCGGATATTGTTCTGTTTCAAATATTGCATTCTGTTCTTATGAGTTTATTTTTCGTAAGTGCATTTATTCAATTTTTTCCCGTTTTAATAGAAATGTATATATATAAGTGCTATTTAATTTTTAGAATAAAAACGTTTCTTTTAACATAAAATGCACGTAAGTTTCCATCATGGTCATTCCCGAGAGGAAGGAAACGACATTTTTACCGTGTATTTACCACGAGATTTATTTTCCGTGGAAGTACGAGATGTTCTTCGTTCATCATCATCATGATATTTATAATACTTTGTTTGAATTTCATTCTAATTTGCATCTAGTTAATTAACTCTCTCTCTCTCCTTCGTGAAACTGAGAAATTTTCCTAAAATAACGAGAGAAATCGTATTTATCCTCGATAATATAATGAGATTTTTTGTTGTTGTTTTTCTCGTGAAAAACAATTAAACTTACGGAGTTTTGAGCATTTTTCTTTAAAAAAAAATCTTGCTTTTATAATAATTAATAACAGTTTCATAGGAAAATGCGTTTTGTTTCACGTCGTAAAAGCCAACGTAAAAGGAATATAAATGGTGGGGGAGTATTATAATAGTAACCCTTTGGCCTTTAAAGCAGAACCTTTTAATTGCTTTTTCCTACCCTTTTCTCTCGTTTTTTCTTAAAGAAATTATCTCAATTTCGGAAATTTCGATTTCTTTTTCCTCTTCTAAAATTTTTGCATTTTTTTTATCTCGCGTGGAATCAATAATGTAATCCACATTATAATGTTATATCTGTTACGGTGAATGTGATAAATCAGTTATTATGCATAATAATCTCTTGTTATGCATACTTACCAATTGTCTTAGTAAGTCTGATAAATTTATCACATTTATCGACGAATACACATAATACTCAAGCGTCGTTGGTAAATTTTATAAATACAAAAAAAATTATCCCTTTTACACCGGACATTATGCATAATACCCAAGGTTCGTTGGTAAATTTGATAAATACTGGAAATTTATCACCTTTATCTGTGATTAAGCATAATATCCTAGTGTAATTGTGTAATTGGTGAATTTGATAAACATGAAAAAAAAAATCCAAATGAGTCTAGTATGTGTGATGAATATAGTCAGACCCCGATGTAATGATAGCAAATTTTATGATCGTACCCCGATATAATGATACAATATATACATTAATTATCATGTATAGTATATCATATAGTACGATTTGTCACGTTTACCAACGACGCGACACGCTTGGGTACTATCAAAGCCTCGTAGATACTAACTAGATGTCTCACTAGGAGGCTTTGGTACTATGCATAATCGCCTGTAAAAGGGATAATTTTTTTTAGTACTTATTAAATTTTCCAACAACGCTTGGGTACGATGCATAATCGCTGGTAAAAATGATAAATATAGGGATATTTATCAAACTTACTCTAAAATGCTCGGTGATTATTCATAATAACCAGATTTATCACATTTACCATAACATATTCATTGCCTCCCAAGAAGTGAAGCTGACAAGGCCTTAGTTCTGAATTGTCTGAGGGTGTCTTATAATTTTTTCGTTTTTTATTAATTTACTGGAAACGGGGCCCTTGAAAACCCCTGGCCTCGGTACTTTGGCTATACCTCGGCTGTACCACAGCAATGGCTTGAATTTAATTATTTTAATTATTATTATTTCAATTTATCCTGAATTGCATACAATTTTGTGTTTCGGATCTTCTGAGGTTTTGTTTTATAGCATACATGCTGAAGCATTGACCTACGGGCAAAAAGTGGCCCTCAGAGACATCTGATGTGGCCGTAACCTCAAACCTAATTTTGTAAAAGTTAACTAAGTGACGTACATCCAGTTCAATTATGTGACCCACGGTACAGTTCAACATCACTTGAGTTGCTTATGGCATATTCCCAGATCGTTTAAGTGGCTCGCTGCATAATTACAAATCACTCACGTTGCCCGCAACACATTTCCAGATCACTCAAGTGACCCGTACCATATTTATTCACCGTGGCACGGTTCCAGAGCACTTAATGACCGCAGCATATTTACACATCACCATGGCACAGTTCCACAGCATTTAAGCGATTCATAGCACATTTACAGATCATTTAAGTGACTCTCGGTCTGTCTCCAGATCACTAAAGTGGCCCGCTGTATATTTTCAGATCACTGAGTGACCTACGGTATATTTAGAGAGCATTTGAGTGGCCCATGGCACAGTTTCAGATCACTTAATGGGGCTTGCAGCATATTTACAGATAACTGCGGCTCAGTTCCAGCAATTAAGCAACCCGTGAAGCATTTATAGATCATTTAAGTGACCCGTGGTACAGTTCTGGATCACTTAAGTGGCCTACGGCACAGTTCCAGATCACTGCGGCGATGTTCCAGAGCATTTAATTAAGTGGCTCGCGATGAGTTTTCGAACTAATGAAGTGGCCCGAACTGTCCTAAATGTTGACCACCCCGGTTTTATATCGTCGAACGGGTGAAAAATATGCTCGAAAGTCCTGAATATAGCGTACGAATTATATGCAAATGTATAAATGAATATGCAATTTCATATTTCAACAAATTTCAGCACATGTAGATGTCAGCACTACACATAGCAAGCATTACATAATAACAAATTTCACGCTAGATTCACAACACGTACATTCCAACATGTACCAGAAATTCCGCAGAGGATGAGGTGCATGTTTGGTTTAGTAGTAATAGTTAGTAATATGCATACATATAAACGCATAAAACCACTGAAATTTTAGAATAACTGCATTTTTTTAGCGTTTTTTCTGTTGAAGGCATTGTACTAATGTTTGCAAGAACTTGTCTTTCCATTTTTCAAACTCCATCGAATTCCTTTAACTTTTTCCAGAAAATATTTTTCTATTGAGTATAAATTTAAACTCCAATGTTTTCCCATTCATTTTAGGACATTTTTTAGGCGCTTTCAAACGCAAATTTTTTTTTTTGCACTTCTAAATACACTCGTTCTTCATTTTTTGCGCATGTGCTTTAGTTTCCTGCATATATTTTTCTTTTTTCTTAGGTTAAACCACACTTCAGCGATTTTAATATGTACATTTTTTTCATTTTTTTGCATATTTTTTTATGCATGTTTATCATTTTTAGGAAAAACGGCATTTTTAAATACATATTTTTTCATTTCGCGTATATTTTCCGATATACGTATAATGTAAAATTACCTTAGGGCATATTGGAGAACTTTTTAGGCATATTTTTCATTTTATGAATATTTCGGTATTCTAAATTCATATTTTAACAGCTTTGAATGAACGGAAAAAAATGAATTTTTTTCCGGCACTTTCAAATTAATTTGTTATTAGTTTTGCGTACATTTTTTTCATTTTTTGTGCCATATTTTGGCATTATCAGATTAATTTGCTTTTATTTTTTGTACATATTTTTGATTTCGTGGTATATCTTGGCATATTTAAGTAAGATTTATCCTTATATTTAGTGCATATTTCAGCATTTTTAGAGTATATTTTGCCCTTTTTTAGTGCATATAATCCGGACACTAGTCGTGAATGATGACTCGTGACACCACCTAATAGCGTAATGTTTAAATGGTTGAACGGAACAAGAAAATAAATATACAAATACTAATGGCAATAATCGAAAAAATAATTTTGGAAATAATTCAGTAAAATGGGCAGTACAGTGATTGTGCAAGCTACCGTATTAACAAGGTAGCAAAGCGAGGGAACTCGGTTCTGCAGGGGAATGACGTCACGCGTGGCGTCAGCCGGTACAAACTCCAGCGCTTCATGAGGCAGCCTTTGTTATATGGTCCTGTGTGGCTCTGCTTTGAAACGGGGAAAAAAGAAAAAGGATCAAAATAATCAAAAATACAGATGAAACCTTTGACCTTATCTTAAATTAGAATACGAATTGTGTATTCAAATATAAAACTCAAAAAGCGAATAAAAATTGCATACCCTTTGAAATTTCTATTACTTGTGTTGGCTCTAATTTCAAAACCTTCATTAATACGATCTGATAGCCTACGGCCGGAGAAATTCTGTTTTATGAACGTGACTCCCCTGACTCACTCTGCAAGTGAACCAATGAAGAAAAAGGTATTTATTTATTAATTTCTCTGTAAGTTTGGCCCCGAAAAACGCGAACTCCGAACACGCTCTTTAGAAGCTTCTAGAAAAAAATCGCTTTTTTGTTTATTTACCTTGCTCTCGATGCAGTTTTTGAGAGCGATTCTGAGAATCTTTTCTCCTTTCGTGGAGGACTCTTCCCTACCATTGTTGTCCATTTTCAATTATTTCCAAAGAGAACAGCGCAAATAATAGGTCCTCTTCAAACTAAAAAAAGAAATTTTTCTTATTGTACTGTTCACACGCAGCTAATTTGCCGTAAAAAATAAATAAAAGCAAGGTAAGCACTCGCTTACCTTTTAAGAGACTCCGTAAACGTGTCATCAAGCGTTACGACCGCATTTTGCTTCGGACTGGACTCTTCTCTACTTACGTCCTAACAACAACAACGATGATGATGATTTTAGCCATTAAAAGCCAAGAGGAAGGACGTGACTCTTGGACTTTATGGTCGTGCGTGACGTAACGTCTCTTCTTATTCTATTATTTAACTTTTGTACGCTTCCCTGTGTTTTATTTTTTTAAATAAGAATTACCACACACACCGAGAAGTAGAAAAGGAAAGGAGGCAAAGAATGCTCCTCGTATATACATGTTTGGGCGAATTTATCTCCGAGTTGAAATTTACGCATATAATAAAACGTGACGCGCAGTTAATAAGGACGAATACAATTCTTATTTGAGGATTTCTTCTCGTATAAAAGAGCCCTTTTTGATACAGAATGTGGCGTGTATTGCATCTACCAAGTCTAAATTCCAAACGGAAATGTTTGCTTTGTTGCAACATTATATAGCTGTATGATAAGAAACTACGTGCATAGGCAATAAATATAATATATAAAATGGGGAATGGAAAGATCAGTGTACCTTGAAAATAATTTATTGCGAATGTTCTTCGTTGGGGGAATGTTGGAAGATTTTCAAAGCGTGTCTTAATGTGTTCTGTAAAAGGGCGCGTATTTCACGGTTGATAACAGTCTTCAATAAGTAAATGATCTCAAAAACATCTGCAGAGACTCGCTTCTTCAGGTGATCTCAAAGGACTTGTACAGTCCGGAACTATTAAATCTGACAAGGCAGAACGGTCAAGTATAATCGCCAAAGATGGCCATCCTCTTCAAGAATTAACTCCACCATTTACTTCCTAGAATACATAAAACAAAAAGATATATAAAGTAATAAGAAAATATAATATAATATAATATAATATAATATAATATAATATAATATAATATAATATAATATAATATAATATAATATAATATAATATAATATAATATAATATAATATAATATAATATAATATAATATAATATAATATAATATAATATAATATAATATAATATAATATAATATAATATAATATAATATAATATAATATAATATAATATAATATAATATAATATAATATAATATAATATAATATAATATAATATAATATAATATAATATAATATAATATAATATAATATAATATAATATAATATAATATAATATAATATAATATAATATAATATAATATAATATATTATAAAACAATCTATTAGGACTTGGTAAGAAACACTCTTCATATCTTGTTTACCTAATCAACTCCTGAACAATAAAACTTCATTTCAAGGCTTAGGAAAAAAAAGCTCTCCTTACGAAAGGAGTTTTTTTGGTATAGGAAAAAATTCAGTTCAAATTTTTCAATTTTAATTTCAATTTATTAATTTCATTTCTTACAAAAATACAAAATAGGGGAAAAAATTATTGTCGATGGAAGGCCAGGAAAACCACTCCGGTAGGGACGATTGGACCTGAACTTTTTTCGATCCCTTCTGCGTCCGAAACGGTCGTAGAGTTTCAGTTGGTGATTTGTGGTTGAAGTAAAACAACTTCACCAACAGTGCTTTGTCCACCAATGTCCAAATTACAATGAAAATCTTATGTAAGCACCAGTAACAGAAAAATTCAGAAATGAGTTGTTAATCAAACATCTTGCATTTTATAGGACTCTGATTTGCATATTTCCAGGTGTTTGCTGTCACGCAGTACCCTCTACCGACAAAAATTTTAACTAATTTTCTCAGTATTTAAAAAACAACAGCAATAAAAGTTCTTCGTGAGAATTAATTTTTCTCTAATCGCATTCAAATACACCAATTTTTTCAATTTTTATGAGTTTTTAAACTGAATTACAAATTTATGGGACACCCTGAATAATAAGAGCAAATGAAAACATCAATGCAAGTTTCAAATATTGCTCTCTTTGAGCTCGCCTTTGAGGCGATGCGGGAAGACTTCTATAAAGCATGTCGGAATGAGTTCTATAGAATAGCGCGTATTTCACGGTCATTCTCAAGATCATGTGCAGAGACTCTCTTCTTCAGGTAAATTCAGAGGATTTCTGTTGGTTAAACCTGAGAAGCAGAACCGCCAAGTGATACACGCAGCCAAAATGAGAAGAAAAGACAATCAAGAAAAGTCTGTCGGAGCCGTCCTGTTAAATTCAAATGACATCCATTATCTGTCTTACTTGTGGTATAAACAAATTCTGCAACATTTCACTTTAGCGGTTTCTCGTTTGCAGTTACTGTGTGCATATCCTTCTTCTCCTAGCCAGAACATGGCCCGCCGCTCGTATTTTTCTCGATATAATATGATCACCAGAGTGATAATGAAATTTTAGCTTCATGTTTTGTATTGATTGCATTTGCGAACATTTTTCACATTTGAAAGGTCTGAAAAACGTCGCCCTCGGTTACAACGACATGGTTTCACGGGGTTTTTAATGGTGTTATAACTTAGTTTGATTGTACATAATCCATGCACATATGTAAAGTCATAAATTATCTTATCTTCTGAACCGAACGTATGCACTCAGGGGCGGGGCGCTGAATGTTTTTGTGCTTATCCTTTGAATTGTCTTCAAATTTTCGATGGTAAATGTGGCTTTACTGACGTGTTTTATGCATCACGAGCGAAGATGCCTGCTATGAAGATTTCATGGGATTTTTATGAAACATCCCGCACCAAAGCTGAATAAAGATTCTTCAGTCGCTTTGCCCGGTACACACCAATGCGGATAGACTGAATAATTTGTTTTAACATTTTTTTATTTAAACTTAAAATGATTTTTCCTCGGGCAAGTGAGACCTGATAATTTTTAAGAGTCTCGAATCTAAAAACGTGCGTATATTCACCGACGAATCTTCTTGAACATCTTCAGGCTCATTTTTGGAGCTCTCTAGAGCAGTGTTTCTCAACTACCGGGCCGTGAGTGTGATTCGCAGTTTAATTTTCACCATTAATTTCTCGTTAGTTGTGTGTACCGGGCCTTTCACTTACACAAAAGAGATTTACCGGGCCACGGGCTTACAAAGGTTGAGAACCACTGTTCTAGAGCATGCTTTATGCACACTTCCCCTTTCCTTAACGTCCAAATGGGTCCTGTATTCAGACGAAACGAGCCTATTCAAATCCGTAAGTCAAAAAAAATTGTTCTTTTTAACCTTTTCAACATCCTACACATTCCTACATAACGACCTTACATAACGATCCCGGTTGTAACGACAACAACAAAAACATGAAACCTGGTACAAACTTATACAAAAACACGAAAAACAGAAGCACCAAAATATAGTTGAATTAGGAACATTAACCCTGTGATCCCAAGGAACTAGGGCAGGGGTCTCATCACCGTATGGCTCAAGGGCCACATTTCGTCCTCGGAGCTTTTTGACGTGGCCCTCCGATCATTTTCAGAAAATAGTTGAAAGCATTGAAATTCTAGAATTCTCATGAAAGGAAATGCTTCTAGAAAATGAAAGAAATAATTCTAGGAAATAAAAGAAACAATTCCAGAAAAAATGAAAGAAATAATTCCAGAAAATGAAAGAAATAATTCCAGAACTGAGGAAAATTCAGAATTTCTAAAAGAAAAATGTTTTGAATTTTTGAAACAAATAATTTCAGAATTAGTGAAAAAATAACATAAATCAATAAGATAAATAAATTCGTAATTTCTGATGAGAATTATTTCACAATCAATAAAAGAATAATTGCATAATTATTGAAAGAAACGATTTCAAGTCATAATTGCAAAGAAAAATAAAACTTCCGAATAACCGAAATAAATAATTACAGAATAATTTGAAGTGATTCCAGATCAGATTCGGTCAGAGTTAATTAATTTAATCAGTAATTAATGAAAAAAAATTCCAGAATTAGTGGATATTTAATGGATATAATGATATTCGATATACGGGTGTTGCATGGGGTAATGAAACCCTCAACGATATTCAAGTAGAAGACGTGGAGGTCCTAAATCTTCTAAGAAATGTATGTGCAAGCAAAGCACCAGGACCAGATGATATCCATCCCAGGGTCCTCAGGGAATGTGCTAATGAATTGTTGGGGCCAGTCGCACAGATATACAGGAGTAGTGTTGCTGAGGGTATCGTCCCGAGAGATTGGAAACTGGCTAACGTTGTTCCGATATTTAAGAAGGGTAGTAGAGAAGTGGTGTCAAATTATCGTCCAGTGAGTTTGACGAGCTCCCTCTCGAAAATTTTGGAAATTATCATCAAAAGGCAGTTTGTGAAGTGGATAGACGAGAATAATGTATTGTCGGATAATCAGCATGGGTCCAGGAAGGGAAAGTCATGTGTAACTAACCTCCTTTGCTTCTATGATCACGTGACTAAGGCTTTGGGTAAGAGCAAAAATGTCGACGTTGTTTACCTTGATTTCCAGAAGGCATTCGATCGGGTCCAACATGGCAAACTATTGAAGCGTTTACACGAGATTGGAATTGGGGGCAACTTGCTGAATTGGATAGAATCGTGGTTAAGAGATAGGTCGCAACGAGTTATGGTGAACGGGGAATTCTCTGGTTGGACAGACGTCACAAGTGGAGTTCCTCAGGGAAGTGTCCTTGGCCCCATACTTTTTTCACTTTTTATCGACAAACTCGATCAGGGTATCGATGGGATTACTAGCAAATGCGCAGATGACGTGAAGCTAATGGGGGTAATCGGGAATGAAAGCGATAGGGAGTTGCTCCAGACCAACTTAAACAGGATTGCAGCATGGGCAAATGAATGGAGCATAGCGTTTAGCGTATATAAGTGCATGGTCGCTCATTTTGGTTTCAACAACCCACGGTTCTCTTACGAGTTGAATGGTGTCATTATCCCGGATTCAACTAGGGTCACCGATTTGGGAATTCTCATTGACGAGCGACTTAAGTTTTCTGAACATTGTTCAGCGGTGGTCAAAAAAGCGAATAGAATGCTTGGTCTCATTTTCAAAAAGGTCTCTTCGCATATCTTTCTTCTTGTCATATATTTTTGAAATATATGACATCCATATTTTTATGGGCATCTTTTTATCAGCCACCTCGTTGGGCATTTTGCCTGTTGTGGCGTTGTATTTGTATTTGTATAAATTATTTCAGAACCAAACGGAATTGATTAATAAAAGAAATAATTTTAGAATAAATAAAAATCTTCAAGTATTTTGACCCTGTTTAATTCAGGAATGTCATTTTTCCCCTCCTATTAAGACGTCTCTAAGTTACATGAGTTGGTGGCCCGCGGGCTTCGTAGGAAGTTTCAATTTGGCCCTCCGTGTATGAAAGGTTAAAACCCTTGGACTAAGGTGTCCTTCCAGTAGGTCTGAAAAAAATAATCTAATACATGCTAGTCGAATGTCAACCTTCAAAACGTTAACCTCGGTTGTAACGACAATTCGGTTTTAATGGAGAGTTTTCGCTGTAGCTTCGATGTCGTTATAAGTGACTGTATCTTATCGAAAGGGAGCGGGAGTGACCAGAGTTATCCTCTTCCTCAAGATGCTCTCTATATTTTTCTGTCTCAATGACTCGCTCCAGTAGGCACTTTCGAAAAAAAAATTTCAAAGCTTTAGAGAGTGAGTGACTCTTTTTCTCCCATCTTGTCTGAAAGTGCACTGGAGTCACTCATGGCCAAAAGAAAAAAATCATTACTGAATGAAATTTTTTTTTCTTAGTGTAAGGGAAAAGAAAAAAAAAAATAGTGTAGCAAAGTTCAATTTGTAACGCGGGAAACGAAGGATGTGTCCCTAGAGGGCGCAACAGTCGATTAGTGCCCTTTTCGGGACATCGATCGGGTCGGTCCGACAATCAGTCCGTGGTTGTCAGGCCGTGAATTGCCTCGCTCGCTTGGCGAAATCACCAGATGTGCTCTCTCTCTCTCTCTCTCTCTATATTTCTGGATATACCATCCATCATCTTCATCCAAACACGTGCATCAAATATTTTTATCTCATTCGACAAAGAGATTGAGCTAAAAATGTCATTTTGAAGTTATGTATTCGCTCGAAATTTGTCAAAATCCTCCAAATCTGATATCCATGTCGATTCTATAATCTTCCAATCATCGCGGTTAAAATTCGGTTTTTGTTTGATGTTATCTGTTTGAAAAAAAAATATTTTTAATATCGACTTATACGTGGTGCGTTAAAATAGGATCAGGAAAATTCACCTCCGACATTTCGCTCCTCCCTCCTCCCGGTACGTTTCGCCCGTGGAACTTTTTGGCCCTGACATTTCGCCCTACACGGGGCCAAGTGAATGGGGAAGTTACTAAGTGAAAATAATTATATATACTTAAATGAAAGACTCACTCATATATATACACACCCTCAATCTCTCAGACTAAGTGAGTGACCGTATGAGTGAGTCTTTCATATATACAAACACCCTCAATCTCTCACTCAAACGATCACTCAATTGGTCAATCATACAGTGACTCATCCACTCACTTAGTAACTTATACAGTCACTCACCCGCTCACTTATCCCCATTTGAGGGGGAATGTCAGGAGTGAAATGTCAGGGACGGAATGTCAGAAGCGAAATGTCCGAGGCGAAATGCCACGTGTGAAATGTGAAGGGCGAAATGTCCGGGATGAAACATCGGGGGTTAAATGTCGGAAGCGAAACTGCCGGAATGGAATGTCAGGGGCGAAGTTTGACCGCCGAAACTTTTTTTCATCGCCGAAAGTTGCCCTTGCGGGTAATCCTGTGGGTGGGAACGATATCGGAGCGGATATTAGTAAGTCTCTGTCAGAGTACCGGGATTTACTATTATCTGCTAGGGAGTAGGGGTTCAAATGTGGCAGTGATTCCAGTACTGCCAAGGGATAGTAGGGGGTATAGGGGGTAGGATCCACCAATTCAATTTAGGCCTGAAGGACATTTGCTTTTCACTTGGGATCACGTTCTTGGAGTTTCCCGCATTTACCGATAGGTGGCTTCGTTGGAATAGGAGTCATCTGAATAGGAGGGGGTCTGAGAGGGTTATGATAGGCTTAGGTGAGGTATTTTACTCCCAGACTACGTAGTCAGGAATGCGAGTTAGTTAATGATAATCACAACAGTACTGACCGGGAATTACTCCCCTCTGACTTGGATGGCTTCCCGAATGGCACTAAATTACTGGCCATATTAAATTAAAATATGTGTTAATAAATACCAGCAGCTTGGGTAATATATATAAACTGAAGAGCCAAAAAAGCTGGTACAGGCATGCGTATGCAAATAAAGAGATATGGAACCAATCAGAGTACGGCGCTGCAATCGGCAACGCCTATATAACACAACAAGTGTCTGGCATAGTTGTTAGATCGGTTACTGCTGCTACAATGGCAGGTTATCGAGATTTAAGTGAGTTTGAACGTGGTGTTATAGTCGGCGCACGAGAGATGGGACATAGCATCTCCGAGGTAGCGATGAAATTTGGATTTTCACGTACGACCATTTCACGAGTGTACCGTGAATATCGGGAATCCGGTAAAAAATTAAATCTAGGACATCGCTGCGACCGGAAGAAGATCATGCAAGAACGGGACCAACGACAACTGACGAGAATCATTAAACGTGACAGACGTGCAACCCTTCCGCAAATTGCTGCAGATTTCAATGCTGGGCCATCAACAAGTGTCAGCGTGCGAACCATTCAACGAAACATCATCGATATGGGCTTTCAGAGCCGAAGGCCCACTCCTGTACCCTTAATGACCGCACGATACAAAGCTTTACGCCTCGCCTGGGCCCGACAACACCGACATTGGACTGTTGAGGACTGGAAACACGTTGCTTGGTCTGACGAGTCCCGGTTCCAATTGCTTCGAGCTGATGGACGTGTACGGGTATGGAGACAACCTCATGAATCCATGGACCTTACATGTCAACAGGGGACTGTTCAAGCTGGTGGAGGCTCTGTGATGGTATGGGGCGTGTGCAGTTGGCGTGATATGGGACCCCTGATACGTCTAGATACGACTCTGACAGGTACGTAAGCATCCTGTCTGATCACCTGCACCCATTCATGTCCATTGTGCATTCTGACGGACTTGAACAATTTCAGCAGGACAATGCGACACCCCACACGTCCAGAATTGCTACAAAGTGGCTTCAGGAACACTCTTCTGACTTTAGACACTTCCGCTGGCCACCAAAATCCCCAGACATGAACATTATTGAACATATCTGGGATGCCTTGCAACGTGCTGTTCAGAAGAGATCTCCACCCCCTCTTACTCCTACGGATTTATGGACAGCCCTGCAGGATTCATGGTGTCAATTACCTCCAGCACTACTTCAGACATTAGTCGAGTCCATGCCACGTCGTGTTGCGGCACTTCTGCGGGCTCGCGGGGGCCCTACACGATGTTAGGCAGGTGACCAGTTTTTTTGGCTCTTCAGTGTATATAAATTAGATATTATGAAAAGGCGAAAAAAAAGAGAAGTAATTGAAAAATTGAAAAAATTAGGAAATATATGGATCAATGAGGAGGTCAAGGGGCTCAAGGGGAACCTCCGCCCCCCCCCTGCTCCAAACTGCAAAAATGTTTCTAAATGTTTCTTTTCTATTTTTTGGACAACTTTCAAGAATGAAAAAAACCTGTAATAATGCTAAGGATTTTTTAGAAGCATATTCTGAATTTTTAAATATCTTGAGTGGCAACGGTTATCCATCTTCTTTTTTTGTTTCAAAATTTCACCCACGTTTTCCTAATAGTTAATTCAGGCGGCATATTTTAAAATGTCGAACTCTTGGTATGTTTTCTTCAATCCTCAATTATTCTCATTTTTCAATTTTTACGCACTTTGTGTACATATATTTTTATATTGTGCTACTCATTTGTTTTTCATTCTTTTTTATTACAATTGTGTATTCTCATTTTTGCCTTTTGACTTCCAAAGCTTGTTTATCGCAAAAATGTCGGGGGAACTGATGGTAATTTTATGCCTATTAGGCTTACCATTATTAGAAACATTTTTGCAGTTTAGAGCAATGTGGGGGGTTTCCCCTTGAGAACGACCTCCTCATTGATCCATATTTTTCCTAATTTTTTGAATTTTTCAATTACTTTTCATTTTTCCGCCTCTTTTCATAATATCTAATTCATAATTTCGAGTTATGAGTATATATATATATAAAATATTCTCTATCTGATACAAATCGATATAACCATCGATTTATTCCAACTATTTTACACGTGTTCTTCATTGTGTACATATGTTAGATACTTAATTTTTTGTAAATTTTCAAAAAAATGCATTAAAAAGCGATGCAAATGATAAAATACCATATCATAAATGAATGAAAATTGATTAAAAATAAAGGAAAAACTGTTCAATTCATGAAATGAAGCAAAAGGTTGAGATTTCATTAACTCAATCTTATTTGAAATTTAATTTTAAAATTTAATTTTAAAATTTAAATTTTAAATTCGAATATTTTTTAAAACTAAAATTTAATTTTAAATAAAATTGAGTTAATGAAATCTCAATATTTCGCTTCATTTCATGAATTGAACAATTTCCTTTATTTTTAATCAATTTTTATTCAATCACATTGATGTCATGATATCATGCGCGCAAGCTATTTTTAATGATTTTTTTTGAAAATTTACAAAAAATTAAGTATCTAAGACATGTAAAACTTGATACCACATCATAAGATAGCGCATACAATCAAAAACATGTGTAAAAAATTTGGAATAAATCGATGGTCAAATAGTATTTTTTATATTTCTATTAGAGCATAGTTTTTCACCATGTTAAAAAGTATGAGACCCCTTAAATACATCTTTACATCAGCCAGCTGTTAAAAACCACCGTATGTATGTAATGTACAGACAGGATGATTGTAATTAAAGTTCCCATACTCTGAGTAGTTTTCCTCAAAAACTCTTCATTCGAATTCAGCCAAATTTTTAGGACATATTAATTAGAACATGGGACAGCGATTTATGAAAAGAAATAAAAAGATCAGTTTTCGAACACCAAGTGAAAAAGTGGCACTTTTTTTTTACTGAATTTTCCTTTTTCCCTTGGACCATATAACGTATATACCAAGTTACAATGGAATAAGTCCTCCAGAACGGGCGCTACATTGGTCGGAGTAGTATCGGCAGTGCCCTAACTAGGCAGGTGCAACAGGTGCACCTGCACAGGGCATAGGAATGGCTAGTTACGCCACTGAGTGTCAGTATGCTGAAACTACTCAGACCTACGCTGCGTCTGTTCTGGTAGACCTATGCCATTGAAACTCGGTATATGAGCTATATAAAACATGGGAAAATGTAAGATAAAATAAGAAAGTGCCACTTTTTCCCCGGTGGTCGAAAATAGAACTATGTTTTTTAATGAATAAATCTCTCTCCCATGTTCTCATTAAGATGTTCTAAAAATTTGGCTGAATTCGGATGAATTTTTGGGAGAAACTACTGAGAGTACGGGAACTTTAATTATAATCATCCTGCACAGTAATGTCTTGTATATTGCCATAGCGATTGTATATATAACGAATTATACGATGTATAACGATTATTGTACCCTACGGAAGGGCCGCCCCCCGCCCCCGCAATCTCCGTCCTCGTCTTTCAGAACTTTCTCCGGCACAACCACGGCCTTCGGGGCAATGAGCAAAAATCACGTAAGCCACAGAGTCTAAGAAAGAAATTTTGAAAGAAATAAGAATATGATCACCAATTAAAAATCTAAAATTAGTCAAACCACTAATTATAATTTTCCGCGCTGCTGGAGTCTTAAAAAACCACCATCAAGACCGCTGAAACTGTGTGAACATTTTCGCGAACCGGAAAAAATAATTTACGAACAGGCAATATATATATATATATATTAGGAGGAAAATTTCCTAACCTTCTGCCTTGTATCTCATGTTTATACTTTGCTACTGCAAATACGAGAAATGGCGTTGAGGACTTCTGCTGTCACCTATTGCCCAAAAGTAAAACTATCTGTCAGAGTTCTTAAAGATTGTCGGTTTCAAACCGATGTGCAGTATGAAAATACAAAATATATGATATAAGACTACATTTTTTATTTTTATGCTGGATACCGGAATAAGTTTTATGTGCCAAAATACCAGTTACTTTTTATTGGGGTGTTTACAAAATGGTTTTCTAAAAAAATTAAAAAATATATTGACCGGTATTTTTTGGTAAGTGAAATTTACATGAGTATTCAATATAAAAATAAAAATCTATAGTTTCTTAAAGTATATTGTTCATTTTCCTGCTGCACGGTAGTTTGAAAAATCTGAAACAACACTTCTGTGTATCGGATGTACAGTAAAACATCTCTTTTTGCGGACACCGGTGGGACAAAAAAAATTTGTTCTTAAAGGAGGGGTGACCGTTAAAAGGGGTTTTTACTGTACAAAAAGGGGTAAATATTGTGCATGCGTCGGCCTGCTATACTCAATGACTATAGGTGAGATGTCCTTCTTCTGTGACGTCACAAACTTCATGCGGAGCCCCTTTTCTACAGGTGGTGTTGGCTGTACTCGTGTTTTTATAAATTGTTTTACAAATTAAATTCAAATATATCCGGAAAGAAGGTAGAGCTGAGGGTATCTGCAATTGTCGCTCGGAACCGTTATCACGAGCCTCTTCCTAGGAGAGTGATTCAACCAAGAAGAATGTTCCCTTTGGATTAGGGGACAGTGATATCTCCTTTACGCAAGGGATCATTGAATCCACGATATCTACAACTGAAAGCGACCACGAACAAAACAACAAAGAGAATAAATAGACCGCGAGAAGAGTAAAAAATATTTATTTGTTTTTGGTTCTTCTTCAGCCTGGTTGGTTGGTTGGCAATTCGAGCGACAAAGAGCAATCTCCCGCTCAAACACTACCACGACCAGACCAGAATTTCAAATTTGCCAAAGCAGCAAAAAAAAGGGTGGAACCAGCTGCTACTTCTCTTACTGTTCTTAATCTTGTCTTTTCTTCTTAAAAGAAAAGAACAAGAAGAGGGCGATCTTTTTGAAAAAGGGTGTCGACCTAATCTATCGAAACAAGGTGAAAAGTTTGCTACAAATTACGAGAAAAATGGTAAAAAAAAAACCAAGTTCTTTTTTCTTTAAATCAGGTTCTGAAGCTTAAGCTTCGTCCCCAAGAGACAAGAGCAACTTGTTAATGGTAGATGGCGCAATGAAAGTTTTTTTTTTTCCATGACTTAAAAGAACAAGACGATAAAAGATCGGCCGTTGAGATCAAGCGCTAATTACGAACGTGCCTAAATTCAGAGAGCAGTTGTTCGTTGGCCATTGCTTTTCTCTCCGTAAAGTATAATGCAAACTCGTTTCATTAAAGGTGTTTATCGGTTGTAGACTCGGCCATTACGGATCCGACGCTTGCATAATAAGTTTTAGAATTAGTTGCTCACTGTGTGCTCAGAGGAGCCTCGTAAGAAATCCTTTCGACGATCCTCTATTTGTTGATGAATCGTCAGTTATGAGTAGAGCTTGGAAGTTTAGGCACTAAAAATAGTCAAAATAGGTAGGCAAAAAGGTGCTGGTAATGCCCGAAATAGACACTAAAAAAAGCATTTATAATTAGTGGCGGAAAGAAAGAAATAACTAAAAGCCTAATTATACAGTCGGACCCCGATATAAATACAAATACAAAGGCCCCAACAGACAAAATGCCCAACGAAATGACTGAAAGATGCTCATAAAAGAGTATGGATGTCGAATACATATCTAAAATATATCAAAAATACAGGAACCCGATAAGAGCAATAAAAAAACCCAATAATTATAGTAAAATATAAATATACTTCTGCCCATAAGAATTATAGTTGTCTCATCTAAGTATGGATGAATTCCCAACATGTTTATCGTATTTCTTTTTAAACGTGCAAATTGTGTTAGAATTTGATTGACGATGGATTAATTCATGGTTCATTTTATCAATCCCGATGAAAATTTTAAACACACTTCAATCATATTCCTCAGACATTTGCGCTCTCTCTCTCTCTCTCTCTCTCTCTCTTCTAATGCAAAAATTTTCGAAAAAACAAAAATAAACAATCAAGTAAAAACTTCGATTCAACGAATTCCTTGACATATTAACGAATTTTTTCTAAAATTCTGACGAAAATAACGGAGTCAAACCTCTGTTTAAACCTCGATATAACGACTTTTATTTCGAACTGTTTTTAATTTGTTTTTTTATATTCCTCGTTACCCAAAAACACAATCCGAAGATTTAAGTTCCCAGAGAATTTGACTTTCAACTCTTTTAATGCCTGCCCCTTCCACAAACTTTAAGGCCCCTTCACTTTAGAGACAAACGAAGAAAGGAGGAGTAGTATTTTTCTTTTTGAATGAAGGAGCTAATAAAGCTATTTAAAGATTGTTCGGGGGAAGGTTTCAGTAGCCAATGGTACTGGTGTACAAAATACCATAAAACATTGTGCTGTACTGTCTGCATATTTATATTTCAGTAATGAAGTGAAGTTACTTGAAGTGTTTATGCTCTGTCTTGACAAGCAAAGAATTGTGGGTAATCTGAAGAGAAGGCATTTTTCGATTTAGCAAAAATATATTAATTTCAACAGAATTTGATGAAAATGTTCAACGTACAAAATAAACTTGCATCAGGCAATTTTTTCATGCATTCTGATTTCTTTCTTAAGAGTCGATACTTTTTTTTTTCTCTTCAATTTTTGTCAGAAATAAGTTGTAACAGAAACCACTAAAGTAAGTAGTTTCGGAATTTGCCGTTTCGAGTGTGTTCATGCATAAATGTTCTGATAAATGTGACCCCAATTTAATGATTACCTCGATTTAATGAATTAAATTGTAGGTTTCTTCTGATTCGTTAAATCAGGGTTTGACTGTATATGTATATCTGACCGATCACTGTCCCAAGAGGTCATCAGTTGACGTCATGGCTCACCCAAGCCAGGCAAGAGTTGAGAGGAACCTGGCGGGGTCGGGGGGGGGGTGCCCATTTAATTTTCTTACACCGCAAATGCACTGCAAACAACCATGACAAGTTATTTTAGGTATTTAGTATTCAATCGAATTGTTCAGAGACTCTTTCAAGGGTGTATATGACAGGTGAGGACAAGCCGGGCCGCACATTTCACGAGTGCACCACTATTCCGCGATCGTACAATTTTTCTCAAGGAAGAACCCTATTCAGGTAATGCCGTCCCATCTTGTTTTACGATAATACCCACTACGTTAATAACATTACGGCAGTGGGAATTATCGTATTATCAAAACATGGTAGCCGTGTTTCAACTATAAAAATGATAATGAAGAAATCACAACCAATCATTTTCTGTACGGGCTCTACATCTGGTAACGCTTGCCCTGAAATCGGACTTATTCTAATGGACCCCAAGGACATTATTTTTGACATAAACTCAATTTAATTTAGAAAATAATGCAGTAATTCTTCATGAATTATAATTGAAACAATGAACGGAGTAAGTGCAGCTGATTTGTAGCTAGTTTTCTGATACTGGTACTGGTGTACAAAATACCATAAAACATTGTGCTGTACTGTCTGCATATATGACATCCATAATATATGACAACCATATTTTTATGGGCATCTTTTTCTCAGCCACCTCGTTGGGCATTTTGCCTGTTGTGGCGTTGTATTTGTATTTGTATTTACTCAATACAGTCGAACCCCGATTTAACAAATTGGAAGAAACTGACAATTTCATTCGTTAAATCGAGGAAATTGTTAAATCTGGGTCACATTTATCAGAAGCGTGAACACACTCAAAACTTCAAATTTCAAAAGTGACTTACTTTAGGGATTGCTCTGCTACAACTTATTTTCGACAAAAAAAAAAAACAAAAAAAAAAAAACACGTGTCAACTTTAGAATGAAATCAGGATGCACGAAAAAAATTCTTGATACAAGTTTATTTGGTACGTTGAACACTTTCATTGAATTCTGTCGAAATTGTCATATTTTGGCTAATCGAAGAATGCTTCCCCTTCAGATGACTCACCATTCTTTGCTTGTCAAGACAGAGCATAAACTTCATTTCTTTACTGAAATCTAGCAGCACAGCAAAATGTTTTATGGTATTGTGTACACCAGTTAGCTACTAAAACCTTTTTACGAACACTCTAAATGGCTTTATTGCCTACTTCATTCAAAAAGAAACATATTACTGCTTCTCCTTTTATCGTTTGTCTCTAAAGAAGAGCTGAAAGTCGAATCTTCGGATGGGTTTTCGGGTGACGAGAAATATAAGAAAAAAAAAAAATTAAGTATAGTTCGAAAACATTCACTATATCGAGGGTATTTATTAGTTAAATAGGGGTTTGACCTTTAATTTCCTCTGAAAAAAAATCGTTAAATTGGGGAATTCGTTCGATCGGAGTTTGTTATATCGGGGTCCAGCTGTATGTATAAAATCAATAAAGTTTTCACCCGAGTAAGGTGGTGGTAAGATGCTCGTCTATCACCGTGAAGATTGTTTTCACGGTCCCAGGTTCAAACCTGATGGGGATATATAGGTGAGACATTTTATTCCTAACGAGTTTGAGGCTACCACTGACAGACAGCGCCTTCATTTCCAACCCATCTCATTTATGGCAGTAAATTGCAATATAGCGATATGGCCAGAGTTGGTGTTTGGTGATGTAGCTGTATTTACAATGCAGTTCAATGCGTGAGCAAGGCATTTCAGGCCCTTGTACCTATTAGTCAATTTAAAATGGAAGGGGGAAGGCTTCCTGATAATAATTAATGCCGAGAGTTGTAGATATTTCAAAAATATCAAGTATTTTGAAGTTCTCCATGCTCAAAATATCCAAGTTCCACGGAATATCGCCTCACGAATTCACAATAAAACTTAAAACAATCTTAAAATAGACATTTATAGCAGGAAAAGTCAAAGAAGGCGTTTTTTTTATACACATACATCGAAAATAGGCAAAAGTAGAATTTATGGTATTTAATCTTAACGTCTGGGCTCTAGTTATGAGTGAGAATGATGTTCAATCATATAAGAGCAGTGGAAACGAGTTTATTGTCCACAAAAGAAATGAAATTTATTAAAAAATTCTTTAATTTCTTTTAATTTAATTGCTTAGTCGATGCAAAACAAATTTCTCTCTCTCTCTCCTAGTTTCAATTCATAGATCTTATTATGATCTTTTCTCCCTCATCCCATCTACATCTATGTACATTATCCATGCAACTAGGAACCTATGGGTCGGAGGGTCTCCTCAGAGATGGGTCGTAATAATCCACTTACGATTCGGTTACAAATCCATTTGGTACACCACTGGTTTCAGGAGTATCTTGACTCTTTGTGTCTTGGCGGCCTGGGCTGGGATCCAGACATTTTTGGGGACCTCATCAGAATTTGAAGTTGTGAAAGAACAACATGATTCTCCAGAATTCATGAAAAATTCGTCTAAAATTAAAGAAATTGAAATTAAATTAAAATTACTTATTTTTTCATTAATTTTAATTTCAATTAAAATTAATGAAAAATATCCTGAAATTAATGAAATGTTATTCTAACATTCATGAGAGAAATAATTCTAAAATTAATGAAAATTCAGAATTCGTGAAATAAATAATTGCAGAATTAAGTAGCAACTTCCGATAATTTGGAACCCTCTGTTAGATTCACGGCCCTAGGTTCAAGCCCCGTTGGTCTACCTGTTGAAATACTCTCAACTAGTTTCACCAATTTTACAAAATAAAGGTTTTATTAATCAGAAATATTTGATAAGAATTTTTAAATTAAAAATAGATAGAAGGGTCGCTATGTTGATCATATAGTAAATTTTGGATCACGGCTGACAAGGGTCAAAAACCTCTGATGTAACTATTATCATTTCATGTACCCATGTAATGTGTGTGTGAAATGAAATAAATTTGAATTGAAATGTATCTCATCACTGTAATATATATAAACCGGCTGTTCCAAATTGCTTGCACAGTGGATATTTCTGCAACTGTTGACTTCAGAAACATAAATACTTTTAATCACAAAAGTTTCCAAATAACATGCATTTACTCAAAATGTCATAAATTTTTCAAGGGGTTGTATACATAAAAATAGTAAAAATTAGTTTTTACGCAGACCTTTTGTACTGTAATGAAATGTGAATGCGGTTCTGAGAATTCATTCACAAAAAAAAAAAAAAAAATTTAAATGCAATATTAACGGAGATGTTAGACTTTGAAGTTTTCAGCATTTATCACCAATGATTTAGGATAAGGTTCACAAGTTGAGAAACGTAAACTAAATTCAAAATTGCAAAAATTCTGTAAGTGTCACATTGTCAAAGATGTAATTTTTATTCATTGTGAATGGAAAAATAAAACGGTTGAGTTCATTCTATTTGTGCACAGTCCTCGAAATATCACCTTTTGGGACAATGAAAACTTGGCAAAACAGTGATATGTTACCAAAAGATAGTGATTTTATGTATTTAATATCTCTTCATAGATTGTAAATGAATTTTTTGTACGAGATCTACATTTCAATAATCGGAAGTTTTAGCAGACGGGAACTGTATAAAAACTTAATTTACTCTTTTTATGTATACGATTCCCCTAACACACATTTTGAGATTTTAAGTAACTGCAAGTCACTTTGAAAACTTATGGTAATCGGAAGTACTATCAACTGGGGGTGACTTTGCCCAATTTTGAAAAACAAAAATATTTTCTGGTGGTGTAAAACTTACTTACTTGGTAGTTTGGGGCGTTGCAGTGGTCAAGCATTTGCTTTGCATGTAAATGAGACGACCTGAGGTTTGGGGACATTTCCTTATAAGGGATATTGCCAATAAGCTGGTTTTTCAAAGAGATTCAATATCAAGAAAAATTTGAAGACCTCAAACTTGCATTTGTGCAGTCGTTTTGATATATATAACCAGGTGAGTCTCATCAGTTATCTTTATTATTAGTAGATGTAATGAAGATTGTAGAGAAATTGAAGTTTTGGTTTTGCACCTTACCGGAAGATTTTTTATCTCAGCTGGTAATGTCACCCTATAGGAAATTTGGGGTCACTTTGCCCAATTCCTATATAATTGACATTTTGTCTCAGAATACCAACTTGAAAGTTATAAGTGTATGAAATCTTCTAACGTTAATATTAATTGAAAATATTCAACAGCTTGAAAAGAAGCAGAAGCTTATTTTATACACAGGATTCACTCTTATAAAGAACAAATATAAACAGAAATAGCCGACTTTATTCATGATTTGTTCCAGGGCAGGACTCATGAAATTTCTGTGGGAACCATTTAATCTGTATCTTTTACTGCCTTAAAGCGTATGTTTTCCTTTCTATTCTGGATTTTTTTCAAACTTTCTGAACATTAGATTTAACATATTTTCTAAAGATAATAAGTGCTTGTAGCTTTGAACCATGTTATGTTGTTTTCTTTGTATAATAACTTATATTGCAATGAAACCATCGGGTTTTGTCAATTTTCCCTCGTTCACTTCGAATTTTGGTTATGAAATTCATTTTTCAGAAAACTTAAATCCTTATAACAAATAATCACCTCAAAAAATATTTTGGCTCCGGGTCCTCCGAATTTGTTACGACGACCCTTTTAATGCGCATCAAATGCACAGAACTACTATTGAATCTGGAAATTTTATCACGAATCTAAAAACAGCGGCACAGATTCCAATAGTCCTTAACGATTTTTTTGAAAATTAATCGCTCTTCTTTGTAAAGTCGCTATTTCCTAAAAATAGTTGCCGGGCCACGGGTTGAATACCATTGCCTTACTGGAACATTTTTGTTTTATTGGGCAATGACACCCAGATTTCATTTCGGGGTCACTTGACCACTTTCTGATTGTTATTTTATGTTTCTCAGAGTATCAACTTAAAAGGTATAAATGGCCGAAATCTTAAAACGTAAATATGAATTAAAACTTTTCAACAGCTTGAAAATAAAAGTTTATTTCAAATATGAGATTCACTCTTATAAAAGAGCCAATGTACACAGAAAATAGCTTAACATGAAATTCATTTGAGAATCATTCGACCTTTAACTTTCACTGCTTTAACCCGTATGTTTTACTTTTCGAGATTCCGGATTTTTTTCAACTCTTTCAATGTGTTGTAGATTCAACTTATTTTCTAAAGATAATACGTGCTTCTAATTATGCCAAGTTGTTTTTTGTGTATGTTAATTTATAGTGCAGGGAAATCATAGTTTCCGATGAACATTTCTTATTTCTTCATTCTCTTCGAAATTCGAATTTGCATTTCATTTTTTTTTATAAAAAGCTTACATCCTTATAATAAAAATAAATTTTTAATGTATATAATTTACCTACTTTCAACTTTAACGTGTACTTTTTAATTCATTGTAGTTTCACTGATCTGCTTCAAGGAAGAGTCATAATTGAGTCATATTTTTTAAAATTAAATTAAATTGCTTTGCGTTATTTTTGTTGTCATTGAGGTTCTCTTGACACCCCGTGTTGGTCACATTATCCCAAATCCACTCACATCTTTTTTATATACACAAAAGGCGGTGGGCAAAGTCATCTGCATGATGGGGTGACTGCCCATCCTTTTTTAATGTTTTCGTAAAAAGGATACGTGAACCATTAATAACTACTTGAATCATACCTACAAACCCTGTACCAAACACAAAAATTTTCATTCCTACTCTTAATCAACGGGTTGAATGAAATTTTTAAACTTCAATTTTGAAACTGGGCAGTTGACGCTTTATTTCTAATGTCAGTGGTTGCTGAGATATCTGCTGTGCAAACAATTTGGGACAGCCTGTAGAGTATTACCAATAACTGCGAATTTTAGTAGTTTCTTCCCCCCTTGGAAGTGCTACGTAGTTTTTCTAGAGCTCGAGCAAATGATTCGATTTCTATAAAAAATTATGTGTGTACAGGGTGCGTAGCAAATGCATGTACAAATCTCTACGAGAGTTATGATGCCCAAAAACAAATCATAATTATTCTGCAATGAAGGGTCGTTCAAGCTATCTTCAGTGCAGTATATGGCGTCTTTCAGTTGCGCCAATGCTCACGAATTCTTCAGGACATATTCAGTTTAGTTATTCGATTTGCCCCAAGATGGCTTGGAATTGAATTTTAAAAATAAAATTTTCAAAATTGAAATTTTAAAATTTATTTTTGAATAAGATTGAGTCAATGAAATCTCAATCATCTCAACAAAATATTAAGTATCAGACATATGTAAAAATTCATACCAGTTTAGTATAACACATACAACCAAGAACATGTGTAAAAAAGATGAAATAAATTAGTTGTTATATATATATATAGTATTTTAAATGATATTTCTATTAGAGCATAGTTTTTCACCATGTTAGAAGGTATGAGACCCCCCCCCCGTAAATTTTTTGACTTTTGTATGATAATCTGATCAAAAGTGACGAGAGATTTGCTTTGTGGCTGCTAGAATGGTTCAGAGGATATTTTAAAATGTAAGTGGTTTAATATGCACCACCGTTGTCAAGGGTCTGTTACTGTTTACCATCCAATTTTTGAGCATCTACTGTGGCTTCAACACATTTGATAAAAAAGCAATTCATGTGAAAAATGAAAATCTTTTATCTCTTATTCTCTGTTATGCAGTGGTACAGTCTCATTTCTCTACCACTCTGCACACAAAGATGTCATTTTGTAATCCTGTATGCCCCACAAAGTGATTAAAATTTTTTTTTTGTACGTCCTAACCTTACTAGAAGTTTGTACACGTGATTTTTATAATACAATTTTACGTAAATCGATTGAAGGAACCATTACCCAGATCAATTCATTGAGAAAACTATGCAAAATACTATAAATACAATATTTTATTGACTTGCGAAAGCTTAGAAATCAAAATACACCTGTTACTCTGTGCTTGTCACAAATTTAATGTTTCTAATTAAGAGGTGTCACGACCCCTAAAATCAATTTTTCAAAAATGACTTTTAAAAATATTCCGTTTTGACGCTAATCAAAAATGCATAAAATTACATAATTTTTTTTAAATTGAAAATAAAAGAATTATAGTGTGAATGCATTATACTTCTGTGTGAATGTATAGTACTTTTATGTATTTATTCAATAAAAATGACTTTAAACGCGATTTTATAAGATTGCAGTTTTGAGCTTGTTCGTGAGATAGACAAAACCACACTGCAATAAAATTTCTGAAATTTTTTAGCAACATTTATACGTATGTTAGATAACTATATGTTAGTAAGATAAATCTCAAACGTTGGTATCTGACCAATCGTTAGAATTTTATGATTTTTAAAAAAAGGTAAAATTCAAAAATTCAAAATATTCAATTTTTTTTCAAAATAATTTCTATTGGTCAATTGCTAGATCGGAAATTTATTTTACTAATTCATATTGAATGAAAATTTCTACAAAATTTCAGAATGTTTGGTGCATAGTAGTTTTCCTTTAAAGTTTTCACGGATAGGTTGCAGAAACGTCAGAAATTTGATCTGAGAAAAACATGTTCAGAATTTGTTTCTTGAAAACTTGTCATACAGTGATTACTTTTATTTTTTATTGCGGAAGGGCCACAATTAAACGATTGACATGCAATTTTTAGATTTTGATTTGCAATTAAATGGAATTTTTTATAAAGCCATTTTTGAAAAATCAACATTTCGAAGCTTCAGAGGTCGTGACACCCCTTATCACTCCCATCACGGAATGATTTGATTGAAATTTTGATTTGTAGTTGCCTGTCAAAAAAAATTTTTTTTTTCGTTTTTATAAGTGTCTACGAAATCAGACAGTAACACTCATTGTATTTTATACGAATTTTTTTATATTCACAAAAACTAGACGTAGGAAAATGATAAGTTCGAGTGGAAAAAAAAGCCAACTCAGGTCACTTGGCGAGATATTTTGGCCTCTTGTGTGTTTCGTCGTCGATTGGAGAAGTATAAGGAAGAGTATTTTCTCTGGCACTAATAAAACCGAAGGGGTCGCACGTCGCCGCTGCAACCCTGTTCATATTAGAAAGAAAGGCCTGATGGACTCGGCTTTGCAGCAGCCGCCGCAACCATAGACGTTCCCCAGTCGTCGTGATCTTGTGTTTTTGTTGGTGTGTGTGTGCTTTTATGGTATGCTGTGCCTTTGGTGGAAATGACTAATTAAGAGAAAGCGAGTGTTAAAATATCAGCGATTTGGTCTTAAATCTCAAAAAAAGATTTTTTTTTTACTTTATTTCGGATAACAATCGGAAACGGCATCACATGGAATCGATGGCATCGAGCTAACGGTGAGTGAATGGCCACTGCCAGCTTTTTACTACTATAATACTAATAATAATTTTTATTAATAATAAAAACAGCGGTGTTTTTGCTGAAGGATATTTTACGTTGCTTTATATCAGAGAGGTCGATACGTACAAATAGCTTTCCTTTCAGTTGGAAAAATATACTATCAATGGATGCCATTCAAAATTCTAAAAAAAATTATTTTTCTACGATTTTAATTTTACTCTTTCGATCTCTTAGGATACTTGACATCATTCATCCAGACATTCAAGAAACGGTTTGAGATTGTCGAATAATGTTATCTGTGTGACAGGCTTTGTTTTTCCCCCCCCCCCCATCGTATTGTTATAAAACAGTGAAAAACCTCGATATAACGCTATACTGCGGACAAAGAAAAATACCGTTGTAGAGGGATTATCTTTATATCAAGAGGCAACATTATCACATTTCATCAAATTTATGCTGTTGTTGTCAACTTTTCTAAATCGACATTGTTAGTACCATCAGAACATGCGCTTTTATGTATTTATTCACCGCAAAAAAATTGTAATTGACTATTTGATTAATGAAATTCGGTTAGATACATTGCCTCGTAAAGTTGCTTACCACGTTGCACTTTCTTGTGATACACACAAAGTAGCAACACCGATTACTTAGCGCTTTAGGTGATCTTGTGAGGTGCAAAACACCAATGTAATAAGACGAACTCAGAAGAACGAAAACAAGTGACGAAAGTAAAATCAAATTCAAAATGATTTAGAGCAAATCATTAAAAAATGGCGTTGTAGCGATTTAAAAACAATCTTAAAAACATCGTTATAGAGGGATTTATCATGGAAAACAATATCGTTGTATCGGGAAGAGTTTAACATTAGACTGCAGGCAATTCCAAAAAAAAAAAATATTTGAAAAATATATATATATCGTTGTAGACGGATTTATCGTTGTATCGATATTGCTGTAGCGGGGTTTCACTGTATGTATAGTAATATAATTAACTGTATATTTGGGAATACAAGGCAAATATACGGTAAAAATAATAATAATAATTTCTTTTCTCAATTTTTTGGCATTTTAAAAATTATATCTTTAATGTCATTCAAATACTAACTACGACTATATTAGCTATATAAGTACAGTATTATTTTATCTAGAAACAGTTGATTTGTTGTCGGTGTCATTTTTTGAGAGCTGCTGAAATTTTACGGGGTTCAGAGATTTATAAAATCACATGAAGCTGAGGGGATGGGGGAATAAAATTCAAAGTAAACTGAAATTCAAGGCTACTGAAGCTTTTACATGTTCAGAGAATAATAAAACCGTATTCAAATCTAGGGAATGGGAAATAAAATAAAAAAAAACAAAAAAAAAACTACTCAACTTTTCAGGCAAGACTATCTATTTATAAATAACATTAAAATAAAGAAAAACTGTATATATTTTGACCCCCTAATGAATCCTTTTAGCTGATTAAAAATCCACTTTATTTAATTAAATTGCGGTTTTGATGATTGTTTCAATTAAAAAAAAAATGCTAATAGTGCCCATTTACATCGGTATTTTCTAAAAAAATGTTTTAAATACGTTTTTATGGGGGTGAATCATTATATATATATATATATATATATATATATATATATATATATATATATATATATATACATACACATACACATACACACACACACACACACACACACACACACAGCGGGTCTGACATATTCTAAATTTCTTTTCGTAAAATGATGATTAATAGATAATTTTCAACTTTTGCCGGGAGTGAAAGAGACAAATTTCAAGATGATGCCATTATTTTCCCAGTTAATGGCTAAGCCGTTCTTTTTCTGTTGTTGTTGTGACCATTTGGTTCTTCGAAAACTGTACTCTCGAACTTTTTGAAAACGGCAGATGTTGAGAAAATAACACACGATCAGCTATAATTGCGGGAATATGAAAGATGATCTCTTGTTGGCTACTTTTTCTTATTTTCCTCCACCTTGATTGTGATCTAAATCTTTAACCAGTCTCCTATCCCAGCGTTTCTCAACCTATGGTCCGCGATGATGGCATAGGTGCTTCGCAGGAAGACTTGATAACTAACTGAATGAAAAATTATTCAACTGTTGTTTATATGACATTAGCAATATATACATATGGGTTCAAATAAAAATTCTATATTCATACTTAAGTTCACCATACCTCATTAATGAAGTTGTGATCCTAAACAAACGGGATATAACTAATTGGTGACAAAAATGCATTTACGATAAATTTGCTAATTACTGCTAAACTGCAGAGGGGGTAAATGGCCGATACAAATAGCAATAAAGAAAAATATATTCGACGAAAAACTATTCAAATGAGAGAATGACCATGCTTGATTGAAAAAATAAGGGGTACTGGGAGCTTAAATACGGGACGTCACCAATTGTCATCGAAAACGTTGCCATAAGTCGGCGAAATTTCCAATTATTGTTAAAATCGCTGAAAAATTGAGGGAAAAAAACGTTGAACCCGACAAATATGTGAGATGAATATTTGTATACATAGCAATGACTACCATAATAAGTTATGAAAACGCTGTTTATATATGATTTTAGTAAACATTACAAATTCATATAAACATCGTTGAAAAAATGGGAGAAATGTATAAAAAACATTCAAAACAACTAAAAATAAGGTAATGTTTTCTAATACGAGACACAAGTGATCCGTCGAATTGTGTGACACACCTTATTGGCACTGGAGTCTGGAAAGATTGAGAAACGCTGTCCTATCCTATTGCACTGGCATTGGAATGTAAAAAAATATTCAATTCGGCCATTTTAAAACCTTGGCAACGCCTTTGTATTTGTATTTGCTTGAATAAATGCCTGATTTATTCAACAACAAGGTGCCCTTGTGCCAAGTATCCTCTCTCAACAATTCTCCAAACATGCATCTTACTAGAAATCTTACATTTTCCGGAAGTTGAAACACTTATCCTGCCAATTATGAATTTTTTTTTACGAATTGTTAAAACATGTATCAGAGATAAAATAGTTTTTTTTTCAAAACTTTTAAAAAACGTATCGTGGTAAAAATGGGTAAAAAAAAAAACTTTTATAAAACCAGCATCCTGCAAATAATACATTTTTTTTCAATATGTGGAGACACGTATGCTACAATAAATGAAAACTTCAACCTCGTGGAAAACGTGTGTATCTTTAGAACAATATATTTTCCAACAATATGAAGACACGTATCCTACTAAAACAATACATTTTTAATCACGTCGAAACAAGTATTTTTTGATCAATACAATTTAAAACAAATTTGAAACAATGTGGAGACTCGTCCGGTCAAAACCACTTTCGACAATGTGGAGACACATCCGGGAAAGATAATTTTCGACAATGTATAGACACACACACACAACACGCACATCCGGTCAAAACAAGTTTCGAAAATTACATCTTGTTCATCCAATTAAAACAACGCATTTTTCAACAATTTTAAAATATGCTTATTTGATTAAACAATGGGATGTCAGTTTTGAATCTTTCTTACTGGCAGAAAGTGAAGAAAATTCTAGCAGTTTCCTGGATGATAATATTCAATTTTCATTTCTTATTAGAGATGAAAAAGAATTCAGAACAGTGAAGTACGATTCATGGTCAGTGACAAGCATCTTTGGTGTGGTTTCGTCTTCAAGAAATCATTTAATAATCTTTTCAACTGATTCTTTTATTCTCAACTAAAGTTTTCATTCCATAAGATGGCTAGGGTCGCTCTTCCAGATTTCCTTCTAATGGATTATTTCCTCAAGATGATGTCTTCTGACTTGAATCATTAACTAATTCAGCTCAGCTCTGAGACAAAGCGCGAATACGATTTTGTCCGATCACAGAATCTGATTCCGACTCGTATCGAAGCGTAATAACTTCACCAAGGTTCGTGCGTGAAATCAGACACGAATCGAATCGATTTAAAAGCTACCCTTTGATATAATGTCCTCCTGTTCTTCCTAATGATGTGAACAACGCTAAGGTTGCACAAAGCCGACGTAAGCGTAAAGATCCAGGTACCTATCCTCCCAACCTCCCATTAAATGGACGGTGTGTATATCTCTTTCCTCTCGATTTTCAATGAACTCGACTCATGAATATATTATACGCATGTACTCATTCCAAAGCCAGCTGCAGAAAGAAAGAACCAATCGATTGCAAAAGCGACGATTCGGTAAGAAATTAACATAACGGCAGCTGGACAGGAACCAAATGTTCGACGAGACGAGAGAGAGAGATAATCTCTTTCTGTTGCCATTTCTTCTGGTTGTTCCTGGCAATTATGTGTATGTTCTTAGAACTAAAAAAGAGGTTCATCCTCACCAATCGCAACAAATTTTGACAGGTGGAGGAAGGCAGCAAATCGAATTTTCCAACACAGCTGTCACCCTTAAAGTTGTTTGCATTGTTTTTAGTTGCATTTAACAAGGAAAGGGTCCCAAGTTACCATCCTCAAAAAATTATGAAAAAATTAAAGTGCATTCATCTCACCCAGAAACACATAAAAAGCAAACAATTAGCGGCGGATTGCAATTATTGAAGCCACCAAAAAATTGTTAAAAATGATAACAGTCGGCTACTCATCACCTCCAGCGCTTCGTGTCGATATATCTATGAAAACTTCTTTTCACTTTCTTTCCATCAGCTTCTCTGTATTAGAAACTAGTTAATTCTTTCCCCCCTCTTTCTTTGCCTGTGCTGTACCTAATCCTGTATTGATTGAATGACGTCACTAACATTCTAGGGTTGCGGGATTTTTAAATTCGTTCTTGGCCTATATTGTATATTGGCGTTCAAAATATTAATATAGTGTATATACAATGGTTTCTGAGTGACCCGTAATAATTCCACCCGATTTCTTTATATTTCTGATCATATTTGAATGAGTAGAATCAGTGGCAATTTTTTCAAAAATTTTTGAAAACGCCATCTTGGGACATTTTCCCCTCAAGTACCATCCTCCGTCTTCCAGTCTGTGAAAACAGCATCTGGTAGGAGGTATGCAATGATTAAATGAATTTTTCCTCCGTATAAACTTACAGTTTGTGGCAAATGAAAATTTGATTCATCAAGAGGTTTTATAGTAGGGTTATACCAGCTCTGAATTTTTGTGATTTTATACTTTCGAGTTTGGCCTAACTTTTGTCCTCAGTAGTTTACATTAAATATATTTGGCGCAGAACCTTTTTCCCTGTCCCGTCACTTTCTGTTCATATACCCGTTTTTCTGACAAGTTGCCATTCCATTTATAACGTTCCGGATAATGTCTTTCATGAGCATTCGAGATGGCAAAGCACGAAGCAATTTCACAAACAACACAGTTTTATTTTACAGTACAGCTAGTTACACGTATTCACAAGCAGCGATTTTGACGGAACACGCTAAAAACAGAGAGCAAACGACAAAAATAAGAGAGATATCTGGTCTTCCAAATAAAATTCGACAAACTGCTTATGTTTTTCTTCTGAAGGTGCCCTATATAAGCAAAATAAACCTACCACAAAAATCTCGACGATTCTCGCGGGATCTTTACACTTCTCTTGGCACTGTTGCCGAGCCAACGTGCCGAGTTTGTCGTTTTACAGGGAGATTTAAAGGAAGATGTGAATACGGCTGTTGTTTACAGGAAAAATATCTCATAATAAATGATAGGTAATGACTATTTACATCATTTTTGTAACCATAATTTTTTCGTCAATAGATTTTTAAAAGTTTTTTGAATAAATTTTCATTTCTTAACCCTTTAATCAACAAGCATTGAAATATCTCGACAAGAAAATTTTTGAGACGTCAAATTAAGCAAATGCGGGGTACCTCTGATATGACAAAAAAATATTGTCAATATTTAAAAGAAATATGGGATAATGAAATTCAGGAAACACATTGTTTTTATATGATTTGCAAGATTTTAATAGTTCAAAAATATCATTTATTGTTTTCGAACTTATTTTTCTATTGTTATTAAAGAATACAGAGCAGTATGTTCCCCCCCCCCCCACATGACATTTCTCTCCAAACTGCAATGTTCAAAAGTCGTTCTTGCTTGGCTTTTCAAGAAATGGGTGACATTTGAGCAATTCAGCTGGTAATTAGAGAAAGTTCATGAACAGTTCACTAGTAAACATCGAATGTTTTGAAGTTGCTCAGAGGCATGAACGAGCTAAACGAGCTAAAAAGTAAATTCCTTTATTTGAAAAAGTATAAGGAAACCACGTTGTGTGCTTGAGAGCACCACTGCCAAGAGAATGAAGCGTCTTTCCTCCTAGCTGTTCATTTTCCAAATTTTATGTGTATATATATATATTCGATATATATATCAGTGAAATGGTTAAGAAGAATGTAGCTATCACTAGAACTTCCTTTTGAATCAATTAGAATTAAGTAAATTAATTCACAAGTAATATTTATTCAGTGAAAAAAGAGGCGAGTGTTTCTACTAAATGTCATTCCCCTGGCTACGTTTTCTTTGTGAGAAATACGTAATCGAAAATTACTTTCAATTTACTCTTCATGTTTCAGAGAATTATATTATTTCTGAAAAACTAGTTTTCACACACAATATGCATAGTTTTTTTACATCAGTTTTGAGAAATATATAAAAATGTGTTTCTCTTGGCATTAGGTAATCAGAAAGAAAGTTTAGAGATTATAAAATAAAAACAAATACAGATTTCTTGACTGAAACATCAAGCGGCAGTGATGTTTAATCCGAAGATTTTTGCTTTGAGAGTGTCTCTTGTGCTCTAGCGAAACAAATGCAAATTAGAAATCTGTTGTCCCCATGAAATTGACCGAAAAAGGAGCGAAAGAAACAAATAAAAGAAGAGGAATAAAAATACATTAGAAAAAAAAATATTCAGAGTATCAGCGCTTTTGTCCAAGTTGGGAATAAACTACCAAAATATATGAAACATGTAGCGAGTATTAAGCAATTATCAAATCAGTGCTAAAATAGGCAAATCTGACATCGCATTTTGTCTATCTCTTAACATTATTATGAACTTGAATCAACATTTTTCACCATAAATTTTAAACAAACTTAGCTGCTGACTACATTTCGTTTATCAGACTTGCCCCTGAGAATTTTTTTGAGTTTTTGGTTGATATTTATTTATTTTTTGTCCAGTTTCGTAAAAATGACCCAGTTTTACATTCGGACTTCAAATCGATGGTTGCTATCAACCATTTTATGTTTACAACAATTGATTTAGTCAGAATGGACCTCGCTTTACATGACAGAAATATATATTATTATAGAGAAGATTGTTACAATGGTTTTGAAATTGAAACACATCGAGACGTTACTTTTCTAGCATATGTGGCAGTCATTTATGAGTAAGAACAGAAAAAAAGGAGAAAAGAAAATCGGGTCGTAAAATGAATGAGTCAGAGCACCTGGTCACTTTTAACAGCCATTTATTATTGTGTGCCTGGAGCATGGTTTTTGTTTGGCCATGGAGGACCTCGTCTATTGTTACATTTATTGATGTTTCTGAGAGATCTTACAGCCTTACGATTTGCTCTATGTTTCTTTTGAAGGGAGCTTCTCATCGAGAGAGTTTAATAAGAAACAGGATATCAAGTGTTTTTTATAACATTCCATACCTAATTTTGTTTATTTCCGAAGGAAAGAGGTTAGCCTCTCCCGTGACTGGTATTAGCTGATGTTGAGCCGGACAATGGTAATATCAAGACGGGTTTTCTTCTATCGGAGCCGTTTTTCGAACAGTATACTTTTCATGCTAGCCTGGTGCAGGTGAGATCGTAACTATTATAGCATCTGCTCTGTTTGGAAACAATTGTGTTTCGATGGTGATTGATCAAAAAGCGAGGAAATATACATGCTACGACCCAAGTCCGAAGTCCGGCCAGCTTGTTAATTGGCCGTGAGGTGTGGCCAAAATCCGGTTATTGAAGCGATTATTGTTTTTCTACTTTATCCGGTCATTTCGCGAAGTGATTTAAGATGGTCCGGTAGGCGTCATATCTATAGCGTTTGGTTTGTCTGTGGCATGCCCGTGGAACCAAAAAAAAACCTTGTAGCAACAAGTGATGATAATAAATAAAAAATAAATAAATTTGGTATCATGTCTTTTTTCTTCCGACTTTGGCTGATCACTCCAAGCCCTTTTGCGAACTGTCTTGCGAAACTCCGAAATAAAGAAAAGATCAGACATTGGCTAGTCAATTTGCAGCGAAATTTACGTGAAATGGCCGTCCAATTCACAAACTGGCCTCCTTCGTGCTTATATTAATAAAAGAACGAACACAGATAGATAGATATTGGCTCTACAGTGAAATAGTTCTGAAAACCTGAAAATGAGGGGAAAAGTGAAATCCTTAAAAACTATGAGAACCTTTGAAATGAGACTGAAAATGAGAACGTCTGGCAACCCTAAATTTTGCTCACGAATAAACATTCATTAGTGCTAATAGGTCTAGAAGCCACCAGTAAAGATATATGCCATTCACGTGTTCACTAGCATCCAGTCACGTCGAACCGTATCAGCTCGTTTCACGTAGAATCTCGTCGTCTATCTGGTGCGCAATGCAATTTCTGGCTGATATATATTCTTCACCATGCTTAGACCATGATGAGCTTACTAGAATTCAAACTGCACTATTCGTCGATCATTACCTCCATTTGAATTCCATATATATATATATGTATATATACTGGAAACTATATATTAAATATTTATAAGGCATGTACCACCTGCTAATCCTCAGAGATTTTTTAGTTCGAAGTTAGAGAGTGCTGATTCATAAGGCAAGCAAATTTTTTTCTTGTCAACAGTTAAGATGTAAAAATATAGCTCAAGGACTAACTTCTTGCTAAGGACGATGAGGTGGTACTCGAAGTTATTCTGAAATCCCAGCTATTAAATTATATTGACTAAGGCTAATCCGATCAATCGATTAATTGTTAATCGCAGTTAAAAATCTTAGTTGAGTTAATCGACTAGATCAATCGTATCCAGTCAATCAAAACTTGATTTATTTGACTGAACCGATAAGATGTCTTAAATTATGTTCCTATACAAATACAATGCCACAACAGGCAAAATGCCCAACGAAGTGGCTGAGAAAAGATGCCCATAACAAATATGGATGTCATAACATTCCTGATAAATGACCATATTTAAAAATATTTGAATCAATATTTTGATCAAATTTTTCGACTTGGCACAAACTCAAGTCGATTCAACGAAAACTAGTGATGATTTTTAAAATGATTCATCAAGAAAAACGACAATATCCAAGTTTAGAAATTCCAGGATATGACAAGTATATCGTCCCGCTTATGCCAGAAACATGAATGCGTAAATTTTCACTTTATTATCAACTGGTTGGATCACTTACTTTGCTATCTAAGTTTCGCCAGGAAAGCAAATTATACCACTATTGAAACATATTTTACAAATCATTTTAGGAGAACATTCTAACGTCGTTTTTCAAGCTCTTGAAATTAACACATTCATGTTTCTAGCGTAAGGGGGGGGACGATATTAAATACCTTCAAAAGAGGGTGGCCTTAATTTATCTATTTTTTTACATCCATTTAGTGAATAAATACGTGAAAAATGAATAGAATGTATTTTTATAGCTTCAATTAATGTTATATAGTCACCTATACTCCGTTCGATATGAATGAATAGCATTTGAAATATTCGATTAAAAGTCAATTAATCGATTAAAATTTTTTTAATTAACCAGTTAGAAATTTTTAATTAACCAGTTACAAATTTTTGATTAACCAGTTAAAAATTTCAATCGATTCCCAGCCATGGTATTAACCAAGGGATGCACGAAATCGGTTTCCGCTTTTGCGATATAAAGCTTGAACCACTCCCATCACGTTCAGATGAGCGCTGTACGTACGCTAATGAAAATTTTTTGATGACTTGTGGTACACGTAAAAATGAGCAAATGTTTTTGCTCAGTTCAACTCTTAAATGCTCAATTTTTTTCTTCCAGCAGGCAATTTTTTCATAGTTAACGACACGTACTGAAAACCGGAAAAACATCATTCGAGAAATTCTATTTCGAATTGAACTGCTTATACAGAGCCTTACCGAAGACGTGCAAAGCCTCGAAAATCACACATAGATTAAATGTATCGAAGTAATACAGTAAAACCCCCTCTTAACGGACACCCCTCAGATGTGGTCATTTCCGTTTTACGGACAAATAATAATTTCCCCTTGTATAATAAAAGTATTCATTTGAAATTCCTAATTAACGGTCAACCCACTTTTACGGACGGATTTTTTTTGTCCTACAGTGTCCACAGAAGACAGGGTTTTACTATATTACTTTCGAAATATATAACTATTTCCTTTGTGATTCGAAAAAATGTCTGGTTGCAAACTTCCCTTTGGCGGTGAGCCTTGTATCAGTTTCACTGTATCAAAATCCTTATTGAAAAGAAACAAACTTCCAGTTTGGTTCAGTGATCATAGAGCACTGTATAATCTTTTTTATTCCTAGGGGGGTATGCGACATTTCCACTACTCACGGGTCACAAACTGATCTATATATAGTATGACCAAATGACGCGTATTTTATTGGTATTGCCGTATTTCCCTACAATTTTGGTTGCTCCAAATTTTCTTATAAAAATGTATTTCTTGTATTTTCTACGAATCAAACTTGAATTTTTTTAATTTTTTTAAATAAAGGACCAAGATTATTTCAATTGCTTATCAATTACATTGCGATAATTATGACTCTAAATAATTATAAGTCAGATGCATAATCATCTCAAGTTGATTTATCAACCTAAACGTCAACTTTGTGAATTACATGTTAATCCACTGTGATAAGCAGTAGCGCTTTATTTTCAGCTTTTGATGATTTTTAAAGCCATGTTTTCTCATGAGCAAGTTGCGTGAACTGAATAGGACCGTTTCGCGTCGGCAGAAACGTGTAACTTTATCAAAGCTACGACGTGTTTGTGTTTTCCCTAGCGTGGCGCATCAGCTGTCCTCTCATCTGGATATCCTCGTATTTTTTGTCATTTTGTGCAATAAAAACACACTAAATGCAACAGAAATTCAGAGTAGATCGGTGAAAAACGTGGCATAGAACGCATTTCACTTCTCCAAAATCAGTCTGCTAATCAGCCCAGCCTAAAGCGCTGGAGTGAGGCGCGTTGTGCTCTGTAGGAAAAGTCATGCTACTTTTCCTATTTGTAAGTGGACGGTTGGCACGCTGAGCGGTTCACGTTGTACGCTGTGCAAAAAACTTGCTCCCCAGAAAAATATAGTTTTAATGATATTAGTGAGATAAATTACAACTTTTTCCTCACTTTTCGACGTTTTCTTTATGATAATTGTTGACGTCCAGTATTTTTACGTAGGGATTACAATTACCCATATTTTGCAAAAGCAAATATAGTCAACCTGAGCTTATACATATCGTGTTGCATGAATTGATTTTTTATTTCGGAATTCTTTTCACGGGCCACGTAGAACCTTTGAGGGCCGGTGCACCCCTTGTTACAGAGCCTTTGGTATAAAATCTGATGCAGGGATAAGTAACATTCTCAGCTAATAAACAAGAAATAAAAAATGAAAGTTGGTAGATAAAATGTTGCAAGTGACACCAATTCTTTCGTGGTGACAGAACGGGGTTGTGTGCGATTAGTGAAGTAAAAAAATCAAGTGACAAAGTTTTGAGGGCGAAAAACAAATAAAAAAAAAACCATATAGATACGATATTGTTCTATATCAAGGATGTTCTACGTTTTAGAGAGTGTGTCACTCTTCACTGATTTGAATATATGTCGTGGGCCACTTAATTCAATGAGCTGGAACAGTGCCACTGGTCCCTTGTGGCATCTGGGAATGTGCCACGGTGGTCTTGAACTGTCCCACGACTTGGAAGAGGATTCGAAAAGGTCCACAATGAATGTTAAAAACCTTGGGAGTACGATAACGAAATTTGAAACTATAGGATCGTGGGCTGTTCGTCCTGGAAGAGGATGAAAACCCGTTTGTACAGACGCGGGACAGGAGGTTTCGCTTCAGGTGCAAGAGGACAGACAGAGCTTCAAATTCTCGTAGTAGTTTCAGGCGTGTAGCACAGGCGTTGGATAGGCCGCGTTCAACTGTCCATAAGATCGTGCGGACTATCCTCCGATATTATCCGTACAAACTTTCACTTGTGCAGCGGTTGCTTCCACATGATTATGACATTCGACTTCGGTTCTCACTGCAATTTCTAGTTCACGTTGAGTTCGATTTAGAATAGCCTCGGAATATCCTCTGGACAGACAAAGCATTTTCACTTGGATGGTGCAGTCAATACTCTCAACTGCCGAATTCGGGAACAGGAAAATCCGCACGCTATCTTAGAGGTTCCGTTGCATTTACCACAAGTGACGGTATGGAGTGGATTTACTGCATCATTTATTCTCGGTCCCTTTTACGAGAAGTTACGTTCTACAGGTCCAGTGACATGTTCGATCACCGGGAAGAGATAGGCATTGCTGTTACACAACGAAATTGTTCCGGCTTTGCAAGCACGTCACTGTCTTGTAGACATAATCTTTATGCAAGACGGAGCTCCTCCACACATTGCACAGTGTGTGTTAAGAATGTTCTTAAAACACGTTTTACAGAAGAACGTGTCATCAGCCGGCACTTCCCGAATCTATGGCCTCCCCGATCCCTGGACCTAAATTCATGCGATTTTTGGCTTTAGGGGCATTTGAAACGTAAGTTGTGACAATCCAGGAACTTTACTTGACCTTAAAGGCAGCATGCCACACCACTTGCTGAACATTTCCCCGCACACACTTCGGTCAGTTGTAGAACATGCTATGTTGCGATTTCACATGGTACTTGAAAATGATGGCCATCCCGTGGAACATGTTTTGTTGCAGTAACAATTGTTAAAATTGTAAACGTGTGCCTAAATGTGATATTTATTAATAAAACGCCATCTGGTGGCGACACGGCAACTATCCCCCCTCCCCCACTGAAACAAATTCCCATCACTTCATGAAGTCCTCCACAAAATTTTACAATTTTCTGACGACTGGTTCCGCCTGCAGGATGATACTTTTAAATAGGATCTTTTAATTATGGATGCCCTGTATGTCACTTTCTTCAATGATGGCTCTGAATTGAAGACTCTCCCCTATCCCCATTCAATTGATATGGAACCGCACCGTGGGCCACTTGAGTGATCTGGGAATGTGCCGCTTAGTTCATTTTTACATTTTCATTTTTTAAATTAGCTTTGGGGTCACGGGACACATAGGGGGACTCACTCCGAGGGCCCCTTTGGTCCGTGGGCAATGGGTTAAGCATATATGATTTATACCCTTGCTCATTAATTAAATAAATCAACGAAATATATTACGTCATTATACGAGAAACTACTGCTGTTTTTCGATAATGTTTATTATTCTATGATTCCAATTACGATACTTTTCCTGAAACATGACTATCATTAAGAAACATTAAAACATTTTTTTTTTGAAATTATAAGATATGTTTCATATCAACTCATTTCAAAAACAATGGTTTTTTTACAAACATTTAGTTTTAGAAAAAATTATTGGTTATGGTCTCATCCCGTGTAAAAATTCTTATTAAACCCTTAAATATTGTGAATCACCTGTAATTAAATCCACAAAAATACTGCAAAAAATACCCATAAATAAAATAAAATGCATTTATTCTTCCAAGATATTTTTTACCCATTGTCTTCGTAAAAGAAGAAGAAACTTCATAAAAAAAAAACATTCAAGAACCACGAAATATTTTCAAAAATACATAAATATTCCTTATCAATATCATAAAAAAAATGTATTTCAATTTTTTTTAATACCTTTTTACGATAGAAATATTTCATTTCGAAGAACGAAAATTTCTTTAAAAAAGGAAATTTTTACGTAATAACATACATTAAAAGAATAAGAAAAGAAAATGACGATGGCCATTACTTTCATCACGTCCCCGTATAATGATAATAACAACAACAACAACAACAATAATAATAATGCAAAGTGATGCCGATAATTGCGTTCGCCCTTCGAGTTAAAAGTGGAGAAAGTTTTTTCTTTGAAGCAAACAGAAAAACTCAACGTTAATACCCAGATTTTCTTTTTTTTAAAG
The DNA here is from genome assembly GCF_987345545.1 of Pholcus phalangioides. NCBI lineage: Eukaryota > Metazoa > Arthropoda > Arachnida > Araneae > Pholcidae > Pholcus > Pholcus phalangioides. The sequence goes on from NW_028301609.1 coordinate 15,670,317, forward strand.
GGGAAAAAATGACGTCATCCATTTGAAAAGGATCAAATAGGGAGAAAATTCGGATTTTATTTTTAAATTTGATTTTTTTTGTTTTTATAGAAAAGAAAAGAAGGCTTTTAATACCTCTCTTTCAGGAATTTTCTCGGAGTATCGCGAGATTGACGTGATTCTGCGGGATTTTCTTTTGTACTCGTATATGTGTGAGAGATAGAAGAGAAACTTTTCGATTTATTAATACTTCCACATAAAGATAAGAAAGGAGCTTAAAATAACCTCCGTGATCCAAATATGCAAATTAAGTTGTTTTATCGATGAGGGTTTTAACTGTAGGGGGGGGGGGGAGAAGAGTGATATTCGTCGTGGATTCAAGCCTGATGGTAAAAGTCATTTGTTGTGTTTAATTCATTGGCATTTGATACATTTAGTTTGTAAAATTGCTGTGATTTTCTCATTTTTTCTAGAGACGCGATATTTTCTGGTGAGAAATAGATTTTCCTCTTAATTTTTTTTGTTTATTCGCAAACACGATATACATTTATACAGTCCTAATAAATTCACAATTCGAACAGCGTTTTTAAGACAAATAATAAAAGGATTTAAATAATTTGAAGCGTTTTTTGGTACTCCTGGATACAATTTTCAAATGCATCACTATATGACGTAAAGGTCAACCGAGCACAACTCTGGTCTATGGGCAATTTACTTTCGAGTGAATTGTGCCGGAAGTGTGAGTGTGTGCACCTAACAGTCCGAGTGCGTATATAGTGTTGTGTCTAGTTTTTCGGGCTGCCATCTATATTTCAGAAGTGAAGTGCAATGATTGAATATATGTACCGTTTGCAGGTCTGTTGCTCTCTGTGGCGAGACTTTTTAACGGGGAGATCGGCTCGCATTCGAAATTGGGAACCGCAGAAAACCAACTTCAGCCGACCACATAGTGATGGTGGGGTTCGAACTCGGTTCCTCGCGATGCGAGTCCTTCACTATGACCATTTGACCAACACAGCGGCCTAACAGTCAATCTGCAACAATGAAACGTTCGTTACTTTCACCGTATTTCGTCACGCTAGTGTGTTGTTTCGTCAGTTCAATTTCAAACGTCAGTTTCAATTTGGCTATCTACACTCATGTCCATAAATTAAGGATAATGCCAGCTCCGGCAAATAAAAGTTCAGAAACAAAACAAACGTTACTTATTCATAAAGCCCATTTATTAAACAAAAGATAAAGAACAAAAACGATGGTGTATGTATGATGCCATTCATAAAAAATACGATTTTTGCTCCCTGGAGCAATTGTAAAAAATATCTCCTTTACAAAAACTTACTATTACATGGTTGGTATGATGGTTAATACATTGTATGTCTCCCATGCGATGAAATACAGTCCGGACATCGCCTAGGCATGCTGAGTATCAAATTATCGATCTGATCTTGGGGAAGATCACTCCACTCAGCAAGCAATGCTCTCTGAAGTTCCGGTACACATGTAGGAGGTGGTTGACGGGCTGCAACTCGTCGGCCAAGCATGTTCCACGCATGCTCTATCGGATTCAAGTCAGATGAGAATGCTGGCCATTCCATTCGGGTTATATCCTCAGATTCAAGGCATTCGTTTACGATGTTTGCTCGGTGAGGACGGGCGTTGTCATCCATAAACACAAATTCTGCGCCCATGGCAACCCTAAACAAACGTACATGTTGTTCCACAATGATGTCCCGATAAATTTTGGCTTTCATGGTTCCGGTTTGAACATGCAGATCTGTTCTGGAACCCAGTATAATTCCACCCCAAACGAGCAATGCTGCACCACCGTAACGGTGTCGTTCAATGATGTTGTCTTGGTGGTAACGGGTACCTGGCGTTCTCCATATGAAAGTCCGACGTGAATCAGACTGCAAGCTAAACCTGGACTCGTCGGAAAACATCACACAAGCCCACTGTGACGATGTCCACATTGCATGTTCTCTACTCCAGGCTAATCGCTGCCGACAGTGAGTTGCCGTGAGCGGAATACATCTGACAGGCCTGCGAGCATATAGACCAATATCTCCCAAACGTCTGTACACGGTTTGCCTTGAAACTGTGGTACCCGTGGCTGCAGATAGCTGACGAGACAGGTCGGATGCTGTGCCCCGTCTGCTTCTTTTGGCAGTTACTGCCAAATACTGGTCTTCATTCGGCGTTGTAACTCGGGGGCGACCTGTACTGTAACGTCTACTGACATTTCCGTTATCTTGGAATCGTTGCCAAAGCCTAGAGATGACACTTTGGGCAATTCCAAGTTCCTCGGATACTTCTATCTGAGTACGCCCACATTGCAGGCGGCCGATAATTCTACCACGTAAAAAATCATCCGCATGCGTCCTCTGTGTCATAACTATTCGCTTATGGCACTGAGCGCCTTACAGAACTCTTGTGAACAATTTTACTTCTTTGCCACCATTCCTTACATACCCACCTCTTACACTCTCGTCATTGTGACGTACTATCGGCATCATCTGGTGGCTTCCTGCAATTTGCATATCATTCTTGTAGATGTGTGTGATAATTCTACATATGAAATTTTTACTTTAGATTTCGATTTCCGCGTGATTCTGAATTATCCTTAATTTATGGACATGCGTGTACTTGGCGACCATCTAGCTGGCGCAAACATTTCCTGGAAAATAGAGCCAGCTATGGCGATCGAACTGTTGGCGTCGATTTCATATCGTTTACTAACGTGTCCTTGAAAATATTAATGTACACACCTTTATAAGAAATTCAGAAGATATTTGTATCTTAATCTCTCTGTAAAACTTTGCCCCCCCCCCCCCCCAGAAATTAAAAATATGATTCCCGTTCCAACAACGAGAAGCAATGTTGGATGGATCCACTCTTCCTAGTAATCAGTGTATCTCCGATGTTCATTGAATCTTAGCTTAACAGGTTATAAAAATTCTGAGTTTACTATAAGATATATATTTCCATACTATGAATTTTTGTTTTCTTATCACGATCACTTATCACATGATCAAGGACCCTTGGTTAAGAACTTCGGACTTATAGCAGGGCTGGACAAATCACAAAAAAATTTAGGTTGTGAATAATTTTTAACGCGCTAAATGGTCCAGCCCATATATAAAAAACGTAATTCCAAAAACTTTTACCCGAAAAGAAAGGTCCAAAATCATGCTTCTTTTGAAATTTTCATGTCATAGTGACCCCCTTTCATGTTGGCAGACATGCTGCTATAAATTCCAGCATTTCGTGCTGCTGTCAGTCATGCAATTTATTAACTACAAAAAGAAAATTTTAGGTGTCAACACTAATTATTTAGTCGCCATAGTGACTTGGCACCTGGGATTTGTCCCAGGTTAAGCTCTGTTTATAGTCAAGAGAAACGTCGCTAATGAAAGCATACTCATTTTCGATTATGTACGCAGACAGTTTTAAACGTAATTCCAATCTAGAAATAATTATATTTTTTTATATTTAAAGCTAAAAAAAAAGTTTAAAAACTATAAGTTGAACTGCAATCTACCGTGGTTCGGATGAGAAGCTTCGGAGGACAATATACAGTCAAACTCGGTCATAACGACATCGAATATTTCACGAAATTTTGTTACAACCGAGGTTGACATTTTTAAGACCGACCCTTTTTAACGAAAAATATAATCAGAGGAAATCAAATACTTTACATGAAGTTTTTGTTTCTTTATTATTAGGGCAGTAGTTCATCCCCAAAGTGTGCGTCGTGGCTTCTTGGGGCGTTGCGAAGAACTAGCGACAGTAATGTGCGTCCTGCGCCTAAGTGGCGTAGTGGTAAGATGATCGTCTTCCACTATGAAGGTTACCATAAAGGTCCATGGGTTCGAATCCGGGCACATAACGTCAGAAGCAAGCTCTCTACCTATGTAACCGATGAACATCGGTGCTCCGAAGAGCCTTCATTTCTCACCCAACTCCACTGGTTGGAAATTGCTGCATGGCGATATATGACCGGAGTTGGTGTGCGGTGAAGAAGAAGAAAATGTGCTCCTGCTGAGTGCTTGAAAGAGGTCTCCTCCCTAGACCGTTCTAGGGAGCCACGGTTAAACGATGACTAGGCAAGAAAGACACGCAAAATTAAGATAATTTACGCAGAAAATCACAGATTTTCTCACCAAACATGTTGCGAAATTGCCAAATATTGCTCATAAATGACCCATAAATAATGCATTCAGCAGACTTGCTGTAATGCGATGCTACAGCAAGTCTGCTGAAATGCATTTCCAAAACTAATTTGACAAATATGTGAAATAAATATTTATAGTCATTCACTTTAACACAATTTATAAATTCTGCGAATTAATTTCATTCCTGATTTTAGTGAAGATTAAGAAATTGAAAAGCAAGGGGGTTTTTTTGGAAAAACTGGAAATTTTTATAATAAAAATACGAAAATGTTTCGTGTACCGGTCAAGTCGGGGTGTCATACACGCAATAAATATTTTTTTGCAATGTTAAGTATAAATGGAACAACAGAAGAAAATGACGAAAAGTTTGTCGTTACGTTTGTTCTAAGTGGTTGCTTTTCGTCGACACTAAATAAGCAAGGTTTATTAACGATATCCTTTCTATGGCAGGAGATTTTCAACCTTTCAGACAACGTGAGCCAAATTGAAACTTCCTACGGAGACATCTTAATAGAAAGGGACCAAAGGGTCCTCAAGTTAAACAGTGACAAAAAATTAATTGAAGACTTATTTATTCTAAAATTATTTCTTTAATTAATTATCAATTTTGATTTCAATTTTATCAATTTCTCTAATTTAAAAAAATTCATTGTTTCCAAAATTTTGAAATTTTTCTTTCATTTAAGAAACGATTACTTCTAGTATTGATGTGTTTTCAATAATTTTTTTTCTGAAAACGATAGACGGGCCACGACAAAAAGCTCCGAGGGCCAAATGTGGCCTGCGGGATATGAGTTTGACCCCCTGCTTTATTGGAATCAGTCCGGATCGGAAGTACTGACGTTACAATCGAGGTGGGTATAACCGAGTTTGTTTGTCCGGTTAAAAAACACAATTTCTTCTCGGAATGCGATTCCTCGTACATCATGAAATATATACGTTGAGAAAAAACAATTCCCTTTTCTATTAAGCTTTGGCTGTAGGGAGTTTATTTGGGCTTTAGAGCCCGGTTATGGTGATAAGTAACGAACAAACAGTCTTTTCCCCTCGGGAGATGATCCTTAAAGAGCCTCCCATGTAATCGGATTAGGGCCAAAGCCCCTTCTTTTTCACTGGCAACAATTCGGTCAAGCTCTATCCAACCTTTCAAACTAGAAGAAGAATGGAAATGTAAAGAAAACACGCATTCTCCGGGATCGATGGTTGGTTGGTCTCAACCACCTCTGATGCAGTATACATATATGTTACGGTAAATGTTATAAATCCGGTTATTATACATAACAAACCGAACACATTTTGGTAAGTTTTCCTAAATTTATCACTTTTACCAGGAATTATGCATAATATCCAAGCGTCATTGGTAGTTTTTATAAATACGAACTAAAAAATTATCTCAACACACAATTTTACTGGCTATTATACGTAACACCGAAGCGTCTTTGATAAAAATGGAGAATAATCGTACTAAATTTCTAATTATGCATGATCACCATTTCGCATTGGTAAATATGATGGATTGGCTCCATTGTCGTGATAACATTTATTATTTAGAAGACCGTACTTGTGAGCCGCAGTCTGAACCGGATATGCCCGAGTGGCATGGTGGTAAGATGCTCGTCTGCCACCGTGAAGGTTGTTGTCAGGGTGCCGGGTTCGAATCCAACGGAGGATATAGATAAGATATTTTCCCTAAAGAACTCGAGGCGACCACCGATAGACAGCGCCTTCACTTTAAACCCATCTCACTAATGGCAGTAAATTGCAATATAGCGATATGGCCAGAGTTGGTGTTTGGTGAAGTAGTCTGAACCGGATAAAATAGACTCTTAGTTAACGAATTTTCCCGAACATCCCCGAAATAAATCCTATGATTAACTCCAATTTGATGAGTTCTGCAATCAGACCTCGATAAACTCGATACATATCGTATTTAACAAATTTTACGATCGCACCCAATATCGATTGTATAACTAATTCATTAACGAAATAACATTCTTTGATTTAACGGATTTTTACAAGTTTTTGCGCGCATACAATCACACAGCAGTATAAAAAAATACATATTTGACGAATTCTAAAATGGGACCCCGATATACAGTCGACGCTCGACATAATGAACCCCATCATTCCATCGAAAGTGGTCTCTATATTGGATGGTCGTAATATCGAAAGGAAAACATATAGGGAAGTTGTTATATGAAAATATTTGGGACTTATCCTACCGGTCGTTGTAATGGAAAGGTCGCTATAACGTAGGATCGTTATAACAAGTATCCACTGCAATTTGCCAAATTACACAATCGAACCTGGATATAACGAACTACCGTCAACACTCGTTATAACGACCCCCCCCCCCCCGTTCCATCGAAAACAGACGTTAAATTGGGTGCTGTTGTTATATTGAAATGAAAATGTATAGGATAGCTGTTTTAAGAAAACTTTTTCCACTTTTCTCTCACCGGTTGTTTCAATGTAATGATTGCTATGACGTGCTGTCGTTATAACGAGCGTCGACTGTATTCCTGAAACACGAACTTTCCCTTTCCTTACGTGCAAATTGAGCGTGACGTGCATAGTAGGGATATAGTAAACTCAGCGAATTAAATCAGCGATACTCCCCCCAGGTTGTGATAGTAAAGAGCGGTCTGGTTTTTGTCAAAATGATGTGACCGCTGAGTTTTCTTACCGAGTTCATCTCGAGATCCGTCAAAACATTCACTGAAGAAGGGTCTTCCTAGGAACAGGGGTTTTCCTGTACCGGATGAACCGAATGGGACCATTTCACGTCACGTTGGCAGAAACGCGTAACTTTGCCACTGTACGCATTTATGTTTTCCTAGCGTGGCGCATCATCTCTTCTTTCGTCTGCATATCCACGCATTTTTGCTATTTTTCACAATAAAAAAAGGAGGCAGAAAAGGAAGATTAAGAAAACACCAAAAGTGAAGAGCAGATCAGCGAATGCGTAGCGCACGACGCATTTAACTCTTCCAGAACCAGTGAGCCAATCACGCCCGACGCAAAGTGCTGGCGTGTTGCACTCTGCTGTAGGAAAAATCATACCGCTTTTCCTATTGGTGAGTGGACGACGTGTCGCACTCGGCGATCCACGTTGCACTCGGTACAGGAAACCTGCTTCTAGCAAAATCCAGCTTTAACTCTAGAAGTTTCGGGATTTCTCGTCACGAGACAATGAGAAAATAAATTATCTAAAAGTCTTCGCATTAGAGCTAGGATTCCCAAACTGTGATTTCTCGGTGCTCCTCGAAGAGATTGGAAAATAAATAAATAAATCATTTTTTTCAAGTATGTATTTCCAAAATTTACATTCATTCCATGTCAAAGCCAAGAGCCATCTTCTTTTTGAATAGACGAATGATCAAATCAATCAAACAAATGTTATTTTTAATATGATAAAATATATCACCCAGGAGCAAGCATTTATCCAGCAGTGGGTGCAAAATTTTCGAAGGTATTTCTTCCCGAGTTGGGCCCATGCGTTAAGACGGCTCTGCACCATATGCATCAGTGAATCACGATGAACTTGTATACTGTTTCAATCTGGCATGATGGATCGGGCTCCACTATATTTTCAGTCTCGCCCAAGCGTAGTATAGTTAGAAATTGGGCTAGTGAATGGCACATTCACTGTTTTTTCTGGCCTAGAACTCCCAGAAATGCCCATGATGAGTGCATCACTCTGGTTCAGTAAAATTATCAGTGCGTTGATGCTCTCTTTCTTTCTCGCACGCAGGCACGCGCGCGCGCGCACACACACACTGCGTTGTGAATACAGTATCATCAGGAAATATGCTTCTGTCCCACTGTGTACTCCTCACCCAGCTGGGGGTGGTATATTCTGCGGACCAAGAAAACATATTGTAGAGGGATTACCGTTATATCGAGAGGCAACATTGTCATCACGTGAGATCAGATATATGCTATTGTTGGCATCTTTTCGAAATCTGCGTTTTTAGTAAATCAGAAACGCGCCTCAAAGTATTTATCCGTCGCTAAAAACTCTAGTTAATCGGTTGATTAATGAAATTCATTCAGATGCATTGCCCTGTAAAGAAGCTTACTGTATTGCACTTTTGTGTTTTACAAAGAAAGTGGCAATACTCCAACAGTTATGTACAGGCAATATCAACATTTTCGGTGATCGCGTGGTGCAAAACACCGATGTTATTGACGTTAATTGGAAGACTGAAAACAAATGACGAAGTTAAAATTAAATTCGAGACGATTTTGAACGAAATAAAAAAAATATCGTTGTAGCGATCGAAAAATCTCTTAAAAATATCGTTATAGAGGGATTTATCGTAGAAGAGAATTTTGTTGCATCCAAGTGCTACATAGGCGATTCCAAACTATATTCCAAACTATAATTCCAGACTATAGACGATTCCAAACAAGATTTGAAAAAATATCCTTGTGAAGGGGTTTATCGTTATATCGAGTATCGTTATAGCGAGGTTTCATTGTACATATCTGACGTGAATGACAACGTACGATACGGCTGAGCTGTCTCCGATAGCGATCATTAGAGGCTAATTTATTTTCGTTTGTGGTTTTCCTATTCATTTCGACCAAATCCACCTACATTTGTTGCACACGAAAAGCCCAGTTCTAGAGGAGTGATGAATCGAAAAATATCGAATAACTGAATGACTTATGCTTCTATAACCGATTACTCTGCTTCGATCGAATGTGAATCACGAGATCCGCAAATTCTGTAAGCAGGGTGTATTCCTCAAGTATAATTTCGGGCACCTCTCTCTCTCTCTCTACTTTCTGAACTCCTTATTTTGTTTCTAAACACCCCCAAAAGAAAAAAAAACTGGTGAGGAACTCAAAAATATATTGAAGGTGATTTTGGGCGAAATACAAAAAATATCGATGTGGGAGTTTCGAAATCTCTTCAAAGATATCATTATAAACGGATTTATCGTAATAAAGGGTATCGTTGTATCGACAGGAGTTTAAAATTACTCTACAGGCAATTTCATACAAGATCTGAATGAATATCGTTGTAGCGAGGTTTTGGTGTATTTTTCATTGTCAAGATTGGATATCTAATTAAGTTTTGTTTCAAGAACTTGATTTTTTAAATCATAAATAGCAATGAACTGCTTTGTGATTAATGATAATAACAACTAAATAATGATAGTTAATTCACGAATATTGTTAATAATTAAATAATTAAACGTGTATTTTTTAGAACCTCAATTTAAGTGTGCCGTGGAAGTTCAACTGTAGGTTCAAGTGTGCCTCGGGATGAAAAATGTTGAAGCCGCTGCTGTAAAGGGTGGGGAGGGTGCAATGGTGCTCATGCAAATGGCGTACATTTCCGTTACCGATACTCGAATTAACTATTTGTGCTGCTTAATTTAATGTCTTTTAATTATCAACGTGGTATCAAGGTTTTAAAAAAAGTCTGATCAATGACAGGTACGATCTGGACTTCATATAAGAGTTTGGGCGTTATTAGAAGTTTTGTCAGAAAAAAGAATGCTAATTTTTGTTTTGCTTCTCTCGCTGCTTCTCGTTTATTAGAGGCGAGAGTTCTCATCATCGGTGTTATATTCAAGAAAAATAGATTCTTATTTTCGTCACAAGAGGGAAGACGAATATATTAAATTTAATGATCTCGCAGGAATTATATTGTACGCACTTGGAGCCATTCCACTCGACAACCACGATTAATGACGCTCGCCACAAAAATGTTACATTCGTTTTTTTCCATTTCTTTGCATATCATTTTAAAATGTCTTATTTTCTTTCGAAAATCTCGACTCGGAAGAAAACACTTGATGATTTCCCTCGCGGAAACCTCGCTCAAAAAATATAATATAATATAAATTGAAACACTCTCTGTGTTGTCGCGACGCTTTCGAGATCTCGCGAGAAGAAAATAGCGATAACACGTATAGTGTAGGCCAATAGTTCCCGAGGAAGGGATCACGTTAATGAACTGGGGGACGAGTCACGGGTGTTCTAAAAAATGAAAACAATCCGAATAAGAAAGTTATTTTTATTTTTCTCAACGTAAGTAAAATTTTGTCAAAACTAAAAGATGCCTCAACTCTCAGCTGAATAGCTAGAGATAACCATACACGCGTGTGCATGTATCGTAATGTGATTTTATCAAATTATACGTGCACAATAATCAATAGATCAAGTTCATATTTATACGGGGAGGGGGATTCAGAAAAATCAACCGATTTAAAATTTTTTTTATATTTTAAAAAATTAAAAACACGAAATCATGAGTAATGTTAATGTAGAGGGGAAATATTAATCTCATTTAAAATTACTGACAATTAATAACGCTGGTACAGTGACATACAGGTGTTCTTCCAAAAATTTTGTCCCCAATTACCTAATATTTATACGTATTTCTATATAAAACTGTGCCTCGACTTACGCGGTTGTAGTCGGTTCTGCCTATCGCCCTATCTCGTAACTACGGGAGATTATTTTTAGAGATTTGTCCGGCCCTGGTATACTCGCTGGATTTATTTTGAATAAACAGTGTCGGATGAACGGTAATACATTAAATTAACGTTTCCTCAACCTTTCTGAATCCAAAGACCAGTAAAATGTCTGAAACAATTCAACGGACCACAAACTTACAACGTGATAGCGTCCCGTATTCTACGGGACTGTCGGAATGGCAAGATTTCTAGCTGTTCCGACTATTTTGAACAAGTTGTTCCTTTTTTCAAACGAATCTTATTTGAATGTGTAACGCGTTTATACTAAACTCGTGAATAAGATGGTAACTTGAATAGCTTATAAATTATACTATGATAACTATGCTACATTGCAATTCACAGAAATTTCTAGTTGTCCATATTCCCTAAGCATTTATAACTTTGTGAGAAATTTTAGCAATTGTTGATTTTGCCTATTTATAACTACGTTTTCGGTGACAATTCACGATCTCTCGTATTTTGTCATATTTAAGATAAAAGTTTCCGTATTTTACTTAATGAAATATAGTCACCAAGTCATGACGAGTTTGTTTTAGGGAAATACATCTTTGCTTATTGTACAATTTACAGCAGCCGTTTATTGCAGAAAATTTTGTCGCAAATTTAATTTTTTTTTTACAATTAGTGATATCCCCTATTTAGGGTCGCATTTTCCTTGATGAGATATGATGATGACAAGTACGAAATTTAATTTCATTAGAACCCATAAAGATATAACTTGTATCATGTACATCAATTGAATAATTTTACAATATTTGAAAATACCGTATTTCAACGTGTGTTAGGAAACCTTTAAATTGGGTTTCAAAAAGTAGGAGGGGGTCTTATACATGTATAGTGAAAGAATTCACCATATTACATGATTGAATTAAAGTACTTTATTACTATTTACTACTATTAAAATTACTATTAACTATTTACCATGCAGTCGAGCGTGAACACATCTTAACAACTCGAAGTCTCGACTCTAGTTAAGCGATGCACAGATACACATAAATATATATACATTCATAGCATTCAGTTACAATCGTGGATGACTATCGCCCTATGCTGGTTGTCTAGTTGATACGTAATATTATCGTTACATATGGGTAATATTATAAAGATATATTTTTTTCAACTTTTCCCAAATTTCAAGCTCAAAAATTATGAACGCGGGGTTCTTATAATTTACGGTATATTATAAGATTTATAGTTCTTATAATAGTTCTTATAAAATATTTATATATAAATATTAAATATTTATAGTTCTTATAAAATACGGTAAAGTATCAAGTCTGCCCGTAAATCACCTTCTTTATCATCGAGAACTCCGTCTAGTCTCGCGGGCCATATGTTGAGAAACGCGGCAATAAATTGATTTCATTCCGGTCGTGACCAGTTCATTATCAATGGCAACTCCCCTGTTCATCAAACACGAATATATTCTTTGTTTCTATCTGCCCTGTATTAATGTGGAAAACGTAATTTGCGATTTTTTGTTTCCCACTCTTTGGAACTTCAAGTTCTCGTTATTCGAAGAAAGGCAAACTTGTACCAGCGAAACGAGCTTCGATTCGATGAACCGACTCTCGCAAGTAATTAACGACAGTAATTATCGCGTTTTGAATTTCGGTTCGCATTTGTCTAGATTCCATCAGCACGTGATGATAGTGATTATCTTCTCGTCACAATGATTTCTCTTTTTAGGCGTACGGTACTCGTATGAATGAACAGTTGCGAAGCTTTGCTCAACGCACAACATCAATGATTTTCTTACCATCTAATTTCGATTCAATCGTTATGACGAGAGATGTTTTCAACTTATTCAGAAATCGATCGATGAATGCGAATCGTCAGTATCAGTAGGTTGTGATTCTAAAACATTTATCATGGAGTCTGGCTGATCGCATTATTTTCCTTGAGGCAAAGTAGGAAGACAATAGTTCAGAATTATTATACGACAGTGATATTCTCAACCTGTGGCGCGTGATACGTAAAAAACAATCAATACTGGCGAGAAAAAAGAAAGAAATATACAGAGTGTCTCTTTCTTCCATAAATTCAAAAACTCGTAAAAATGAAAGAAATTGGTACATTTGAATGTGATTTGTGAGAACAATATTCCCATGAATTTTTTTTTTTTGTATAGGAAAAAGAGTTACTTCAAATTTATGTTGATAGCGAGCGCTACACTAAGGAAAATCACATAATTTCCTTCACAAAAAAAGTTATTCTCACGAAGGGGTTTGAATTTTTTCTGGTGCAGGAGAAAAAATTAAGTTAAATTTTTTGTCAATAGATGGCGTTGCAAAACAGCAAATTAAAAATGAAACAACAGCCGCCAATTTGTGGGTGAGCTTGAAAAAAACTTCACCAACAGTGCTTTATCTACCAATGCCTCAACATTACAATGAAAACCTTAAGTAAGCTTCAGTAGCTGTGATTTACTTCGTGCAGCGCCATCTACTGACAAAAAATTTAACTTGATTTTTCCTTCTGTGTGAAAAAAAATATCCCCTTCGTTAGAATAACTTTTTTCACAGATCGCATTCATATGTGTCAATTTTTCACTTTTCGTGAATTTTTAAATCATTTATGAATTTATGGGACACCCTACACGTATTCAAGTCCACGCTCATCCCCTTGCCGATAGCACAGCTGAGCATAAACTTTCCGACAAAAGTACCATGTGCATCAAATGTGTTTGAAGACTTGTCTCACAGAGCGGTGGGGGGATTTCGATGTTTCAGACATTGCGGGCAAAATTAAACTTTCCACGAAGCTTGCTGGCCACCAAGTCATACCCGGTTATTAAACATGGTTCTCCAATTTTAATAAACAGTTTTATATATTCCTCTTCTCTGTCTTATTTTCTTTTCTTTTAACACAATCTTATTTTATTCTTTCATTGAATTTGAATTTTTGTTCATTTTCAAATAACACTCTCAATTAATTAATTCATTCATTCAGTTTAATCAATTATTTCTTTTATTAATTCTGAAACTATTTTTAATTAATTTTAAATTTTCATTAATTATGAAATCATTTCTTTCAAAAAATTCTCGGTTTTTTCATAAGGTTTTAACAATTCTGAAATTACTCTTGGCAGTTCTTTAATTACTGTTAATAGCTCTGGAAACACTCCTGACAGTTCTGGAATCACTTTCGACGGTTCTGTAATTACTCTATCACTCTTGACAGTTCTGAAATTCTTCTCAATAATTCTGAATTGATATTATTTCTATCAGTAGTTTTGAAATTATTTTTTCATTAATTATAAATTTTCATCAATTATGAAATTATTTTTTTTCAATAAATCTAAAATTATTTCTTTCGTTGAGATGTTTCTTAGCGCTTCTGTAATTTCTGTAATTATAATTACCTTTTGAATGCCGAATTTGGTCTCAACGTTGTAGCCTATATGAAATCATACGCTTCAAAAACAGTTTTGGCGCAAGATCCCCCAGCATTTGTTACGACGGTCCTTTTTACTTAGTTCGTCCTGGACTAGAGTATGCCGTAAGGTTTTGGAGACCATACCTACAGAGGGACATAGACTCGGGAAGCTATCCATACTTAGAATAAGACAACCATAAGTATTCTTTATGGGCATTGTATAATATTTTATCATGTGTATATATTGATTATAATTTTTGTTAATTGCATTTTTAATTGGGTTGCTATATTTTTGAAATATATGACATCCATATTTTTATGGGCATCTTTTTCTCAGCCACCTCGTTGGGCATTTTGCCTGTTGTGGCGTTGTATTTGTATTAATGTATTAAATGCGTAGCATTACTATTGAATCTGGAAGGTATCTCACATACAGCAGTACAGATTACAGTGACCCAGAGGGCTCTTTAACGATTAGTTTTTTTTTGTAATTTAATCGTTTTCCTGTGTAAAGTAGCTATTTTTTGATGATTTTCGGCAGGCCACATTTTCACAGCAGGTCATGGGTTAAAGACCCCTGTCTTAGAAAGAGCATAACAGTTTCGGAATCACTCACTGCTACAAGCGTAAGGAAACAACCAAAACGTGGATATTACACAGAGTTTAAAGTTTAGAGAAAGCTAATTGATACACAAGATCAATGGCTGATGAATTGATTCGTGCTTTTCTTTAGTCCAAGAGTTTTCAGGAACGATGAGATTAATTGAGATTCACCGTTTCGACGTCAGAATGATGGGCCTGGGACTTGGTGCTATCATTTGGAGCCAGGGAGCGACTCATTAAACATCATTTGTTCTGGAGAAGGTGATTTATCTGTAGATATTCCTCTCGGGATCTTCTCGTCGTTGCATCAAGACATATTTGCCAACGCTATCACAACACGTCAATCGATCTCTTTCCAAATGTCTCTATACAATCCTAAGCGTCTCAGATTTGTTTTCCTACCTCCACAGAGACACGAAAAACTAGCAACTACCGATCTGTGTGTTGCACGCATAATATTTTCTAATCATTCATCTATACATTCGGTGCCACTTTGCTGCAGAGGAGTCCCAAGAAGCGGTGTCAGCATCAGGTGAGGTGATTTCTTAATGTGTATCGAAGAGATGTTTGACTGCTGGAGCGGGAGCAGGGTCCGACTTTGACTTGATGGGGCCCTAGGCAAAAGAGGTATTGGCCCCTCTATGACTGTGGTAGAAGAGGTTTTGTATGTCAGGCAAATACAATGCATGTAGTTTGTAAATATATCCACAAAAGATATGCGCTATTTTAAATGTAATGTAAAATTCTCCATGTGAAATTTGTTACAATAAATGTTTTTTTGTACTCTCATATGAGCAAAATCATTGATAATGTCATCAAAATCTAATTTTTGAGTTATCTCAGCTTCAGATAACAGTTTTTCCAGTAAAAGACTTAAGCGAACTGATGATTTTATCGTTTTTAATAAGAAGAACGATCTTTCTCTATAATAGTATGATATTGGTGATATTGCCAATAATGATTCAGTGCTGTCTCAACATTTGGGAACGTCTCTTCTAACCCTCTAGCGTTATCTAACATTTATGGCATTGTGTCGCCAACCTGAACCAAAGATGAAAGAGATTGTTACAGTTCGTCTTAAATAGTGTTTGCTAGATCAGATTTCATAAAGTTTCGCATTGCAAGTATACAGAATCTTCACCAAGATTTTCATATTGATACAAACATGCAGACTTTCTTGTCATCGTTTCATAAATCCATTTTAAGGTAAAAGGATGTGAAGCTGTGGAACCGAACAAAAGACTGACACATTGAAATATGTTTTTGTCGTGGAGTTAATATTTGAATAGGCGCATTGTACATGCTGTGTAAAGTCTATCACTGACTGGCATAATATTAAAATTGATATTTAATAGGTTTGGCCAATAATGGACACTTTGAAAATGGTATGATGTGATTTAGTGAAAATCCTTTGATTTTCCAAAACTTTATCAAATAATATTTATGAAAATTTGAGTAAAAAATTTACGATATTATATAAATTTGGGGGCCTCTTAAAACATAAACATGAGGTCCTGGACAAATGCCCATGTTACCCATGCGGATGGGAGAAATTACAAATTTTCGGAGATCATAACAAGTGGTTATGGTAAGATTTTGTGATGGCGGCCTTGTATCCAACCACCAGAATTGTGAAAAAATTAAACGATGTGCTGTGTGTGTTCGAACCAATAATTAATTTCAGCATAAATAAAGATAAAGAGGTAAAAAGCATCATTGAACAACGTTTTGCATGACGTCAATGCCAAATCCGCAATGTTTGCATGACGCTTTGTCGAAGGTCGCGCTTGAAGTGGAGCTTCATTATCTGAATGTGATCAGCAAAGAGGTTTCACAATCGATGATGCTCGCATTTTAGCCAACTTCAAATGAAATTGCATATAACGATCTAACCATCTCACGGAGGCTGCTTCCAAATGCAGAAATCATTTTCACAAAACCTCGGAATCGAAGCCAACAGAAAATAGAGCCATTTTCTATACAGTATTTAAAAATTGTGTCCCAGATTCGAGGCATTTCATGGCATCCATTATCCATATTATCCATTTCCGAGGCATTTCATGGCTCGAATCCACACTCAACGTAGACGTTTTGCGAGGCGCAAACATACGTGAATTTGAGCAGCTTTCACCAAGTCCGAGGCATATGAGCTGTAGAAAGAACTAACTGGCTGAACTGCTTAGTTGATATCCAGGTGTTTCTGCAAACGTCTTTCAGACTTGATATATCCCCTTCCAGGTTGATGGCTTAAACCGGGTGCCCACGACGTTCCTCTTCTACAGTGGATGTGCGGTCCTGTAAATTGGTTGATCCATAAATAAATAGTCTTTAATTATGGTGCATAGTTCCAACTTATAGCAATTCAGCTTTGATTTGGGCCGCTTGTAACTATTTCAGATAAAAATGTTTTTTTCACTGCAGAAGGAACTAATTACCTATTTCCAGAGTAACTGCTACAAATACAAGGACCAACAGGCAAAATGCCCAACGAGGTGACTGACCCAAACTTAAAACGTCGCCAAAAATGAAACAGCTCTTTGTGCTCAAATTTGTTGTCAAAGGTTTGAAGAGTGATATTTAAATAAATATTTTTTATTAATTTAAAGGCAATTGTGCTGCCATCTCATAGATTTGCCTTACTTATCAAACGACCTCCGTGCATGTATTTTTTAAAAAATAAAATTCTTAACCATGGCAAGCATCATACATCAATTCGTTGCTTTTATGATAATTCTTGAAACGTTGACGTTTTGTCCACCCTATTCTTGTAAGAATGCAGCAAATATTTCAAAAATCTCAAGCCAGATATGAAGACATCATCACTTACATAAATTCAATGTGGCCTTTCGATAGAGTTTTGCTTTTTTATTAGTAGAGCCCGGAAGTTGAGGCAAAATGCCATAAATGCCTATTTTTGCCTATTTTCGAACATTTTTGTAAAGACGTCTTTTTTGAATTTTTCCCGCCATAAATGCCTATTTCAACATTGCTTTAAGTTTGCTCGTGAATTTCAGAGGCAATATTCTGTAGAACTTGGATATTTTGAGCGTGTAGAACTTCATAACACTTGACTTATTTAAAATTCCCCTAACTCTTAGTAGTAATTACTATCAGAGAGCTTCCCCACTTCCAGCCCCATTTAAATGAGAGTAAGTGCAAGTGTCTGAGAGATAGAAAACTCGAGTTACCCCAGCATTAACTTTGCTTTGGCCAGATGATTTTCGACAATTTTTGTGTGTTTTTAACGAACACAGCTATGTATGAGAGAAGTTAAGAAAAGTTCGTTTCTTCTTGCTAATGAGCAAAAATGTACAGTTGACGTCTTGCCTCACCCAAGCTATGCAGGAGTTGAGAGGGCTCTGGCCCCGGGGCCCAAATTGTATTAGGTGGCATTTTATTTTTTACAACACAAATGAACTGCAAACAAACATGACAAGTTATTTTAGGTATTTAGTATTCGATTGAATTGACTATAGACGCACTCAAGGATGTGTGGCAGGCAGAGGAGTACGCAGGGGCTCTTCGGGAGCTTGGGCTTCCGAAATTAAAAAAAAACAAATATTTCGATGGGAGAAATTTCAAATATCGAAAGAAAATACTCTTTTTATTCTATATTGACAAATTTCTGTTAATTTAAATTCTTCTTGAAGGGTATCAACTCGAAATTTCTTGGGAAGAAAATTGTTGTGCTCCCCGCAAGCGTTTTTTGCCCCTTCCAAAGTCGATCCTGCATACGCTCATGGTGACACAGGTGCGGCCACACCAGGCCCCCTTGCATTTAAAGTTTTTGTCCGCATATGTGGTATTATTTATAAAAAAAAGTTTGTACCATGTTTATAACAATAAAACATGGTAGCTGTGTTTTAACTACAGGAATGATAATGAATTTTTCAAAGAATGCGACGTATAAATAAGAATCATTCATAACTCGAAGGAGCCCCACAAAATCATTTTCTCTACGGGCTTCGCGTCTGGTAATTCTGGCTCTGGAATCGACCTGATCTTGAGGGTCCACAAATACTATTTTTTGGGGTGAAGTCAATTTAATTTTGAAATGCAGTTATTAGAAGCTTCTTTTTGCCGGCTTTTATTGACTATTTTTAGTGCCTAAACTTCCGGGCTCTATTTATCAACAATGGAATAAAAACCTCAGCATATTATAAGAATAAATAGAAAAAAAAAAGACTAAAATTTTATACATTCAATATTTTATACAATTGTATGGAAAAAATATATATTTTTCTTTCGAATAAAACAAAAGCTTGTTTATTTGTTTGCGTTGAATTATCTCGAAAGTTTTTGACGAATATAATACATTCGGAATGAAAAAAATATTTCTCGTTTTCTTAACAGACGAGAGAAAAAAAAACTTTAATGACAGCCACCGTGAGAAAATCATATTTTGTTTTTGTTCCTCGTGTTGTTTTGCGCATAACGAATCTCCCGAAAAATAACACCTTTCTTTACTATTATTTTTTATTGTTGTTCTCGTCACCATCTGACGGAATGGCGATGAATATCACGCGAGATGAGAGAGGAAAAAAAAACGTCGCCTTCAATTTCGAGAACGAACCCGAAATTAAAATTTTTCCACATTTTTTCACCAACGTTTTTTTATTCCAACCCAAACCATGTAAAAGAAGAATTTCATTTATTTTTAGGAATATTTTCTCGTAGTATTTGCGGTGAAACTCATTCAAAAGAGTCCCTCCTTATTTTGCAGCGACGTAAATAATATTACCAGAAAATGGAAGAACACCATTTTATATATATTGGAAGTGAGACTGGATTCACGCCAAGGGCGTCCGATTGGGACTTATACATGGATGGATACGAAAATTTTCTAAGATTCCCCGAAGGTCTTCTTCCGTACAATACACGTCGATGGAATTTCGTGTATCATCCACGTAATTGGCTTCCCGAAGCACGAATGGGGGAAAAAATATTTTGGAAACTGGAACTTATTTATTTTTTCCTACGTAGTGGAACCTCGTTTATACGTCGCTCAGTTATACGACTTTAACATTAATACGACCCACAGTGCGGTGCGTTTTGCAAAAATCACGGCCAAAAAAAAAAAGTTTTGCCATTCATTCCTGATTTTTTTTCACAGATGAAGAGTGAATAAAACCCAGCTTCTCAACGCATGTTTGTTTTTTCCGCTCATCACCACGTTTTTTTTGCCCAGAAGAAGCTCCAATGTTGCGTGAATCGGGTAGCAGTATACCGCACATAACCTCTTACAAAACCGCTCTCATTCAGAAATTTCGTAGCTCTCCAGGGAATTTTAGACAGTTAATCCTTTTCCTTCAGGTGTGTTATCAGTTTAGAAGTACATTTTGAATTTCGTTTTTGGTGTGTTTATTAAAAATTAAATCATTGTTTCAACCAGGTAATGTTCTTTAAAGTTCATTTTTGTGAGTTGGGGGGGGGGGGGAATAGCAAAAATTTCCTCATACAAATACAACGCCACAACAGGCAAATTGCCCAACGAGGTGGCTGACTTAAGAACATCATGGATCCCCGAGCCCCTACCTACTACTGCTACACCACACATGCACCCCCCCGCGGAACCCCCCCCAACGAATCGGTACATGCGGGAATGTGCGTGTACGTGTAGTGCAACCTAACGTAAAGTTTGTTTCTGTGTAATGCTTGTTATGTGTAGTGCTGTCATCTGCCCCCAGTTTTACTAACTATGAGTGAAGTGTTATGGTTGAATGATTTACTGTTGTAGGAATGTTGCTCTCTGTGGCGAGACTTTTTAACGGGGAGATCGGCTCGCATTTGCGCCTTGAAGTTGGGAACCACAGAAAACCAACTTCAGCCGACCACCACTGTGGGGTTCGAACCCGGATCCTCGCATCACGAGTCCGGCACTATAACCACTCGACCACCACAGCGGCAATGCGTAACCTTGAAATATATTTTTTTAACATACTTTAGCATATTCACTTTATGAAAAATGTGGAATTAGCTGCTAATATCTGCTACTCCAAGACCTACTCCCAGCGATTTTTCTTCAATATTTCGCAGCTGAAGCTTACCCAAAAAAATGCAGAATAGATTTTAATGTAAGAACATTTCTTTAAAAACGACAGATCAGAGCTTTTTCAAATTGAAAACTGCAGAACATGTTTCAGATTTGTTTTGTTTTTGTTTTAAACTCAAGGTGAATCACTCTAAAAAAACATTGACCGAAATACATATAAAAGATTCTAAGCAGCAATGCACCGATTTTTAGAAAACTGTTTAAAGAAATTAACGTAAAATTAAGTTATAAATGCTATAATTAAGCAAAATGTGAGGAACTCGCCGAAAACGCAAAATATTAATAAATTGCAAATCTCTACTGGTCTAAACAAAATTTTTTATTTCCAACGAAGTTTTCACACAAAGAATCGGTGGTGAAACAATATCACAATTTTGCTGAGGATAATGAGAGAATACACACAAGGAAAATAACTGATTAATTTAGGAAAACAGCAAATACCTCAAAACTTAAATAAATTTGAAAAAGTTTCTTGCAAAAATTCTGAAGATGTGCCGTATCAATTAATAATTTTTCCTCATCCATTCATATCTATCATGAGGAAACAGCTAAGAAACAAAAATTAAAGATTACCTCAAAACGTTTTCAATAACATAAAACTGGTTTTGAGTATTTGAGCGATATGATTAATATAAATCATGATTATGATCATAATGTTATACAGTCACCGAGTGCCTCAAGACTCAATATGGAGGTTGTTGCCCAGTCTCTCCCGTAGACAGTAAAAACGTGTTGCTGAAATGGCTCTTCTTGCATATTGTCACCGCAAAGGCCATAAATTTCACGGTGATTGTTGACATATACGAAAATAGCCATTGAGCTGGCGGATGACCATTTAGAGTGGTGGACACTTGAGTATTTTGTTCCTTGCTTGCTTTTGGGAAATACATAGACGCGGCGAGCTCGAATGAAACGGGGTTTAATTGTTTGAAAGACGGTCATATGTCCTTTCAGAATCTTTTCTCCCAATATTTTCAGCGTTATCCCGCAGAGAGTGGGAAAGTCCATTCTAGGCATTTATTTGGATGGTACACGCGTGCCAATAAGACACATACACAGCATCAGTTCTTTCGATAAATTCCCAGTGAAATTTCCTTTCGTTGCGGTGATTTGCTTTCCGGATGTGTCAAATCCGCCGTTCGTGATGTCGAGAAAACAAAAGACGTTTGCTCTAGAAGATAAACTGGAAATTTTGGGAGAATTCGACAAGAATTTGAAATTAATGACGAAAGTCGATCTTTGCAAAATAATTGAGAATCCCAGTGTCAACTCTGAAAACGATTATAAAGCAGAGAAATCAAATCCAAGACGAAGTTGCTGGTTGTAGATTACTCGCTGCCAAAAAGATGGGAGTGCAAGATCGGAAATTTTCCTAAGCATAGGTAATGTTTTGCTAATTTTATTCCTCTAAGCCAGTGTTTCTCAACTCATGGTCCACGACGATGGTAAAGGTCATCCGCAAGCAAATTTTAATAAAATTAATTGTAATGAAACTTAATTCTAACTCAATGAAAAATTATTCAACCTTTGTAATATTGATTCACGTTTTCCCCTATATGGGTTCATTATACCTTCATCCATGGGTTCAACATACACCATCGTCGAAAATGTCGGGAATTGCGATCCTACTGGGTGCAATACGTACGGGGTGTAATTTAGTCAAAAAATGAAAGTTATTGCTTTGAATGCAGTTTGCTAATTACTGCTGAAATTTTCTGTATAATTATATTGTACAGTATATAAGATAATATTGTATATAATATTGTACAGTATATAACAATATTTATTGTACAGTCGAATCCCATTTTAAGGAATACCGTTATAGCGAAAATCTCGTTTTAACGAACAGTTTTCTTATCCCCAAGGTAAATTTGAAATGAATGATTGCTACAAATTGTAGTGAACAAGAATGCATTTTACGGGGAAAAATACTCAAATGATCAGTTGATCTTATTTCATTTTAAAAAAATGCTTTAAACTGGGGTCATAAATAGAATGAAATACGGGAAATCGCCAACTGTCATCAAAAACGTTGCCAGAAGTAGGCGCAATCGCCAATTGTGATTAAAACTATTGAAAAACTGCAAAAAAAAACAAAAAAACGTTGAACCTGAAAAATATGCGAGATGAATATTTATTTATCATAACATAATTTATGCATTAAGAAAACGCTGTGTATTCATGACCTTAGTAAATATTGCAAATTCAATATTTATTGTGCAGTCGAATTCCATTTTAACGAATACCGTTATAGCGAAAATCTCGTTTTAACGAACTTTTCTTATCCCCAGGTAAGTTTACATTGAAACAATGCTGAAAACAAGGAATTCCTTTACAACGAAATTTCGTTATAACAAAGTGATTTCTCCGGTCTCTTGGAGTTCATTATAACGGGATTTGACTGTATAAAAAAAATCGGAATAACAAAAATTAAAGGAATGTCCCGTAATACGGGACACAATTGGTCCGTCAAATTTTTTCAGACATTCTGCTGATCCTTGGGTTCAGAAAGGTTCGAGAAACGCTGCTCTGAGCAATTTGAAATTTGATTTTAAAATACTTTCCCCCCAATTATGATCGAAAAATGATTTTTTAACAGAATTGAAAATGCAATTAAACACATTGAGTTTTGTAGTATTTTGCATGTCTGTTGAGGGAGAGAAGTAAATTTTTTTAAAGAAGTCTCGGTTGTGTGACTCACACATTTATACGACGTTTTGATCAAAAGCCTCCCAGATAAACTAAATAGTAGTACCTAGGAGTTGATCTAAGTGATCTGGCCTCTTGAACGTCGTACAAACGAGGTTCCGCTGTACATGAATTCTGGTCTTTTTTGGGTAGGAATAAATGCGAAACACGAATTTTTTCCAAAAGATTTTTCCTTCTCAAAACTCTCTTGACGCCTCTCGAGGCGCCCTCTACGAAAAATTGGGAGAGGGAAGAGTATATGAGAGAGTTTTATGGAGGATGAAGATGTATGTGGATTATATACGAACGAAAAGCGTGGGATTAAATTTGAAGAGCAGGAGTGCCCCGTGCGTGTAAGTCCGTACTTGAAACGTGATGGGATGAGAAAATGCCATATTCGTTCGTTTCAGTTTCTTCGTGGGATTTTGCCACGGATCGTTTTCTTCGGGGAATTTTGCCACGGATCGTTTTCTTCGGGGAATTTTATTGTATCGACTGAAGCAGAAGCTGCAAAGGCATTCCAGGGTCCATACAAGTATGGCGCCTCCTTGAAAAAAAAAGTAACATATACATTAACTTATGATTTGAGAAGTTAGTTCCAAGTCACGGCTGAATTTCTAAACGGGTCTCTTACCTTTTAAAGCAGGGTGCACAACCTTCTGCCCTCCAAAATGTTCCATCGGCCCGTAAAAGGTGTTCCAGTAGAAAAGTATAAATACATTCAACACGATAAATGCCTAGGCTGCGCATATTTCTTTTATAAAAATACGGGAAATTGCGATCCGTACGGGTTATCACCAATTATCGCAAAAAAAGTTGCAAATTACAGCCCAAAAAAAGTGTACAGCCCAAAGGCAAGTGTAGTTGCTAATTACGGGAAAAACATTTGCAAGGGTAATTAAAATTTCCAGTCACAAAACAAAGGTCAAAAATTTGTCAAAGGCAAATAAAGTTGCCAATTACAAGAAAATTGCGAAGTCAAGAAAATTTCAAAGGCGAGTAAAGTCTCATTTACAAACAAAATAATTGTCTAAGATAATAATTTATGTCATGAAAATATAAGCTTAACTTTCTTGATTTCCCAGATTCAAGTAAGCCTTGTTGTCCTCTTTTTCCTTTCTGTTTTCTTATCCTATAAAAAAACTGCTTTTTTTCCACAGGATACGTAAAATTACGTGTCTAGAAATTGTGAAAAGTTTGAATGGAATTGTCTATAACGTGTGTGTATTACGAATTACAAGTACGTTCCATAGATCCCCTTGTGAAAGTCTTTTCTAGCCGAAGAATAGTGAATGTGCTCAGTTGAAAGAAACTTACCATGAACTGAAGAAATTGACTTTTCTTTTGCCTTACACATGTCTTCAATATAAGAAAGTACTCTCAAAATAAGCGCTACACGTACATGGTGGATCATAGCTGCTATTACGGTCCGATTAGGACATTGTGAACTGAGTACGGAATTTTTGTCAATAAGGAACCTTCTGACCTCCTACATAGTCTTGCAGGTTGATAACGATAACCTACCGGGAAAAATGAGTCTAAGTCTTAGCTTCAAAATATGGAGAAAAAAAGCTCTCTACGAAAATAAATTGATAAGGTAAACCAAAGTTCCGATACCAACGAATTTTTTCTCATGTTATGATATTGGTCCGTTCCTTATATAGCGAAAGTGATAACAATAACCAAATGATAACATTGTCCGTGATTGTAATAAGTGGCGTCAGCTCTATTAAAGCATTAATTGGTGAAGAGATATACGCCGCCGCGTAAAATAACGGTGTAAAAAAGATGTATATATGCCAGTGATTTGCAACTAGGGGGTGTTCTATTGCCCTATTATAGCCATGGTATATGTTTTGGGTTCCACTGGTGAACATTAAGTAAAGGGAAAGGGGGAGAGTAATTGCAGTGAGACGTGGTCACAGAGTTCTTTGTTTAGACCTTTCAAACCCGAGCATTATTTTTTGGAGTTTCCAAGATATTTTTGCATTTCTGATACTCAAAAATGCATTAAAAACATAAATACCATCAAATCTTTATTTTTTCCAAACTTTTTTTTTTAATTTTCATTTTAATTTGTGAAGAAATAATTCATTTCGTGCCAATTTTTTTAGCCAAGCGGATGCAGGGTGTATACATTCATCCCCGTCATCATCCGCGTACATTCAACCGTCTTAACGAAACCCCCGAAACTTTTCTCCAACTCCCAACCCCATCTCGTTTGTAATCACCACAAAATTTGTAAACACTGTCTGTAATCACTACCCAATTGTCCGGGGTAATTATGTTGTCAATTTCTTTTTTGATTCAAAATAAAGTGTTCCAGACTCTGGCACGAAGCTGGGCTGGAAGAGATCTCGGCAACGGGATAAGTCCAGTGGCAAAATTCAGGCATTCATTCATTCATTCATTCATGATGCAGGGTGTATTCATCTTCACATACAATTGCCCCTTATCACAGTTTTACCTTTTTTTTCTGATTCAAATAACGTATATATACACCAAGTTTCAATAAAATACGTCCACCATAACGTGCCTCATAATGTCGGAGTAGTGTCAGTATAATTAAGCTGACGAGGAAAGAACCGGTGGTAATTTCATGAAATTTTTTGAAGACGTCATTTTTGACCCTTTACTTGCGAGTAGTTTCAATTTAACTTCTTTATGATCACGGGCATAACATTACGTCCAAACACCAGTGGAATAAATTCAAACAAGTTCTCCGTGTTTTCTTTCCTCTCTCTCTTCACCATCGCGAAGCTTTACAGTTATCTCTAAGGAAGTTGATTTTTTCTTCCCCTTCTCTTTCTTTATGATGTATCTTTCTAGTATTGAAAGAGGACCCTAAAAAAACTCTTATCTACCTTATCTATTACTTTTTTTCTATATTTTTTCTTTCCCCCCGTCCTTTTTCTGACGTATGGAGGGAGGTTAAGACAAAGCTACCAGATTCATCGCTGATTCGTTAAATAGAGGTAGTCAAAATTTCTTGCCAAAACTGTGTACATGAAGTGGTTAAACTGACACTATTCCGATCTATGTAGTGCCCGTTGTGGTAGACGCATTTCATAGAAACTTGGCATATACGAAAAAGATGACTGCGATAAAAACGCGCTACTTTTTCACCTGGTAGGGAAAAATTGAATTATTTTTTATTGAATATTTCTTTTCCCTATGGTTTATATATGCTACATACCGTCAGATCAACCATGGCCCCCGCTCTATCCCCCTAGGGAATATAAGCTGTAACTGTAAGACCAGTCGTGGCCCAGGGTCTGTCCCATGAGGGATAAAAGCCCTTTACCCCGAAGGGTTGGACCACGCTGGAGAGAGCTGAGTGCGCCGGGCCGGAAGGCCTGTGATTGCAAACCCCCCCCCCTCCCCGGCTCGGCGCCTCAGCCAAATGAATATAAGCTGGTTCGTCTCAGTATCCTGTATATACCAAGTATTATTGAACTACGTCTATCAGAATTGGCGCTGCATTTGTCTTAGTGTCAGTTTATGTATGATGACTTCATTACGGATCAATTGATGGAGATTTCAGGGGGGGGGGTAAGAACAATGATGCAAATAATAATGATCAGTGCGGATAAAGATGATAAATATTTGCTTCCTCGAACAGGAGAAATCTTAAATATACGCAACGATCGAAACAATCTTCACGCAATTAAAATTGTTTTCGGGGCATGTTTTTTTTAGGAGCGAAATAACGAAAATTAAAATGGCGGCCGATCCCTCCCGGAGATTATTACGATTTAATGGAATTTCATTCGGGCTCCCCGTAAATAATTTAACACAGACAAAAATTGTTATTATCATTGTTAATGTTATAATCATCATCGTTATTATTTGTTATTTAATTTGGTTTTCGTTTTGGGATGGGGGGGGGGGGGGCGACGGCCTTCGCTATTTTTTCCACTTAATTAATTCTCACTCTTGTAAATGAAAATGAAATTAAGCATCACGTGGAATTGAAACATTAATTTCGCGTCGAGAACGATAATGAAAAAATGCTTTTCGTGTTTCATGAGAGTGAGAAAAAATAGCGTGTGCTTACCGTACATCTCTCATTTCATTATATCGTGGGATTCAAGCGCGGATCCAGAGAGGGGCGATGGGTTGACCGTCCCTCCCAACAGCCAAATAATATGGGGAAAATTTGTCTGTCCCTAAAAATATGGGATGATCCGGTGCATCCACACAATCAATCACTTCTCTGACGCATCGCCATAGATTAGCCTGCTTCCGTTTCACTCACAGCTGAAAATGCTTGCCTCCGATCCATGGACTGCTGGAGATGCCTGCCTCGGCTTGCTTCACTGTTGAAGGAGTCTGCCCCCCCCCCCCATTCACATCCGAAACGTTTTTGGTTCTGCTCTTTTCGCAGCTATAGATGTCTGCCTTCACTGCATTCAAAGCTGAAGATGTATACCTCGGCTCCATTCGCAGCTGAAGATGCCTGCCTCGACTTCATTTGCAGTTGAAGATGTCTATTTCGGCTTCATTCGCAGTTGTATAAATTTGCCTTCACTCCATCCACAGCCGATGATGTTTGGCTTTGTTCTGTTCACAGAGGCTGATGGCCTGCCTCCACTCTATTCGCAGCTGAAGATGCCTGGCGTGGATCCAGACGAAGGGGAAGCGATGAGAACGACTGCCCTGACCAAGAGCCGAATATTACGACAAAAATTTGTCTGTCCCGTAGGCAGACCTTCGACAGGATATTCGCAAAGGAACGAAAATTCATTTTGCAATTGCGCCTTAAATTTTTAACATGGTGGCAGCTCTTCGCGTACAAGAAATACGCATATCTCTGACACAATAATTACGTTAGAGTCATGCATATACATACACAACATGCACCTCGTTCACATGCCTTTGCGGAATTTCTAATGAATTAGTTGGAATTCGCGTGTACGTGTTGTGAAACTAATGTGAAGTTTGTTTCTGTGTAATGCTTCTTATGTGTAGTGCTGCCAACTCACCTGCCACCAATTTTTCTAACTATGAGTGAAGTGCAATGATTGAATAATTGCACCGTTGTTGGGCTGTTGCTCTCTGTGGCGAGACTTCTTCAACAGGGTGATTGGCTTGCATTTGCTCCTCGAAGTTGGGAACCACTTCGAGGTGTATATACACAATATTTTCCTGCATGACGGAAAGAAAATTTGCGAGAAATTCCTCAGAGAGTTGTTAAGAAGCATTTGTATGGTGTTCAATAGTATAGTAATTAGTTTGGCTAAGGCAAATGTGCATTCTCTCCGACCCACGAAAAGTGTTCCGGAAGAAAATTAGCAATACACAAAAACACGATATTATACACAGTACCTAAGCTCACCCATATTTTCTCAAAGACACACGGTGAAGTATGGCACATCACCGATTGTCACCTAAAAAAAATGCCAAAGGTAAGCAAAGCTGCCATTCATCAATCACTGAAAGATCGCTAATGACTGGAAATGAAGCTTCTGCAAATCGTATTGGAATAAAATGTAATTCACGTTCAAAAAAGTGTTAAGTTTGACAAATATGTGAGTTGAGAGTATTTATATGAC
Organism: Pholcus phalangioides; assembly: GCF_987345545.1. Taxonomy (NCBI): domain Eukaryota; kingdom Metazoa; phylum Arthropoda; class Arachnida; order Araneae; family Pholcidae; genus Pholcus; species Pholcus phalangioides. Next base: position 15,699,241 of record NW_028301609.1, read on the forward strand.
AGAAACTCTAACTATAGTTATAGTCATGATCGTAACATAATTTATAAATTGTTAGAATAGTCTTAATCCTTAATGTGAGTAAATAGTAGAAATTTTAGTGAGCTTCGGTGAAAATACGGGAGATAACGGGTTATCTTTTTATGTGAAATATATATTCGGGACAAAGATAAAATTACGAAATATGACAGTGTATATTGAGGCAGTGTATTATATTTTATCATAATTATTTTTCGAGATAATTGCACTTTCATTGGGTTGCTATTTAGATGTATTTGACATTCATATTGTTCCGGATAATGTGTCTCAAAAGCACTCGAGATAGCAAAGCACGAAGTAATTTTAAAGACAACACAGATTTATTTTACAGAACTGCTGTGTACAAGTATTCACAAGCAGAGATTTGACGCTAAAACAGAGAGAAACACACGGCTTCTCACTGACGCACACAAGAGTTTGTCTTTTCTTAACTCAACTACCCATAACTTCTGCTTTGGCGGCGCTTTTATGCAGGCCAAGAAGAGTCGGGAAGCTTCTGTGGAACGATAATTCTCTTTCTACAAAGTTCTCTGGCTTCATGACGTCGCCAAATTATCGCAGTTTGTCGCCAATTAGATTTACAGAGAAGAAATACGTTATTTTCATTTTTCATGAGATAATGAGTATTTGCACTAATTACAGGCGAAAAATTACATAATCTTATATATAAATGTGAAAGTATGTATGTATGTATGTATGTATGTATGTATGTATGTATGTATGTATGTATGCTCTTTATACAAATCTACAGTTTTAGACCGATCGTCGCCAGATTTTGCATATATACCAAACAGGTCCGGGATTGAACCGTAGGCTACTTTAAAAGTTCGTCAGAGCTGGGCAAATGCCCGAAATGGGCAAAAAACTGTCGGGCAACAATGGTTTTGGGACCTCAACAATTACTTTCTCGGAACGTTTACTTTGGCTACCGTGGTTTCCAACAATGCGTTTCAGACGGGAATATATGCCTTTACAATGGTTTGTCACACCTTTAATTCTGTTATTATAACAGTTTGTCACTTTTCCAATTTATTGCATTAATTAATTGCAGAAAACCCGGGAAGCGCCGGGTATTTCTGCTAGCCTATATACAGGGTGTCCTGTAAGTGATAGTGCGGCCTTTATCTCATCAACCGCCCATCGTATAGGTATAGTTTCAATTTAAAAAATGCGTAAAAGGCGTTTGAATAATATTCGCTGCATAAGCTGGACGTATGACGTCGCTAACAACAGAGAACCACAACTACGCTGACAAAACTGGGAATAAAAATGTTCAACGCCAACTGATGAACTCAATGCTTGCCTCAAATCATCAACACTCTGGCACGAAGTTAAAAAATTATCATTATCCACCAACATGCGAGTTCAACTGCAAAATGACTCGGCACTGCTATCATTTTCACATCAGCTGACCAACCAGTAGACCCAAGCACTGGACCGATTACGTTCCCAAATGGATTTTGCCAGTTGTTAAACTCAGTTCAAGAACTTGCAGACAAAGTCTTCCCAAAAATTTAACAAAATGACCAAAACCATGAGTGGCTTTCTCAGAGCGATTCTGGCACCGAAAAATGACAGTGTGAACAAGATCAACGAAAAAATCCTAAAAATTATTCCAGGAGACTCCACATCTTACAAATCGGTTGACACTGTCACAGACACAGCGCAGACATTTAGTTCTGTATCCTCCAGAATTTCTGAACTCCTTTGGATATTCCGGGTGTACCACCACACAATTTGACCCTCAAAGTCGGAGCACCTATAATGCTTTTAAGAAATTTGGACACACCGAAACTCTGCAATGGCACCAGACTCTGCGTGAAGAAATTGCACAATTGCATCATTGAAGCAACGATTCTAACTGGATGTGACAAAGAAAAATGTCTTCATTCCGCGTATCCCAATTATCACCGAAGAAATGCCATTCACTTTCAAGCGATTACAGTTCCCGATTCGTTTAGCTTTTGCCATGACAATCAACAAAGCGCAAGGCCAGTCGTTAGCAGTGGCAGGTATCAACCTACTTGAGCCCTGTATTTCTCACGGACAGCTTTTCGTCGCCTGTTCGTAATCCCAAAAATTTGTACATCTACACACCAGATGGAAAAAGAAAAAATATTGTGTATCCACCAGCGATTGCCTGAAGATTTTAATTAAAATATTTAAAAATAAAAGTAATTTTCTCTTACTTGATGCAGACATTTTTTTTGATTAAGAAATAATTAATAAGCTATACGTATATAAATTTTTTACGGGGCGGGCAACGTCGCCGGGTATCAGCTAGTAAATGATAAATAAGGACTAAATAAATAATTTTCGTAACATTGTTTTTTGGCATCTCTTTTCAGCCACTTCGTTAGGCATTTTGCCTGTTGTGGTCGTAGTATTCGTATAATATACCATAGCATAGGATAATATGATCACCTAATGTACATCAGTCTGTGGCCTTTGAACAGTAGCAGTATCTCATTTCTGGCCTCTTTGACTACTGTTTAACTTGGCTCTCTCAACTGAAAAAGTTCTGAAAATGAAAACAAATTAGTCTAATGTAGATGATAAAATATTGAAAAAAAGAAAAGAAGTTGGAGCAATCCCTTTTTTGCGGAAAACTGATTGTAGCGTCAAAATGGCGGTTCACGTGTTGGCCTATACCGTACACATAATGAGGAACAAGAACCGAGATATCTCCGTCTTGTTACGAACAGTATTTTCCATGCAGTATATTAAAGAAGCTTCTCTCTCCATTTTTTTGTTTCATGATTTATATGAAGGTCGAAAAGAAATCATTAGGCCGTCCGTCGTGTTTTTCTTTGGAATTTTGCGGCTCATTACACACTGTACACAACGTGGGGGAAAAAATTGATCGGCCGCCTAATCAATTTACCTTCGAGGCATCAATGAGCCTAACGAACGTCTCGCATAAGATAAAATAGAGCAAGTGAGATAAAATAACATTTCTCGAATAAAAAAGCGGCCGAAAAGCAAAATGTGTGTGTTTCGATTTGTTTTATGTTTCAATTACCGGCAGAAATGATCTTCGATTCAGCCGTTGAAGGCGTTTATTATACATGATGTTCAAAATTAAGAGAACATACAGGGTGATACTTCCAGTGATTAACATTTTTATCATTTTTCCATGTTATTTATCCCTTTTTTTATAAAAGTATTATTTTATTGAATACACACATGCTTCTGAGAAAATTGGTGCGAGAAAGAATAAAAGTTAAAATGTCATGTCCACTCCTTAGTTGACACCAGACATATCGGATACAGTAGTTTATTTTTAGCCTTTTCTTATTCTCATCGCTATTCGAAAAAACATGCCTCTAGTGGTAACAATGTCTGCTAAGGAACGTAAAATTCATGAAAAAAACTCGAATAAACATACAGATATAATATTTTATACTACGTAAGCCGGAGTAACTTCCCGGATTGATAAACATTAAAAATCTTTTCAGCAGAAATGTTAGAAACATTGATTTTTCATAAAACGGCAGGAAATGAATATTTTCTTAAGTTTTGAAAATTTTATTCATTGAGACATGTCAGAGACACGGTTTTCATACCCAATTCAACGTAAATACAATTTAACACTAGAAAGATCACGTCGATTTTTCATAACGAAGCATATTAATTGCTGAAATCCCGCTAGTATTTGTCACTTCCAGTGGAGATCGTGATAAGTACGGAGTTATGCAAGACGTGTCAAAGGATAGCGCTGTGACGGCCCAAAGAAATTTTTTAGCCGTGAAGAGACCGGGAAAGCCTTGATCGGGATCATCGTTGTGGCCGTGATTATAATTATCACTTTATCTAGCCTTGCATTGAATGTGTACGACGGCCCCAGCTTCAAATTTAGAGGAAACTGTTCCCGTTCCCGACCTCTTGGTGATAGTGTTTTTTTTCACGAAATGTAATACAATTTATGACATTCGTGTTTTTGTCAATAACACACCGACGATAAAAGGAATTAATGTAAATTCCAGACAAATGTATAAACTTATCGAGCATGCAATCGATATCTTGATATGAATAAATAATCGAACTGAATAAATTTGTGGTCTGTCTCATTTTTTGAACTACGCGTGAAGGTTATTCACATAACATTTTAATTAATATATATATAAAATCATTTAAGAAATGTAAGATCTTCAAACGACAAAATAAACAATTTTAAGTAAATAAAAATCAAATAACGAAGATAATAAAAAAAACGATATATACTGTAGATGAATAGTAACGATAAAAACATAAAGAAAATAAAATGTTGACACAAAGATAATAAAAATCAAATAGATAAAATAAAGAAAAATTAAAATTTTTGAATAAAAGTTTGAGTAATTAATAAAGTCAAACATGTAGAATAAGTTGGATAAAATAAAATAAAGTGAAATAAATAAATTTTTAAGTGTTTGAAGTGAATAAAAAAATAAAATAAAAGCCATGAATAAAGTGACATAATGAAAAAACTAAAATAGAAATAAAATAATAAAGTGCGGAAAGACACAATATCTTTCTTATTTATGTGGTATAAGAAGTGATGTCTAAAGAATGAGCTTTTTAAGGGTGTAGTTACAAATCTCGTTTCGTTATGGAAGGAAATATAGAAATATTGACAATGAAAACTTGTGTGTGTGTGTTTTTGTGCATATTTTTGGTATCTAATCTCTTAAAGATCCAAAGACGATGGATAAAAATAATAACGCTTGGAAAGTGAGCGTTTTTTTTGGATCATGTTTGATTAATTTTTAATATTTTTTTTATAAAAAGGCTCTTCTCGAAGCAGCATAATTTGAACACTAGTGGCATCATCATTAACCACAAACGAACTATATCTTTTCAAACTTGAGGATTGAAAACAGCTAGAGAAAAATCTTGGTTAGTTTGGTGCCAAAATTGACATTTTCGCCGTAATTTGGCGACTTAATTTTTTCTATTTTAAATTCATTTCTAATACAACTTCATGTCCAAAGAGAAAATCGGGATGACATTTGATACAATTTTTTATATAACGACATAGTGAATAATTTTCACGGAAGTTAAATATCGCTAGTGCTGCCATCTAGTATCGTCATCAACGTGGGTCACGTGATCGACCATCTTGAGAAAATTTTTAAAAATTTATTTAAAAAAAAGGTTTGTGGAAAATTAGTGTGAAAATAATTGAAAAACAGTAGATATGGTTCACAATATTCGCCCTTTTCACCAATAACTCCGTGGACGATCGTCGATCACAGGCACATGAAAATTAAGAGCGACGCATTTTTTTTATATTTTAATATACGTACTATCATTTTTATATATTTATTTTATAAGACACTTTCGCAATTCTGTTCGGTTCAGTGGTTAGCACACTATCCTGGAGAATGAAAGACTTCTTCAGTTGTCATGGGTTCGAATCCTGATAGGGCACTAAAATAGTTTTTTTTTCCAAATAAATAGGACCAACCGCGATTTTGAAAATATATCGGACATTTCCCAGACAACAAGTAGTCTGGTTCGAGAGGTGCGAAATCCGGAAAAAATACCGCCATTTTGAAAATATATCGGACATTTTCCAGGCGACGGGAAGTCTGGCTCGAAAGGTGCGAAATCCGGAAAAAAAAGGAAGTCGGTCAAAAACACGCGAAAACATTTCCGGTGGCGCCATCTAGCAGCGAAAATTGGCATTAAAGTACCTCAAGCGACCCCAAGACTACTCGGGTCCTCCTTTTTGATATCATTTCAATCGTCCTCCTACGTTTTAGGAAATTCGTCCTTTTGTTCTATTTTTGAGATTTCCGGAATTATTTTTGTTTTTTCCTGGGGAATTTTTTTTTCACCTGAAACATATATCTCTTGTTTTTTCCCCCCACACATTTTTACATGCTTTGACCAATCGCCATCGAAATGCACAGAATACAAGAACTCAATTTGCCTCAAAGCAATTGATGTTTCGCCCAATTTGTCTCAAAGCAGGAAAAATGTTTTGCCCAATCTGCCTCCAAGCAGGGGGCAGATGTTTTTCATAACCGTAACATACCTTTTCAGATCACCAGTGATCACCAGTTTACTCACCAGCAGCTAATGCCATATACTGAACTGGCAAGGTAGGGAGGGATGCTAACTCTTCCATTTAGAAATAACAAAATAGCACGCAGACGACACTCAATACTAATTCCAATGACCTATGATGAAATCGTGTCAAAAAAGAAACGATCTCGACAAAAAAAAATTCTGAGGGTGGAGAAAGAAAAATTTTCGCCCTGCTCTAGGCAAAGTAATGAAACTGACCAGACTGTGAACAATTAATTCATTTGTGATGAGGGAGATGGATTGTTGTTTTATTTTATAGTGGTTCTCTCTCTGTTTTAGTTGGGAGTGATAATTGTGGTGACGGATGTATTTTTTGTTAGCATAAGTAATGCTATTTGTTGCAGAAATTGGGAAAAATAACGTTACCAAAGGGTGTGCGCGCGCAAGCAACCCCCCTTTTCTTAGTTTTCGAATCTGGTAACCCTAACTGTTGGGGTTCATGATGTTATCTTATGAGTAAATACGGCCATCTCATTTTGCATCTGGGTTTATTATGGAGAAATTTTCAATGGATTTTATTGTTATGATAAACCCGGTCTTTTGATGTGATCGCATCATGCAGTAGCTGTAATTTGATATCCTGTACACACTAACAAATACTTATTACTTACCGAGTTCAATGGAAATATTCTGGGCGTCTTCGACTTCAGAAGTTTGCCGTCCGCCATTTTTAAGCGATATCTTTCGATATCACGAGTCGCGTCTCTGCGGAATCGCAAACTGTTCCTTGTTCGTCAATAAATGATGCATCACGAGTAGATGCAGAGAGTTGATGAGACGGCAAAGAATAGAAAGGCAACGTAATGTCACGCACGGCATCAACATGAATACCATTCGAAAACTTATGTATTATTCTCTCACTCTCGGGGTATCTGTAATTGTAGGGACGTCGTTTCGTGTAAAATTGATGGGACTCCCTCTCAGGACTTTGTCATATTCGACCGATCGTGCTCGAGAGATATATACCATGCAACAAAATGCAACACGAACCACATTAATAAGCGCCTTCTCTTTGCCGAATAAACATATCGTATACGAGTGAATGTACTGAATGTAAACGCGCAACAAAATCGGTTGCAATGACATTAACAATTAATGGACACATTGGCGACATACAGACGGCTGTAACGTATTTAATGTAGTCCCACAAGGAATATTGTAGAGTTCATGGTGGCATTTATTTCGGTTCAGCTTCAATATATCTCTACCATGCCAATGCTATTCGGAAATATAGGCGTTTTTCTCAGCCCTCGACACATCGAGGAAAGATAATTATGTCCAGGTGAACTTCGGAAAAGAAAAAGTTGCTAGATTTCGCCACACGCTAGCGCACGTGGGGAACGAACGAAGAAGCCGACGCAACAGCAAAAGCAGCGACAATCAATGGCACACAATTAATCAAAATATTATTGCCACCATCAATAGCAAAGCAAAAGGCAAGAAAAGAAATAATCGATGTATGGCAAACCCGATGGAATGATGCGAAAACCGGGAGAAGTGTCCACAAACTAGTACAAATGGCGTCCCTGAGCTGAACAGGGACAAAAATAATTGAAGACTTATTTATTCCCGAAATTATTTCTTTTATTAACTACTAATTTTGATTAGTTCTGAAATAATTCTTTCACTAATTATGAAAAGTTTATAATTAGTTACTGATTAAATTAATTAATTCTGAGTTTAATTTTAATCTGAAATCACTTTAAATGATTCATTAATTATTTATTTCGGTAATTCTGAAATTATTTCCATTCTCAATATATCTTGAAATCATATCTTTCAATAATTATATAATTATTATTTTGTTATAGATAATATCTATCAGAAATAACGAAATAATTTTTCTCATTGATTCACAAGTTTAAATCAAATCGAAAATTCTAAAATTATTCCTTTCAGTAATCCTGAATTTTCATTTATTCTGGAATTATTTCTTTCACATATTCTGGAATTAATAGTTTTTCAATATTTTCAACCATTTTCTAAAAATGATCAGCGGGCCACAACAAAAAGCTCCGAGGGCCAAATGTGGCTCGCGGGCCATGCATTGAAGACTCCTGATCTATACCATCGTCACGGACCATAGGTTGAGAAACGCTGCAGAAGACGAATTCGTTCAGCAAATGCTGCGATTTGTGTTCCGAACTGAAATATTTACGATGAATAAAAGTAGGTATCTTTTTTTATGGTATGGTGTAGATCTGCTGATGCCGGGCCGTGGTGCCTTGAAGTTTGGTGACCATCGCAATGGGGAGCGGTGCCTTTTCCAGTTGTTGCAATCGCCGAGTTTTTTACTTCTCCTTGCTGTGATTGTAGAATCAGTCGATATTTTTTGTGTGTAAATCGCCTGTTGAAGGAGGAAAATGGCTGTTCTCTCGAGAAGATTCTTATAAGAAAGACGAAAGAGTTTTTCTTTTCGCAGAAGATCGATATGATCAATCAGTTGAGCCTCGAATTCAATGACAATTCGAGGTCCCATCGTAAAGGTACTTCAATTCGTTCCCGCAAAAAGGAAAACGATCGAGAGGGAGTGATCTTATTTCCGAGAGAATCTCCCTCAGTGAAAAAGAGATTTTGCTTTTCATCTTTTTCCATTTTTCTTCTCTAAATTGTTTTTTTCGGCTGAAGAATTCATCCTCCTCCATTTGGGCTACATTCAAAAAGTCGGGAATAACCAAGACCCGATTTCCTTCATGGGAAACATAAAAAATATGGACTCGGGGCCCCATGCTTTGAGGGGCCCCCCGTAATTTATAATATAATATATTTTACTCAAATTTTTATAAATTATATAGTAAAATTTTGGAAAATCAAAGAATTTCCCCTAAATCACATCATATTATTTCCAAAGTGTCCATTATTAGCAAACCCTCTTAAATATCAATTTTAGTCTTAATACCGATCACAGCATAAATATTCTACTGCAACACGACAAAAATTTGTGTCATTGTCTTTTGCTCGATTCCTCAATTCCACATCTTTTAGGCCGTCCGTAAAATGATTTATCAAACGATGACAACAAAGTTTGCATGTTTGTATCAACATGAAATCCTGAAATCTTCATAGCGATTCCGTACATTTGCAATGCGAAACTTTATGCATCTGATCTTGCAAACACGATGAACTGTAACAGTCTTCATCTTGGGTACAGGTTGGTGGCACAAATGTTAAATAACGCTAGAGGGTTAGAAGAGACGTTTCCAAATGTTGAGACAGCGTCGAATCATCATTGACAACATCACCAATATCATGCTGTTCTAGAGAAAGATCATTCTTCTTATTAAAAAGAATAAAATCATCAGCTCGCCCATGTCTTTTATAGAAAAACTGCCATCTCTTTAGCTTTATTATGTACTGAATCTGAGAGAACTCAAAAATTAGATTTTGATGACATTATGAATGATTTAATTTTTTTGATGATATTATCAAGTGCGAAAAAAACATTTATTGTAAGATATATGTTCATAGAAAAAATATTCTCATTTAAAATATTTTTTTTTATATCCTTTTTTATATGTTCACAAACAACATGCACTTTATATGATGTGTTCACAAACGACATTTGCTGACGTATCAAACCTCTTCGACCACAGTCGAGTGGACCCCTACAATACCTCTTTTTCCCAAGGCTCCATCAAGTCGAAGTCGGACAGTGGGTGTAACGTAATTTTACAAATTTACATCGCTTCTAATTTTTGAAATCATGTATGCTATCAGAATGAACGAGATGCGTACGTGAAGAGGACGAATAGAAAGTTCAGAACAGTACAATATAAAGCCCCCAAGGGTCCATACAGTTCGAAAATACATTGTGTCAAATAGATGTGTTTGTGTGGTCAGCAGCCTCTTGTCTCCACAGACACCTTCACTCACTTGAACCCTTTCTATCTTTAACTTGATTCGTATTGTTCAGTCATTTTGGCTGATATTTTTTTGCTCATCAGGCGGGTATCTCATCTCATTGACTGGAGCTCACGCACCCCGATGGGGTCTGATATGGACCAAATTAAAATAGACTGGTTCAGCCTTAAAAAGCCCGATACTTATCAAAAAGGCATTACTTCTGTCTTGCTTTATGAAAGATTCTCTATTAAATGAGTTATGATTGGCATCATTCGTTCATCTCGTAAACACACACTGTCATCCTTTCGGACGAGAGAGAGGGAACATGATTGGACAATTTTCAACGTAAACACGTTGAATAAATAATTCGGATGATGACGACGGAACTGAAGAGATGAACTTCTCTTTGGATAAAGGTTATACCATTATAATGATACGTCTTGCCTTTAAAAGACGCTCCGATGATTGATGGTGGACGTGTTTACGTGCACAAAAGCCATCTTGATTTATTGCGAATACGTATCTTATACGTGTATAAAATATGGACAAGATTCAAAATGTCCATCCCTCGTGGATGATGAAGTACTTTTACCGCCATAAAAGATGGCTCCATCGCGTATTTTTATATTGTATACGTAATGGTGAATATTTTATTATATACGAGTTAGTTGGGTTCATTTATTAAGATCCATGCCAGGTCCATCTATTAAAATCGGTGCACGTTCATCTTCGTGTGCGGGAAATTCATCACAAACAATTCCCTTCCACACAATTCGAAGAAAGGAAAATTCACCAACAAAGAATTCATCGACAAAGTGACATAATGCGTTAGCAGCTAACTTCGCCGAGGAATATGGACGAGGTGCATCTGGGGTTAAGTAGTGAGTAAGTAGTTGCGCAAATGAGCAGGTGAGTGAGCGAGTTACTTTCAAGCGGTCACTCCATCAATCGCTCCCTCACTTGCTCATACGGTTGCTCACTCACTCGTTCAACCACTCATTCATAGTGTCACTCAACCACTCACTCGGTCACTTACTCAATAGGTAATAACTCATACACTAGACCACTCATTCACACGGTCACTCACACTGTCACTCGACCACTCATTTATACGGTCAGTCAACCGCTCACTCCTTAGTAAATCTCCTACTCACTCACCCAGTTGATCAATAGTTTATTTACCAACTTATTCGGGTAACGTTATGAGGAATTCTCGCTATGTGTGTGCCACCATCTGTTTTCCGAATTCGGTGGAAAACCAACTCCAACCGACTATCATTGTGCAGCCTGTGAGGATCGAACCCGGGTTCCCTAGATGCGAGTCCATCAAGATGCCCACACGACCACACAGCAACGGCAGTACCCTTCTGAACCGAATGCTTCTTTTCATTCTCCTGCACATATGAACAGTTTTTTCCTAGTTTGAAGAAGTCGATCGAACTGTTGCCAATGGTAAAGCGGTTTTTTTTCGGGCCTAACCCTATTACTTTTGGGAAGATTATCTCCTGAGGGAGAAAGATAAGTCTTGTTTGTTCATTACTTATCATCACCATAATCCCGGAAGTATTTAACCCTTTCATTCCCACCGGGACATGCAGGTCGTCCCATAAATTCGTAATTAGTTTAAAAATTCATAAAAATAAGAGGAATTTGTATATTTGGGACTTTTTGAAAAAACTTATTCTCACACGAAAACAGGGATTTTTTTTTTTGGTACAGGAAAAAAAAAAAACTCAGTTGGAATTTTCGTCAATAGAAGGAGCTGCATGAAAGCAAATCACTAGAATTATGCAAATTAGAGTTCTATAATACAAATACAACGCCACAACGAGCAAAATGCCCAACGAGGTGGCTGAAAAAAAGATGCCCATAACAAATATGGATGTCAATATTTTACAGCGGTTTGCAAAAATATTGAATTTTTTGTCAAAATTCACAAAAGCTGCCATTTATCAAAGAATAGTATTTTGTGAACCTTAAAACTTTTAGCTTAATTTCACAAGTGGTTTTTAGTTTTAGCTTCATTGTATGTCGTCAGTACGGGTAACCAAGTTACACCTTGTCAAATCGTATGTAACTCAGTGTATCAAAAATTACTTCAGTCTGTAATATATTGTGCGTATATTTTTTCTCCTTTTTTACACCTCATCTTGCATAAGTGAATAAATTTCTTTTTGGAGAAGAAAACTTTTCGCTCATTACAACATAGTAGTTATAGCAACACTCAGTACTCTTTCAAATATATGCTGTAGGTTTCAGTGGCGTCCAATGTCTCTGGCGCAAGTGCTGAAAAAAAAAACTAATTTTTTGAGAACATTTTATGAAATATTTCAAAAACTTGTAGAAATATTTCAGAAATTTCATTGGTTTTCCTCGTTTTATACGGTATTATGATTAAAACCACATTGTTATAAAAAAAGTGGGTCGCACCTAGTCAGTTGGCTCAGACGCCGTGGTGGTCGAGTCGTCATAGTGACGGACTCACATCACGATGGCCTAGAACCTCACCGTCACCACAGTGGTGGTCGGCTAAAGTTGGTTTTCCGTGGTTTCCAATTTCAGGGCGTGAATGCAAGTCGATATCCCCGTTAAAAAGTCTCGCCACAGAGAGCAACATGCCTAGAACGATACAGTTACTCAATGGTAACACTTCGTTTATAGCTTAAAAATTCATGGCAGATGACAGCAGTACCTATAACAAGTATTACACGGAAACAAACTTCACGTTAGGTTTACAACACGAACACGCACATTCCAATATGTAATAATTCGTTAAATGTTCCGCAGAGGAATGTGGACGAGGTGCATGTGCGGTTTCTTAGTAGTAGCCAGTGGCCTTAATTGGGCTCCAGTGATGGTAGTTCTGATCTCGTGATTTAGCTCACGATATGGCTGTGTCATGTTAACATTTGCATCAATGTCAACAAAGACCTTTGTCAGCCGAATCCGTAATCTTTGGCCGAGGTAGAAACATCACGAAAAAACTCTTCGTTAGCGGATAAATTTGTAAGCCGAGGTGTCACTGGAACTGGATATTTTTATCATTTTTTTGGATTGGGCCCGTATGAAAATTTTCATTTGTTTTAGAATCTATTTTGAAGTTCGAAATCATTATTTTATGGAAGTGCTTCTGTCGCAATTTCCTTTCTTTCTTTCTGCTGATATTTTATGGTATTTTCATTTAATTTCACGTAAACTGGGAATTTTTATTCCTTTTGGACACCTTCCCCCCCCCCCTCCACGAAGCACTGCTTATAATAATCCTATTAAAGCATAACGAAGCCTCCGAGAGCGATTTCGGTGATTTTTCTGAGCGGAAGAAATTTTCTAGAGCAATTTTTACTCGCGGATTTAACGCGCTTCCTTTAGCTTTCTTTTATCAGCAAAAGCTATTCGTGTATCCAGAGATGAGGCAGCCTTAAAATTTGAACTCATTGCCAATTAATTCCATCGTGGTATCGTTAGTTACGCCGTTTTCTTTTTCCTTTGAGGAGAGAAAGTACATACTTATAACCAAAGTTATCGTTTCCGCTAAAAAGTTTTAGCGGGAGAGAGAAGTGATGAATGGATTCATCATGAAATGCGCCGATTTTCCAAACTCATTCCTTCGATTATGTTCCCCCTTATCCAGCGCATCGAACTTATCTGATAGCGACGTAATTTATTTAAAGCGAAGTGAGTGATTTTACTGTCGTATACGCAGGTTTCTTCAGATAAAATATACAATTTTTCCCGCCATTAAAACTCGCGCAAAATCAATTTAGGTAACTTCCAAATCAAAATATGAAGGTCGATCATCGCAATGTCTACGGTGACTTCCTCTTAAGGAGCATGCACCCAATCATCACCTTTGCTTCTGGAATGAAGCACTAATAATAATTTTAAACTAATAATTTTAACACTACATCTATGAAGTCCCAATCTTCCTCTATTTCTCGACACTCATTTTTTAAACCGATTGAAGGAGCCTGTGTTGACTCAGGAGCTTCATCCCTTTTTTTTAATTTCATACTACTTATACGTTTGATAAATCCAATGCAAATAGGTACGAGGTTAGCGTATACAGGGGCGTCGGAAGTGTTTCGAAACTGTGGGTGCTCGTCTTTAGTTTTATATCGGAAATTTTTAATTTCTGTATCAATTCTGGGGGTGCTCGGATTCATGTCACAAATTACCGTGGGTGCTGGAGCACCCACAGCACCCCCGGCTCCGACGCCGCTGAGCGTATACATCCATTGATTCTATTTACCCCAAAACAGGAAAAAAGGGTAGAAAGTGTAACCTTAATTCCTACTCTTCCCGAAGAAATATCATAATTACAATGTATTAAAATGCCAGGTTGAATAATAAGAAAGAAAGAACTTGGCACCCAAATATTGATATTACATCGATTCGAGCTTTCAGAAATGGTTGAAATGTAACAGGACACAAGTGGTAGCAACATGATCACAAACCATAAAAACTTCTCCATATAAAGTTTTTTTTCGTAACGTTACAAGAGCAGCTGGAGCACCAGGCACATTTTCACTGAAAAATAAAGCACGAAAAAAAATATTCAGCAAGAGACCGTTTCCAGAAGCTAACTGAAATTTACAAACCATGTTTGATTCCACTTACCCCCAAATATCCACTTACCTCAGTTTATCTTATACATTGTGAAGCATAAGCGTTAAAACTGTAACGTATTTTTGTTCATTTCGTGTTTTTCTCTTCTTTTTTTCCAGGTGTTTTTAAAGAAGTGTCTCCTGTCCAAAACCAAACACTATTTCATCGGAATCTCAGAAATCATTAGAGAATATCATGGACCATCATGTGCAGTTACTTCAACGAAAGTGATGACACGTAAAATGACCTATTTTGAAGTTCCTTCAAACACAACGATGAACCGATGGTTATCTATACGACAAGGAAAGTCATGAAATATATTTGAATATGATGTCTCAGCTAAAGTTGCTCATTTCTATTGATCGTCGAAATTCATGAAATACGTCATTTACGAACTTGTTGCCTGCTTTTTTCGGCTGAAACATTAATATTCTATGTAAGCGTCCTTCGATACTCGGCAGTCAGTCTAGAAACTATTGTGATTGACTGCGGGTGGCTCATTGAAGGAAAGGGTGGTTGTCGAAACAAACACTGGATCATGAATATCGATGAATCGTCTATATTTTTAAGGCTTAGATTTGCTACGAGAAAGCCTTAAACAACATCGGATAATTTAAGATTGCGGAGGTGGAATATGAGGATATTTAAGGTCGAGCGCGCATGCCCCTTACGTCAGTTTCGCATATCTTATCTGTCAATTTGAGAATGAAATGAATCCTTAGGTACTGTTTGTGACGAAGACGGTGCTGAACCATCCGATGCTCGTCCCTGAAATAAGACATTTATTTGCTTTGGTGCAACTTTGAGATGTCCGTGGCGTGTTGGCGGTGGTGAAGTCACACCAGCCATGTACCGGGGATGGACAACATGGTCATTAGCGTTTTTCGCCCTACTCCTCATCCTCTTCCTGTCTTTCTGTCCCAGAGACTGCGTTGCTTTCCTTCTAGAGGGATCTCCGACGTCTTACGCCCAGTTCAAAAAATGGCACGGTGGCATCACAGACAGCATATCTTTCGAATTCCAAACGACGGAGCCGAACGGGTTGCTCCTCTACGCCGACGACGGTGGATCGACGGATTTCGTCGAGTTAAAACTCGTCGACGGTGCCCTGAGGCTGAGGTTCAACCTCGGTGGTGGAGCGCAGATGATAACTGCCGGGAGGAATCTCCACGATGACCAGTGGCACAAGGTGGACATCGTCAGGAATGCCGAGGACACGCAGCTCAGGGTCGACGACGATCTTCAGAGTCGAGTGTCCAGGGGTCCCGAATACGTGTTCGGCAACAACAGCGTCAACAGCCACGTCTACATCGGCGGCATCCCCAGCTGGTACAGCGCTAAGCTGATGCAGCTGTCCCTGCCGCAAGTTTTCTTCGAGCCACATCTAAAGGGTAGTCTCAGGAACCTTGTTTACGCTAGCGAGGAAGGGCCGCCGAGGCACCAGGACGTCATCGAATTCAAGGGAATTAGATCTAACCAGCTGGACGCCTGCCAGCACCACGATCCTTGCCAGCACGGCGGCATCTGCATCAGCACTGACAGTGGCGCGATATGCGACTGTCGCGCCGGAGAATATGGAGGAAACTTCTGTGAGAAAGGTGAGCATGCGTTCGCATATGCATGTAAACATTCAATGTTTGTAATCATTTTTGCTTAGTTAAATGACGTTAATTGATGGGCAGCGTGAATATACACTATACAGGGTGTCCACTTTTACCGTTGTCCAAGGGCTATTTTCCGAACGGTTGGTTTTAGAGACAATTTTTAGTTACAAAAAGATGTTTCAAATGATGTCACCAATCATCTTAAATGCCGTTCAAATGAAAAAAAAAAAATTAACAAAAAGGACACAGATATTTTCTGGGTAATATGCTGAGTTGCACTTGAAAAGAAAAGTCATATTGTCTCCGCCGGAACTCGAACCCAGAACGTCTTGCACACCGGCAAGCACTCTACCATCTACACCACTGGAGACACGACCTTGCTTTCATTATTTCACGCACTGTGGTGCTGAAGTAGAGGCACAGTAGCCTCTATTAACTTCAGGAAATGGCCCCCAGGTGGGATGGTAGAGAGAGAGATTAAAATGTTTTTTTCTTCAGCCCAAGATATCAAAGAAACGGATAGTTTCTGGATATTACGCTAAAAGCAAACAAAAAAAAACCGTCTATGTGTGTGGGGGAATATTATGAATGGAAAACATTGAATTGTCAATATTTTTAAATTTTATTGTATAATTATTTGCGTATCATTTAATGTGGTGATAGAAGTGAAAAATAAAATGTGTGAATATTCCATTGGTTCTGATTCAGAACTTATACATTTCTCTGAATAGATTTATTCCAAATAAATATTTGTAGTTAATGTTTAGAGTAATGTGGGTGAACAAGCACGACTCTGACAGCATAAAAATACTAGGACCACGTATATACAGGTGTGCCATACATTTTTAAATAGTGTAAAAATTCATAAGCATTGAAGGAATTTGCACATTTGAATGCGGTTCGCAAAAAAGTTATTCTCACAAAGGGCGAATTTTTTGGAACAGAAAAAAAACTTATTAGAAATGTTTGTTAGTAGAGAACACTGTAAACCAGTCCTGTGTTATTGAACCCGAAACTTTCTACAGTGTCTTTTGTGTCCGAAACGTTCGTAAAGCTTCAGCCGTAGATTCGTGGCTGAGGTAAAATAACTAATTCATCAATATTGCTTTATCCACCAATGTCAATATCACAATGGAAACCTGATGTAAGAAAAATTCAAAAACGAACTGTTAGTTGCACAGCCCGCATTTATAGAAATCTAATTTGCATATTTCCAGTGATTTGCTTTTTCGGTCAGCGCCCTCGATCAAGGAAAATTCGAACTAATTCTTTTTCTGTACAAAAAAAATCCCTCTTCGTCAGAATAACTTTTTCGTAAACCATATTCAACCAATATACCAATTTCTTCAATTTTTATGAGTGTTTCACACAGAATACTATTTGTACGTCTTAGAGACGTAGAGGTATAAGCAGTTAACGTCCAGTTTTATGAGTTTTTATTTTAGTTATTATTCCAGTGCTAAACTATTTACGAATTTGTGGGGCACCTCACACACACACGCGCGTTCCTGCATGCACCAATTCGTTAGAAATTCCCCAGAATGATGTTCATAAGGTGCATATGAGGTTAAGTAGTTATTTATTGGTAACAACGTTGGTTAGAACTGGCTTGATAGCAGGGCCGTCTTAAGAGCATCATAGGCCCCCGGGCCAAGTGGCTTTTCTGTGGCCCTACCTAGTAAATTCTAGAAAATTTCAACCGGATTTCATTTTTGTGAGGTCCTTTTCTCTTGAGGTGCCCGGGTAGGCCCATGCGTTAAGACGGCACTGCTTGATAGTCTTTCTTTACCGTATCATTCAGTTCCGTTGGCCAATTTTGACCAATTCATGAAGTGACTGGCCAGCTTCTCCCACATTCGGCGCCGCGTTCATCCGTTATCCTAAAAGAATCACTGTTCTAATCAAATGTCCATCCACCTCGTTTTTTTTATTTTACATGATTATGAACATGAATGAGTTCGAGAACCTGTTTTTCGTAAATATTCTATGATATTGAATTCATTTCATAAACGTTATGGCGAGGAGCATCGGGGACACCTGACGAAGCCAAATCGGTTCATCATACAAATCGACATGTGCCATTAAAAGATAGGCTTCTCTGTATTTTTGGAAAAAAGAAAAGTAGGGTCAACTCCCTCTTTTGGTCGTTTACGAGGAAAAACATTAATTGAAATGGATTTCCGATTTTTTTCTCCCCTCCCGCTCGAAACATTGGGCGCCCATCATGAAATACTAAATGCTATCGGAAAAACATTCGATATATATTATTATACTACTATTAACAGCAAAAAAGAATATGGATATTTTCTCATCGGTTAGGAAAAATGAGCGATATGTATTATACTTATCGGAAAGCGTAACGAGCACTTAAATACATAAATGGATTGTCATCGATATTTTCTTCTATTTTATTCCTATTGTATGTGTCGTATCTTTGGGAAAATTATTACGACTAACTCTTCGGAGACATTGTTTAGATCGAATCTTCGTGCGAACACGTGGCACGAGGGAGGGGACTGTCAGTGTCCACTCCCATTAATACACGTTTTATAAGACACTGAAAATAACACGGAACATAATCGACTCGAAAGTTGTTTGACTCGCTTATTTGTAGCAGAAATAATAACTGAGTTTTCGAGAGAAACACTCGATATGGCAATAACGTGAAATCGACGCGTAATGACTAAAGAATCGCACCATTTATTGATCTCTAAGTTGAGTTTTTCATCCAAGATATTTGCCTCAAATATATATTGAGTGTCCACTTTATTATGAACACCTTTGAGAGTTTTAAGCAAATGAGCTGCGATGTTATGCTGTTCTGTAATTTCGAGCATGTAAACATGATATTTGAACTCACACTTACCAGTGCAGATTCGATCAGGAATGTTTTTAAAGACTCCCAAGGTGTCGTACTCAAAAAATTATGAAAAAATTAAGAAAGTACATTCATCTCACCCAGAAATCACCTTCGGACCCTTTTATTATTAGAGACCAACAAAAAATTAAACGTGAAAAATATGTTTTTGATCAACTCTGTATCATAAAAAGCTGTAAATGATTTGTAAGCTTCATATAATATTTTCCTTTCTTTGCACAATACTTGTATGCATTTCGTGAAAATAACACTTATATCCAGGAAGATATTAGTGTTTCTCATAAAAATTCCAATTTTTTACTGCATGCATTTTTCTTATAACAATGCGGGGTTTTCAACCAATTCTTACGAAACTTACAGAAAATTTGACACTATATATGAAACACACTATAAAGAAATTTACTACGTGAAAATTCAGTGTTCGATTATAAATGAGAATTTGAAGTAAATGGATTTCCAATCACGCATGCGCAGGAAATGTAAATTTTATTTATTTTTCATAGTATGGTTGCCAGATATAAATATAATGCAACTGTAATTTAAATTACTTTATGAAATTATCTGGATGATAAATGATTTACCACTTATTAACTTCCCTAATCAATTTTGTCTCATTTGGAGCAGTAGAATACACTACAGAGCTCTCTGCAGTGGGAAAAATATTTCTCGCTAATCCTGTATTATGGAATCATCATTCTGAAACATCCCATAGTCTTCAGAGAAGAAAATATCCATCGATACAGATAAAAGTGGTGGTCCTTAACGCTTAAGCCCCTCCCATCATCTATAGATGATGAGCCTAGTAGCCTGCTCAATCACCTTGTGATGATTTCAATTGATTTTTTTTTCAAAGATGAAATCCTTAAAATACCGTATAGATGGCGTATGCATACAAGTTATGGTTTTTATTTATTATTTCTGTATTCTTTGACAGATATGTTTGTACTGTATGGGATGAGTGCACATGGGCTGGTGTAGTGGTAGAGTGTCTGCCCCCCCCCCTTCAATTGTTAGTGTGCTGGTAACAATGGGTCCGACCCAGATTTTGTGTTTGTATCATCCCTTTTTTTTTTTTTATTGTACTCAATTTGCAACGTCTGAGTTTGATTGCCATCTATCTTTCACAAAGGAAAACTGAAAAAAAAAAATTCACTTCCGCAGAGACGGGAACATTTCTCTGAATATTCGTGCACCTAAAGTGTTAAACATGCTAAAATACTCAGCAGACTTCATTTTATTGCTGACCCTAGTCCAGAACAACAGAAAGAACCTCAGAGCACTTTCCTCCCGAAGCTCGCTCGCACAGTATAGGTGTAATAAAATAGGTTACGACTTCTTTTTTGGCCAAGCAGTGTAAATCACACAATCCAATTTTTTCCAAACCGAAATGCATCATTTAATGGAAAATAATAATTTCCCACTCACCATATCCATTTCTTCTTTTGAAGGGGAAAAAAAAAAGAAAAATGAAGTAGAAATCGATTACAAAAATGAAAGCAAGTCTTCTTAACGAGAGTTACAAAATTATAATAATATAAAATTCCAAATTGATTTCATAAAATTTCTGAAATTCGAAACTCCGGAATGTCTTTTTCCCCCTTCAACCAAAGGATCACTTGTACTCATTGCAGAAACTCGATACGTTCTTGTTCCAACTTATTTTTTTCCACTTATTTTACAACTCCATTCGAATCCTAAATTATTAAATCCCGAGCCTCATGAATTCCCAGATACTTTATATATATATATATATATATATATAAAAACGATACACTCCGGATACTTGGGATTCCACCGGGAGTGAAATCGGAAAAAAGAAAATACTATTTTTTGGATGCAAGTATTTTAAAAATATTTCCCCGGAGCACTCGGATCACGTCCACGTTTATTTTTCTTTTTGTTTTCTTGCGCCATTTCTTTTTGGTTGAGCCGTTTTAAGGAATAGAAACAGAAAGAGCAAAGGAATATACTACTACTACTACTACTATATATGAATGGTTATAAATATATGACAACGCTGATGCGGCGGATCCCGAAGATGCTCGTGGTTTGAGGCTGGAGTGAGTGCATCCATCGCACGACATGCGATATCTCTCTCTCTCTCTCTCTCTCTAACACACACAAATGGTTGGATGGTTGTTGGAAGAGAAGAGCGAATGGGTGAGTGAGAAACCAGGGTATCCATGGCAACGGCGGCTGAATCCACACCCACTCCAGTTTTTTGTCCCTCACGTGGGAAGAAATTGCTGCTTTGGCTACTGGCCAAGCTACTTCTTCCACCTCCACGGTGTTATGCAGGGAACCGTCACTGCTCTCATGCTATTCGGCTATTGTTATAGTGAAGGAGCAAAATAAGAAGCGAGAAATATACGAACAGTAGTGTGTGTAGCTCGGGTTGCAGCCGCGGGTCAAACGTAAACAAACGGCCCTTCCATGTTTTTCTTTTTCTCTGCTTTTTATGTATGACATGAAGTTTCTCGAGCTTTTTCTTATGCGTTGTTTTCTATGTTCGATAGGTTTTTTTTCCCTCTTTGTTAGGAAAAATAACAGAAGCCATTCAATATCGGGAAAAAACGAACGCATAAATAAATAAGGAGTTAATTTTTCGAAAAAGAGATGAAGTCTCGATTCTGATCTGTTTTTAGCAAGAATAAAAGAACTCGGAGTCGAGTTTCTCACAAACAAGAGGAGCATTTTGATTAGTTTTGTAAAAATAATTCTAATAGACAGATAGGCCTGTGTCAACAACAAGGATCCAAGGATCCATTTGTTCCAAGACACGATAATTTTGTGATAATTTTTTTACTCAAAATCACAAAATTTTCCGTAGGATCAAGTTTAATCACCAGTTTTATCGTAGGGAGTGATAGACGATTCTTTTTCTATTCATTTTTCAAATGGACCTGTCAAATTTGGAACACCCCTCCTCTCCCGTATATGCACTTTTCTGTTGTGAATGTGATACTATGGAATGAAATGAGTGAGAGAAATATACATGATATCCGATCCCCGTACAGTGCATGCGATACTAAATTTCATCCCATATCATGCTTTTAGCAAGTCAACGATGCCATTTCTGCTATGATTCGACACATTTGTTTGTCTCCAGTGACTTGCCTTGTTGGAAAATTGTCTGTCGTGCCTAAAACTTGCATCTGTATGTGTGTGTGTTTGCATTGTGCATGATATAATTTATAGACTGTCCAAAATTGTTTGCACAGCAGATATTTCTGCAACCGTTGACGTTAGAAACATACTTTCGATTGCAAATTTTTTCAAATAAACGTGCAATAACTCAAGAGGTCTTACATTTTGCAAGGAGTCGTGACATGAAAAAATAGCAAAATGGACTTTTATGTTGATCCTGTGTGCTTAAACTTCCGATTAGTGAAATATAACTCTGAGAGGTCATTTTTACAAAAAATTGCGTATTTTTTAATGCAATATTAACGGAGATATTCAATTTTCAAGTTTTCAGCATTTATCGCCAATGATTGAGATTAAGGTTTAAAAATTTCGAAACGTAAATGCAAAGTTGTAAAAATTCTGTAATTATCCAAATAACTGTCAAAAATGTAATTGTTATTTATTTTCAGAGGCGTACCAAGGAGGGGGAGAGGTGGCACGGGACCCTTCCGCCCCCAACACAATAAAAAATTATTAAAAATATTTCTAAGTATCTTTGTAAAATGATTAAACTATCGAAATAAAGCACATTTGCATGCTATCTTGATCAGTTTCTGTTGATTCAAAATGCTTTTTGAAAAAAGGTTAGTCCGAAAATTCACTGGAAGAAATTCATTGTACCCTTCTGAATCAGAGTGTGCCCCTCGAAAGATCAATACTAAATATTACAAAAATTGAAATGGTTTCATTCACTACATTTGCGCACAGTCCCTAAAAATACTACTTTTGAGTCAAGAAAACTTGTCAACACAGTGCTAAGTTGCTAAAACATAGCAATTTTATATATTTAATATCTCAATA
This sequence comes from Pholcus phalangioides, assembly GCF_987345545.1. Taxonomy (NCBI): domain Eukaryota; kingdom Metazoa; phylum Arthropoda; class Arachnida; order Araneae; family Pholcidae; genus Pholcus; species Pholcus phalangioides. Next base: position 15,722,269 of record NW_028301609.1, read on the forward strand.
AATATTGCATTTAAAAAAATTGAAATTATTTTTATATATTTTCATTGCAGGATCAACATTTAAATAATTGAAAGTTTTAGAACACGGGGGACTATAAAAAGTAAATTGTTTAATTTTTCTGGAAATGACTCCTCAAAAACAAATTTTGTGATTTTATGCAATTGCACATCATTTGAAACTTTTTGTAAAAGTATTGTTCCGGATAATGTCTCTCACAATCACTCGAAATGGCAAAGCGTGAAGCAATTTTACGGACAACATAGGTTTATTTTACAGAACAGCTATTATACGTATTCACAAGCAGCGATTTTTAAGAAACATGCAAAAAACATAGAGTGACCAACAAATAAAATATCGTCTACCAAATAAAATTCAACAAACTGCTTATAGTTCTCTCCTGGCGGCGCCACTATACATAACAGAGAAAAGATTCGAGAGAATTCTACCATATTCTCGTGATATCTTTACTCTTCTCTCGGCGCTATGGTATTGCCAAATCATAGGAACTGTCACCAGTTTGCTGCCAACTAGACGATATTTACAGAGAGATGCCTAATTCTCATGTTTACATAAGATAATGACTATTTACAGATGAGAATGCATAATAAATGATAAATAATGACTATTTACATTATTTTTGTAACAGTATGTTTCGCCATTGGAGAAAGATCTGTTGCACAAACAATTTGGGACAGCCTGTTATGTCCAACAAGCAGGGCTCGAACTATACGGGGGGGGGGGCGTAACTGCTCTGGCCAGCAAAATTTAAGGGGCGGCAGTTTTGGGGGGGAACAAAGAACACCGTTATAAAATTATTGCATTTTAAAGTTGTGGGGGGGTGACAAAATCATGTTTGTCCCGGACGACAAAAGTCCTAGTTACGGTTCTACCAACAGTTGCTGCCTTCCAGCTTCGAAATCAGAAGTTAGAAACTGGTATATCAAGCGAATATTATGCTGACAAGGAAAGAGTCCGAAGGTGAAGTCTTCAGAAAGTTTTGAAAAAATTACCACTGATTCTATTCTATTCATTTAAATATGTCCAAAAATATAAAAATATCCATCGGAATTATTATGGGTCACTCAAAATAAATTTTATACAAGAATATTTTGAACGCCAATAGAGGCCAAGAATGAATTTAAAAATCCCTCAAACCTGGAGTGTTAGAGTGACGTCATTCAAACAGCAAATGGTCAAGTTAAGACGCCTTCATATACATGTATTAAGGAGTTCTAGGTCAAGTACAGCACGGACAACGAAGAAGCCAAACAAGAGAAATAACTTGTTTCTAGAACAGAGAAGCTGGAGGAAAAGAGAAGAGAAGAAAGTGATAAGCAGTTTTATAGATATCGCCGAGAAGCGTGAGAGATGATGAGTAGCCAACTGTTACCATTCTAGTAATTTTTTGCGGCTTCAATAATAGCATTCCACCGCTAACTTTTTTGCTTTTATGTTTCTGGGTGATATTAATGTACTTAAATGTTTTCATAATTTTTTGAGGACGACACCTTGGGACCCTTTCCCCGTGAGTGTAATTTAATGTTTTGGGACCGGCACCCCCACCCCCCATCCGCCTCCCATTCAACACTGTACTGGCAGTTGTGGTATATATGTTAAGGTAAATGTGATAAATCGGTTATCATGCATACTTACCAAGCGTTTTATTAAGATTGATAAAATTACCAAAATTTATCAAACTTATTTACCTAAATTTATCACTTTTACCGTCGATTATGAATAGTACCCAAGCATCGTTGGTAAATTTAATAAGTACTAAAAGAATTATCACTTTTACCGGCGATTACGCATGATACATAAGTCTCGTCGCTAGTAAACATTATAAATCGTACTATATGACGTACTATACATGATAATTCATTCATGTCTTGTACATATCGTGGTACGACCATAAACTTTGTTTTCATTACATCAAGGTTCGACTATAATCATCAAACATACTAGACTCATTCCGAAATTTTTTTTTCATATTTGTCAAATTCATCAATTACACTAGGGTGTTATGCATAATCATAGATAAAGGCAATAAATATTAAGCATTTATCAAATTTACCAACGACACATCGTTATTATGCATATTCTCCGGTAAAAGTGATAATTTCTTCAGTATTTATAAAATTATCACAAAAACATGCAATTTTTGTATAAATTTATAAAATTCACCAACGACGCATGGGGTGTTATGCTTATTCGCCGGTAAAAGTGATAAAGTTGTAAAAATTACCGAGACGATTCATAGGTATGCATAATAACATGTTATTATGTATAATAACCGATTTATCACATTTACTGTAACATACATATTGAAAGTAACGTCGCGTAAAAAAGAGAAAAGCGATCGGCCAATGAGTTATGGTTGATCGATGGTGAAACTCTTTGTCTTTGCGCCGCTCAAAGCAATGATTTCGGAGCACGAGAGAAAGAAAAATGCCATTAGAATGTGTGTTTAGTTAAATAGCTCTTCTCTGTTCCTTCGAATACAAAAAAAAAGATAAAATAAAATATAATAATGATGAAATGAAAAAAACGGGACGGCGTTTATTATTCAAGGCTTCCTTCTCCATTCTGTTTAATGAGAAGAAGAAGAACGAAATGAAATCTTGTGTCTCGACTCCGGAATATTTCAAAGATTTAAAACAAAAGAAAAATTGGATGAGAGCCAGGATGAAATAAGAAAAGAAAACGTAAAAAAAAATCTCTTGATATGGGCGGCGGTGGCCCATTTCACTGAACTGGTCCATTGAGACCGTGGATGAATCTTGTTGTTAGCCTCTGACTAGAAGCAGCAACCGGTTAATGTTATTCAACGTTTCAACGGCTCCGGAATCGAAAATAAAAACCTCTCTTTTGTTTATGGCCGGAAAATAACATTTGCTTGTTTTTTTATTTCTTTTCTTATGCCTTTCAACCTTATAAGCGTTATAAAAAGGATGGAAAAATGAATTTTTATTTTTAAAAATGAATTGGAATATTTTTATGATCTCTCTCTTCGATTCGTTCTCGATCAAATAGTTCCAAATGCATTTCCTCCTCAATTCAGGCACTTTTATGGATCCAGGAAGACGGTCTTTTGTCTGGAATCTATCCTAGGGAATTTTATAACCTGTTGTAGATGACTCCAGTCGCATTATTAATAATTAGGGCCTGGAAGTTCAGGCGAAATGCCATAAATACATTTTCTTGCCTATTTTGACATTTTTTGTTTGTAGAAATGCCTTTTTCAAATTTTTCCTGCCGTTAATACTTATTTCGAAATTATTTTATGTTTATTTGTAAATTTTATATGTTATATTCTATAGAACTTAGATATTTTTAGCATAGAGAACTTTTTTTAACCCATATGACAAAACTCTATTATTTAATTTTTTCAGAAAAACATTTTGTGATGACATGAATGAAATATAAAAGGACAAATTTTTTGGGAAAATAAAGTTTTATTAAATTAAAAATATCAATTATGAATATACAAATACAAAGACACAACAGGCAAAATGCCCAACGAGGTGGCTGAGAAAAAGTTGCCCGTAACAAATATGGATGCCATATATTTTTAAAATACAGCAACTCCCAATTAAAAATGCAATTATAAAAACTAAAGACCATATATATACATGATAAAATGTATTACACTGCCAATAAAACATATTTATGGTTGTCTCATTTAAGTATGGATAGCCTTTCGATTTACCCGAACATGTTTATCGTATTTCTATATAAACACGTCGATTGTGTTAGCATTTACTACCCCGAGGGTAAGCTACTCCATTCATTAACAACCCTATTAGAGAAAAATTCCCTGCGACACCACAACCTGGAATTGTCCCTTACCAATTGATATTGGTGTCCCCTTGTCACAGCAGTCGATTAACGACGTATGAATGGTCCATCCCGTTCAAAATTTTGAACACTTCGATCATATCCCCTGACACCTGCGTTCTTCCAATGTAAACATATTCAAAAAATGAAGTCTCTCTTCATAACGTATGTTCTCCAAAACCTTACAGCATACTCAAGTCCAAGACGAACTAAACCGCGGGAAAGCGGACTTTAGGAGAACATGAGGAACCTTTTTTTGAATTATATTAATTAATTATGATTTATTTAATATTTTTATTGAATTTGTAACTCAACAACTTTAATATTGCGATTTACATGTTTTCCCCGATTATAGATATGGTTACCCTATGTATGAAATTCAATTTGAACCCATAAGAATATCACTAATATTTATGAAAACATTTCTCATTTGATTAGAATTGAAACTGACAAGTCTGCCTGCGGATCGCCTCTGGTTCGCGAACTATAGGGTGAGAAACACTTCAATAGTCCACAGTTTACGTCATGGCTCAAACAGGATGGGGTATAGGAGAGAGCATGCTGTTTTATATAATTTTATTTTTTCCTAAACATAAATACGCTGCAAGCAACAACGGCAAGTTTTTTCGCTTATTCGAAAATCATCTCCAGAATTTGAGAGGTTTTTTTGTTTTAATATTATTTTCAATTGTTTTGAAATTCGAATTTCAAATTTATTTCACACATCTACACATATTACACAGGTACATGAATTGTTAGTAATTATATTCACATATATGTTACGGTGAAAATGTGATAAATTGGTTATTATACATAATAACCAGTTTTTATGGATATTTACCAATCGTCTTAGTGAGTTTGATAAACGCATCACTTTTACGGTCGAATATGAATAATACACCCAAGCGTCGTTGGTAAATTTAATAAATACGAAAAAAATTATCACTTTTGCCGGACATTATGCAAATAACCAAGTGTCGTTGGCAAATTGGATAGGTAGGCCTGCATGAAGTTTATTGCTTTTATCTGTGATTATGCATAATACACAAATGTAATTGGTGGTTTGATAAATATAAAAAAAAATTACAAATGAGTCTGGTATGTGTGATGAATATAGTTAAATCCCGTGGTAATGGTAACAAATTTTACAATCGTACCCCGATATATACAATACATGTATGAATTATCACATAGGGTCAGGTAGGGCAAATATGATACAAAAAAAACCAAACGTTTGCATGTTCCTCCTCAACTAGTAATCATACAAAACAACAGAAAACAGTGTTAGATTCAGCTTTAGGAGAGAAGTAAGAACGCGTGCAGTATTTTTTAAGATTGCGTACTTTTTCAAAAAACAAAACAAGCATGCGTATCATATTTGCTTTCCCAAAAGAGCAATTGGCGAGGGTAAATGTGTTATACCTCTGTTATTCAGCTTCTGTATTGTATGTATTCTACAGGGAAACTGGAAGGAAATTTTTGGTACCCGCATATTGTAATGTATCATGTGTCCAAAAAACATGCAAATCGAACATTAAATGCTGAGTTGGAGCATAAGTAGACACTGATGTAGGCTGCTCCTACGCTATCGACAGTCTTGGAGCCATGAGTAAAAATAATTCGATGGGTTGATTCTTCTGTATGTGTGGTCAAGACCTGTGTTGGCAAAATATCTTTCACCGTGTGCTACGTCCATTGTGGATGTTTATGCTCCACATCTGTAGGAAGATATGTTACATTGTTTGTTTTAATCTCGCGCTTTTGCCTTAAATTTGCTTTCTGTACGTCGTTGTCCAAAAGTATATGTAGTGGAGGACTGTTAGTTAATACGTGTAACGCACTATTTGGTGTCATGGAATAGGCTCCAATGATGAATAGCATGATAGCAGGAATTTTCTTTGAAGAGAGTAGACTTTTGTTCTTGGTTGTTTGGGATCATTGAACCATGCGATAGCAACATATGCTATAATGCAGATGGCGACAACTTTATAACGCGTATTTCTAATACTTGTCGTAATGCCCCATGTGGAACAAGCCAATTTATTTTCAATACTTTTCCAATTTAAGTTCTTAGATACGTTAGATATTACACTGTATTTTTGTCATGTTGATTGTGTACTACGTTGCTGATAGCTCTTATTGATATGGCAGTATGTTTTGAAAATGTTGATTATACTGATTGGCAGCAAATGGCTAATAGAAATATAAATTCAGTTTCGAAGGAGTTGCGACGAGATTGCTTTGCAGGCAGAAATTTTGAAAATTTTGACACTGAGATCATAGATGATACGGTAAAACCCCTCCAAAAGGACAACCATCTTTTACGGACGAATTTTTTTTGTCCCGCCGGTGTCCACAAAAGAGGTTTACTGTGTTAAAAAAACCAGACATAGCCCCGCTTTTGTTCCGATGTGTGATATAAGCCCGTTATTTCGTAATGTTGGGTTTGTCTATTCTAGGGAAAAGCGTTTGCAGTGTTAATCCTATGATTTCAATCGGCTTTGCGTTATGCACTTGAGCACAAAACACTTCTATGAAAATTCAAACTCGAGTCCTTGGAACGAATTATTCAATTTTACATTGATTCCTATGAGAGAGAAAAAAAACATTTCGGTTTACGAACGGACTATGTGTAGTAAGTTCGAAAACCGAGGCTAAACTGATCTTAGAAACATAGGCAACAATATAATATGATGCTAAGAAAACTTAAGTCCCCCCCTCCCCTCAATCTCTAGTAATTTTTGAGTATATAATGTAACGCATCTCACCCTTAATCGCATATGCCCTTCAATTACGTATATACGGTACGTCTGACATCAGGATGTTTTACTCGTTTTTGCGCCTCTGCGTTGAAGTGGTGTGATACTGTTTTCGTAATAAATTACTAGTTTGCAATTTTACACTGTAATTCTCACCAAATGAGAGTTTTGAAAATGTAACAGTTATTATTAATGGATGTCCCGGTTTTCAACAACAATTTCCGGGATTTGTCCTGCTTTTGCAGACACCTCATTTTGTCACCCTAGACTGACATCATTGTATATTCGGACGAAGTTTATGGTACACACAAAACTTTCCAGCATTCACCACTTTCTTATAAATTCTCCAGAATAATGTTTACGAGGTGCACAAACAGTTAGTTTTGCTGTAGTTTCGAAAAAAATTGTGGTTGTCTGTATCATAGACACGGCCGCGAATTTCTACGTGAATACGTTCTTTGTGTCTACAACAGTGTGGTGGGTACTGACAAAATCCAATTGGTATTATTGGATCTGTTTTTGGAATACCTCACTCACGATATCAATGTCGCCTGTTTGCGTTACGAGCTTCTCAAGATATATAGCAGAAAAATTTCTTTGACAAAGCGGGCCGCGAGCATGATACCTAGACCAGAAGACGCCTTAAAACTGGAGTAGTATCATTGGATTTGTCTTAAAAATGCCTATCAGATTCATTGGCTTTAATTAGCGTTGCGAACCTCTCGAGATATAGCGTGAAACGATTTCGCTACGAAAGCGGGCCACAAACCTGGTGCCCAGATCGGAAGGGGAAATGTCGGGCATAATTTCCGGGAGGGAGATGTCAGAGGCGATATGTCAAGGGTGAAACTTTCGGTGGTGAAATTTCCAGACCTCATTTTTATCACGACACCGCTTGTTCTCTTCTAATAGACCGAAATATCGCTATTGTATTTTCTGAGGAAAAAGCTAATTAATGTCATTCAGAAATGCGATCAGTGACCCGTGATCGTCCCTAGAGGGTTTCGATACAACGCCTCTCTTCGAAATGAAAACTCATAAAATTGAAAACCAAATTCGAAAAAAGTTCCTATTTTGTTACCTTTTGCTATGGGATAGGAGAAAACTGAGTAAATACTTATCATTTAATCGTATCTTAGGTAAAAATAATCGCTCGCACACGTGCTAATAGACACGCAATCGCATAAATTTCCATCAATGCGACGTTCACCAGGTTATTTGAGAGACGGATCCCTCTTGAAATGAGTTTTCTCGTAGCGAATGGCGTATCAGGCAGACTGGAAATGTGCCCGAGGCAACGTGATGTATTTGCTTGGAATTGCGGACCTGAAACATCAGCTGCAACTTGGTCGAAGCTCTCTGGAGAGAGACAGAGAGAAGAGCTGTTTCTCAATCCTGCGCGAATCGAATTTCTATCCGCGAACCGAAACTTCAGACTCGACCTCCCAGAAAATTACAATTACACCCGGGAAATAGGCGCACTAACGAGAAGTAAATTACTAAATATACTCGAGCTATAGCTGTAGGTCAAGAGTTCTTAACCTTCAGGAGACAGCGAGCCATTTCAGTGGTGACTTCATTGAAAACGTGTCGCGAGCCACTAAATTGATCTGAAAATGTGCAGTGGGCCACTTGAGTGATGTGGAACTACGTCGTTGTCACTCAAGGGAACTGTATATAATCCGCGGGTCACTTTAGTGATCTAGAAATGTGCCGCAGACACTAAAATGATGTGAAACTAAACCGCGAGTCATTCAAGTGATCTGTAAATGTGCCGCTGACAGCGGATACGATTTGGAATAATTCCGCGGGTTACTCAATTGATCTGTAAAAATGCCGCGAAACTATGGTGTGGGCCACTTTGATGTGCACACTGCACTGTGTGTCTCCCTCTCCCATTTAAGTGATCTGCTGCTTCAATGTACACACCGACTCCGGCCACGTCGCTGTGCTGCTATTTACTACCGTTAACGAATTGGATTGGAAATGAAAGCGCTATCTATCGGTGGTCGCCTCAAGCTCGTTAGGAACAACACCTCGTTATTTATGTTCTTCCCCCGGTTCGAGCGTGCGACCTAACGGTAAACTTCAAGTTGGTACACGAGCATTCACCACGCCACTCCGATGCATTTAAGCAATCTGTAAATGTGTGCTGCACGTATAAAATTGAATTTAAGGTCGCGGGCCACGTTAGGTAATTTCGAGGGCCACATTTCACCCGTTGGTCATAATTTGAGCATGTATGCCGTAGGTCACGTCGAATGTCTTGCCCTTGCTTCTGGTCGAATTTTTAGAACCACATAATAATGTTTTTTCAAATTAATTTCGTTGCCACAATATTTCGCGCATAATAGTTGAACCTGAAATGGATTGTTCGTAACATACCGTAATACATTGCACCAATCCTGGAAAAAGATTCGACGTTTTCCTGGTGGCTATTCTCACGAAAATTTCATTCTTCAACTCATGTATTCACTTATGCACCTATCATTTTGGATAGCGTTTACTAAACATATCTGTGCTGTGAGATATGCTGAAAAATTGACTATTTATGTAAAGATACTGATTTTTTTGGGAAAATTTAATCTGTGCCCCTACTGGGACTCGAATGCCGGTCGGTCGAGTGCTTTACCAACTAAGCTATAGTGACGTATAGAATGTTTCTCCTTTGGAGCGCATATATATGCTGAATGATACAGACGATTTTGACGGTGGCGGCAATCAGCTAACGACTCGTATGTTCGTCTTCCACAACGAAGGTTACTGTCAAGGTTCACGGTTTCGAATACTTGGGAAAAACATCGAAAATAAGTCCTTTACCTACCGAGCTCGGGATGACCACCTTTAGATGGCGCCTTCATTGCCCACCCAACTCCACTGGTTGGAAATTGCCGTATAGTAATTTGACCGGAGTTGGTGTGCGGTAAAGCAAATAATCGATTTAAAAAAAAATTACCAATTAAAAAACAGGGAACCTTCCCATAGCGGCAGAAATTAAATTTTTCCAAAAATCAGTATCTCTACTTTTAAAAAAATACAGCCAGTTTTTAAGGTAATTTTGTATTAACAAGTGTAGAGAGTACATCTTTCCCTACACAAGGTGTGGAGTTCTTGGACACCCTTTATCATTTGAACCGTTGGTTATAGAAGCATACTTTCAATTAGAAAAAGTATCCAAATAACATTTCTATCTCAGATATGTCATTTATTTCACTGGGGGCCGTATATGTATCGAGATACAAAATTTAATTTTTTATACAATCCCCGTGTGCTCAAAAATCCAATTACACAGTTATTGCCCTGTTTCTCATGATACCAACAAAAAAGTCCATGTTTCTAGGTGCAATATTCATTGATATATTTGAATTCAAAGGACGGAAGTACTGGGTGGGACAGGGCAACAACTTTCTAATTGGAAAGTAGAGGAGGGGGACCGTATAAAAATTGAAATTTTGTATCTCGATACATATACGGCCCCTAGTGAAATAAATGGCATATCTGAGATGGACATGCTATGCTATTTTTTCTAATTGAAAAAGTGTGCTTCTATAACCAACGGTTCAAATAATAAAGGGTGTCAAAGAACTTAACTTCACACCCTGTATATATGTGTGTGCTTCCACCTGGAATCTTGGACACAGGTTGACTTTAGAAGTGCAATTTCAGTTGCAAAAAGTTTTCAAATGACATGCAGTTTCTTAAAATGTAATTTTTCTGAATGGTCGCAGCGTAAAAGAAAATTGACATTTTGTGTGAACAGTTTCAAAACTTCCTATTAGTGAAATATAGATCACGCTCCGAAAAATCAATTGCAAAAAAAGCTCCATATTTTTAAATTGGCTTGGCAGTGGCTTGAAGCTGAAACCAGTAACGTTTCATGCAACTTGATTCTGTCGGCCGCGAAGAGACATTTATAATACTTGTAGGTACGTTGGAATCCAAAAAAGTTCATTTTTAGGGAGTGTGCACAAATGAAATGACCTCAACTATTGTGGTTACCTTAATAATATTATTTTATTTCGCATCTAAAAGATACATGATTTCCATCGCTTTCTACTTCGGGTACTTCTCATTCCTCTCGGACAAAATTATAATGAAATAATAATTCGGCCTTTGTGAGGACCAAGAAATGAAATTAAAAATCAAAAACCGGAACGTACCTATTATAAATGTGTCTTTGACAGATGGAATCAAATTGCATGAAACGTTGCTGGTTCTTGAGCTGATACAACTACGCCAACACAGCAATGAGTCGATAAAACCTTGTTTTTCATCTTCAATATCTCGATTTAAAAATATGGAATTTTTTTGCAGATTTTTTTTCCAAGCCGATCGTACATTTCACTAATTTGAATTTTTACCACACGGGGACTTGATAAAAAAATTGATAAATTTCTTATTTTTTTATGAATACATCTCCTGAAAAAATTAAATCATTTTAAGAATTATTATGAAAACATACGCAATCTAGACAATCTTTACAATAAATTAAGAGAATTAATATATGTTCCAATAGAAAACAAAAACATACAGTGCCACATATTGACACTGAGACAGAACTACATGTACAGAATTTATAAATTTATCATCAAAAACGAAGAATGGTTAGTAAAAAATGGAAATAGAACCTCGAATAGATATAAAAATATCTATCAAGTGCCTAAAAGTTTTTGTTACACCGCACCGAAAATAATGAACTTCATCTACTCTAACAATTACACAAATAGTAATAAAAATACAGATTAGAATGTCTTTATTATGATCAAAAACACAGATATTAATGCAGTACTTTGAAATAAATTATTGCACCAATGCATATTAATTATATACTAAAATACATCTAATGAAGAAAAGAGAGAATTGCCGAGGGAGAAAATCATGTAATTAAAATCATATAGGCCTGCTGGAAGGACTTCATAGTCCCTTGGGTGTGTGTGTGTTTTGTGTCGTGTAACATATGTTTGTATTTGTATATTGTATTACCTATAACAGCACCATTATTTGAAAACTTTGTATACCTGAAAGTGTACTTCTTAAGTCAAAGGTTGCAGAAATAGTCGAATGGACAAACAATTTAAAACACCCCGTAGAAGATTGATATATAAGCAGGAAAAACATTGCTTTTAGCATTGGAGTACATGTTAGCAAATATGAATGGAAAGGGAACGTGTGTCGACAGTATATGGTTGAGTATTACAATTGATCGGTAACACGACGATCGCTATGAAATGAATAAGCATGGAAACAGACGTTCGTTTTCGTGATGGTTATGTAGACGAAAGTATGGAGAGAGAGCACGAGATCCGCAAAAAATAAGTCCAAATCACTTTTTCCCATGAATATCAGATGCGAGAAAAATTAATGGTCAAAATAAAGTAGGATAGCTGAGACGCGCAAAAACAGAAAACATTGTACAGTGCATTACATCGTGTACCAATATAGAAGAAGTGTCGTTGGCGTGTATCTTTCTCGTTGAATTTTCGAAGTAGGAGCTTTCTTGCATTTCGTTTTTGCGCGAAATCCTCGAAGGGATTTATAATATGGCACACAGTACACATAACGTATTTGACGCGCGAACGAAAGTCTTCCAATTTTCTAGGCGATATTTTTGATTAATAGCGTGTTTTCGAGATTTATCTTTTCTTCTTCTTCGAAGGAAAATACTATTTGTACTCACTCGCGGGAAAATTCAACGCAAAAATAAATGCATGAATAAATAAAAAATAAATACATAAATATAATGCCGTGAAAGTTCATTCGTTCGATGATTGATGTTCGGCGCCAAAGAAAAGGCTTCTTCTTCTTTTACGTGGAAATAGCCATTTTTCGCTTCTTCGACTTTCTTCATTTTCTTCGAATAAGAAAAATATAAAGAAATATTTTTCGGGCTAAAACCTTGTTTATAGAAAAAAATGGGAAAAAGTCGGAATATCATAAGACTAATGTTTCTCCCTTTTCGAGGCCGAAGCAGTGATGATGGCGGTGGACCCATCGATAGCCTCTCTAATGTCAGCCTCTTCTTCTTTTTGTCTTTTATCGCTTCCTCGACAGAAGCTTTTCCATCTTGAGATTCGACTAAACTGTGAATATTTTTTGAGAAGAAACTGGCATATACAGAGTGGTTGAAAACTTTCGGGGAAGATTAGAGGAATGTAATATATTTTCACAAAAAAAGCAAAATCGGAAACACCACCAGAAAATGATAGGTGGCGCTGTTCGCGATAAATCCAGGTGACAGTTGAGGCTTTTTTTCAGTGATCTTAAAAGCTTGTATGCAATGCTTTTGCCTTTGAAATGAAACCCAGTAGCAAGCTGCCGCCATCATCGATGCTGATATCGGTGCAGCTTTAGGTATTAAGATGAGTCAAATGTTAATCAATACAATATTTTAATCACCTAGTGCAAATACAAACACAGGCCACAACGAGCAAATTGTCCAATGAGGTGGCTGATAGAAGATGCCCATAAAAAATATGGATGTCACATACAACCAAAGTACAGCAATCCAATATAAAAGCATATGTCGTGAAAGAAAAACTAATGATTACTGTTATACAGGGTGGGCAAAAAGTCCGTAGAAACTTTAAAAATGAATAAAAACCGGAAAAATAAACACAAGTAATAACTTCAGTGCCCTCCCACGCTGTTCCATATCACCCAAGTTACCCACGAAATATTTATGGATCACTTCAGTGAACCGCGGCACATTTACAAGCCACTTAAGTGACCTGCATTATGGTTTTAGACGCCCCAAGTGATCTGCAAATTTGCGGATCACGTAAGTGACCTACGGTTCTGTTCCAGATCACTGAAGTGTTCCGAGATATACAGGGTGGGCAAAAAGTTCGTAGAAACTACTTTAAAAAGGAATAAAAACCGGAAAAATAACCGAAATAAAAAACGGTTTGCAGGGTTAGCATCGCTGGGTGACGGGAATTTTTTTAAGGCAGGGGGAAAAAAAATCAAAAACAGCCCATAGGTGGCGCTGGTGCGAGTGACTTCGGTGGAAATATGCAAATGAGACGGTTATAAGAACTTGCTCCCCTAATCCACAACCAGTTTACCGTTGTAAACCGTGTATGTGGACCTGCTGCACTCTGCCGTTGCTGGATTTGTGACTTGCTTGCAGTGTGTTACTCCTGTGGTGGTTGGTCATATGGAACACGTACTGCTGTAATAAACGATTTGGAGGCATTTTGTTCGTTTTGCGTATCTTTTCTTTGACTTGTGTACGTCAGCGCCACCTATCGGCTGTTCTTTTAGATTTTTTTTTCTTGTCTTAAAAAAATTCCCGTGATCTAGAGATGCTAACCCTGCAAACCGTTTTTTATTTCGTTTATTTTTCCGGTTTTTATGAATTTTTAAGGTTTTATTATTTATCCCACTATATCGATCGTATTTTTTTAGAATTCACGACCCTCGGAGGTAAGCTATTCCACTTATTAACAACCCTATTCGAGGGAAACTCTCTGCGATACCACAACCTGGAATTGACCCTCACTAAACTCTACTGATGTTCCCCTCTTCAAAGCAGTTGATTGACGATGCATTAAAAAACATAGACCATCATATAGAAACGTCCTCTCCACTTGTCAATACAAGATTCATCGAAAGACTGGTTATTTGTGGAGATGAAGATTACAAGGAAGAAAATTCAAACAGCTTTGAAACTTTTTTCTAATTGAAAATTGTCTCTGAAACCAACGATTGAGGGAATATTCATAGGACAACGATAAGCGTGGACACACTATACTTTCTGCAATATCCAAAATTTAATTTGTTTTACTTGAAAATAGATTTAGCGAGCATTCAACAAGCATTTTCGCTGAAATGAGCTCATCATTATAAGCGGGTCCAATGCATTAAAAAATTCTTTAAAAATTCAACCCCCCTATTTTCATTCAAAAATGCAAAAATTGGCAAATTCGTGTTTTTGTAAAATTTTCGTGCGCCAAACGTAATGATTAAATTTTTTTTCTCTCGTCATTTCCAACAGAGAAGACTTCATCGGAGGCGACTTTCCGTGGTTCGGACTACCTGTGGTACGATTTGCAACGCCTGGGCTCGGAACCGATCCTCAGCTCCAGCGACCAGGTGTCCCTAGTTTTCAAATCTAGGCAACCGAGCGGCATGCTTTTCTACACAGGCCGCAGTGATGACTACTTAATGTTGTCTCTGAAAGATGGTGGAGTAGTCCTAGACATCAACTTGGGTTCGAGCACCGTCGAAAAGACTGTCAGACCGTCAAAGGTCCGTTTCGACGACAACCAGTGGCACAAGGTGCTCGTCCATCGCAAAGTCAGAGAGGTAAAAAAAAATAATAAATTTTTGTCTCGTTAAATCACTCGCGGGCTGCATGCAATAACGGCACGACTAAAAAAAATGCTATTTTTGAGCCACTGCACATTTTAGCATTTTTAAGGCGGTATTCACCGACATGGTTTAAACTATACTCACAATTTTTTGATAAGAGATCCACATGGATTGGTTAAATTCAGGTCTTTAACCAATCTATGTTGATCTCTCATCCAAAAATTGTGACTACAGTTTAACTTTAAACCATGTCGGTGAATACGGCTCTAAGTAGCTTTGTTCCGACAGCTAAAGTGTAACGCCGAATAGTATAGTCCAATAGTTTACCGTCAGATGGCAGAAGTGTCACAGTTGCATTCTCTGGTTTGTCACTTTATCAGGAAAACTTTGAACTCATTTATCTCAAAACTTGCTTTTTCTTAGTTGTGCCGCTCTTGCAGTCCATGAGCGAAATATAGATAAAATGTGGGTAAGAGAATGAGCCAAGTTAATTTTTGATTAGAATAATTAAACCTCTAAAGATGTAAAGTGGCAAAAAGAGTTTAAAATATATATATATATATATATGTACTCTAAATCTTATCATGCTCAACCCATGGCCAGCGGGTCAACCGTAGCCGTCGGAATTATCTGATGTGGCCCAGGACACTCAAACGTAGTTTTGTAAAAATAAACAACGGAGCAAATTTCCACATCACTCAAGTAACCCGCGACATATTTACAAATCACTCACGTGACCACCTCGACATATTTACAGATCAGTTGACCGAACCTTGGGACACTTCCAGACTACTTAAGTTGCCCGCATCTCATTTCCAGACCACTTAAATGACCTTCGGCACAATTGCAGATCACCCAAGTGACCGGCGACACAGTTCAAATGTATTTAAGTGGCCCGTAGTGCAGCTCCACATCACTCAAGTAGTCCGTAGTGTAGTTCCACATCACTCAAGTGGCCCGCGGCATATTTCCAGAGTTCTTTAGCTGTCTACTGCACATTTACAGATAACTCGAGTGGCCCGTGACATGCTTTCAATCCAATGAAGTGGCTTGCACTTTCTTAAAGGTTGAGTACCCTTGATCTAAATAGAGAAACAAAGCTACGAGAAATATGAAAGCAATAAATTTATAAGCAAACAATTTTTAAGCAAAAAAATGGCTCTTTACCATACGCTGGGCGGGAGGCCAACAGTTTACCGTGTCCAGAAAATTCATCGCCAACAATTAACCGGCGGAAAATTCACTGGCAAAAACTCACCGACAATCATTTATCGACAAAGAGGCATGGTGAGTGAGTGGATGAGCAAATGAATGAGTCAGCAGAATTCCAAAGGTTCCATTGACTCAATCTTATTTAAATTTAAAATTTAAATGAGACTGTGTGAGTGAAATTTCAAACTTTTGCTTCATTTCACGAACTGAACAGTTTCCTTTATATATATTTTAAATCAATTTTTATTCAATTACATTGATGTGATCGTGTTTTAACATGCGAGCAAGCTGTTTTTAATGCATTTTTTTTTCTAGAATTTTCAAAACATTAAGTATCCAAGATATGTAAAACTTTATAGCAGCATAGGATAGCACATACAATCAAGAACACGTGTAAAAATAGATATAAATCAGTGGTTGAATATAGTATTTTTAACGATATTTCTATTAGAGCATAGTTTTTGCATCATATTAAAAGGTATGAGACTCCCTTAACCTGCTTACAGCCATTTTTACTTGTCCTGTTGCTGGCTGTGAAAAAAATTGCATGTGCGCATTTACCCTCGTTCCCACTACACATGCTTCTTGATTGGTTCGTCATTTTTAATCACGGAATTAATTAATCATCCGGTAATTGAATTCCATTGCGAGCGAGCGTCGATGTCGGTGTTTCTTGTAATCAACCTTTGAGAAGGTTCTTTCACAAATTCATCATTACGGCGAAAAATCGATCGGAAGATTCTAATTAAACGTTAGCCTTTTTCTTCCATAAACGTTACTTTTTTTTTAGGAAACGGTTGTTTCTAAAACACGAAGCAACAATTTTCGAAACTAAAGGTTTTTAACACCTTAACTTCTTGCCGAAAGAATCCATTGTATATATAACAATAAGGAAAGACGTGAGAATATATGGATCGGATACTTATGACCGAACGGGAAGAAAACAACAAGTTTCTCAAGAAAAACTTTTAATTGCTGGGAGTTCGGTCTCAGTTTCGATTACGAGATTCTTCTGTTGTTGTTGTTTTTATTGCAAAAAACGGACAAAAATTTCCGGAAAAACCCCAACCTTCACCGAAAATTCAACATGACGAATCAAATGTTTTCTTCTTTCGAGGACTGGATGTCTGTTGAATTTTCTTTTAAAAATTTATCTCAAGTTGTGCCGATCCATAAAGATGATGTCATTAAACTTCGTGCATTGTAAATTTTGCTTACGGATGGCTTCGTTATAAGATGGCTGAAAACAGTGAATTTCTATCACTAATTGTTCTTCAGTTATTCCCCTTCAAACATGTGCAATTATTTTCTGGAAAACCTATACAATTGGTCTTTCTTCGTGTTCTGTGGGATGATTCCGGGGCAGTGACTATATTAGTGATATTCAACTAGTTATTTCACTTCAAAAAAGAATGATTCGACTTCTTACTAATAATTATCACTCTGCTTTTTTTGTAATTTTTAATCGTTTTTAAATGGTTTTTTTAAATCATTCCTTCTCATTTTCAAAAATCCCTTTTCTTTAAATATTAAGATGTCTTCGTTCTTTCAGCAGAATTAATTCAATCTATGCATTACCTTGTGTTCGTAAAACTTCGAAAAGAAAAAAATTTAGTTACATAATTCCTAAATTTTATAACGCTCTGCCATCTGATATGAATTCGACTGTCAGTCTTCATTCGTGTGTATATATATACATAAAACCATTTAAATCTTACCTTCCTTCAATTACTGACATTGGACAATGTTTCTGATTCTCTCTGAGATGAGGTCACCATTTCTTTCTTTCCTTCCCCCCTCCCTACTAACACCCTCTTTCGTAGTCTGCATTTTTCTCGTTTGTCCATATTTACCCCCCTATTCAACTTAAATTTCCTCATTACAACTTACGTATAATGAAATTTCCATTATATAGTACTAGCTATAATACCGGGCGCTGCCCGGGTTTTTTTCGATTTGCGGGTGGATTGAAAAAGAGAGAAACCATTATAAAGGCATACATAACATATTATACATATACTGACGGGATTAAAGAAATGACAAACCATTGTAAAGTCATATACATGTCTGAAACGCATTGCTAGGGAATCACAGTAACCAAAGTAAACATTCCGAGAGTGATTGTTGAAGTCCAGGAACCATTGTTGCTCGACAGTTTTTTGCCCATTTCGGGCATTTGCCCGGCTCTGACAAACTTTTAAAGTAGCCTATCGTTCAAGTCGGGTCCCATTTGGTATATATGCAAAATTTGGCGACGGTTGATCTAAAATTGTAGATTTGTATAGAGAACATACACACACAGAAAATCAATTATATATATAGATATTGGTATATACTAGCTATTCACCTTATTCATTTGACTTTAATGTATCTTCGACTCCCTACTTCATTTGCATCATCATTGAATTGTCTTAACTGTTCCACTGCTACTGTTTGCCTTAAAATTTTTAAATAATTTATTAATCTTTTTCTTTGATATGCTTGTTCATTCTAATATTAACTAATTAATCACGTTACTTTTCACTAACATCTACAAAGAGCCATCATTGCTGGCGCCTTGGATATGTATTATCTGTGTTGTTTTTTTTTTTGTTTTTTTTTGTGATGATAAACTTTGTAAGGAGAAGCTAACATTTTAGATTCGATCTCATCCAGTGTGAGAGAAACCGGATTTATTTTTCCCTGATAAGCAATAAATAAATATGTTACACGGAATAGGAATATTATGTTATAGTGTTCAGCATCCCCTCTATATTTCCCTTTTACTCGAATCCAATTAAAGAAAATTTAAATGAGCTTGAATTAAAACTTATGGTTTGATATCCCGTGTATATTTGAACAAACTGTAATACCCTCCGCTGCCCGGGTTTTGTCAATATATTAGAAGCATTCAAGAAGTGACAAACCATTTCATAGGAGTAAACGTGTCTGAAACGCATTGTTTGGGAACCACGGTAGTCAAAGTAAACATTCCAAAAGTCATTGTTGAGGCCAAGCAATCACTCTAGCCCAACGGTTTTTGTCCGTTTCGGGCATTTGCCCAGCCGCTCTGGCAAACTTTTAAAGTAGCCTATCGTTCAAGTCGTGTCCCATTTGATATATATGTTACGTTAAATGGGATAAATCCGGTTATTACATATAATCGCCGAGCATTTTGGAGAGTTTGAGAAATTTCAATAAATTTATCACTTTCACTAGCGATTGTGCATAATAATCACAAGCGTCGTTGGCAAATTTAATAAGTACTAAAAAATTCAGTTTTACAGGTATTACCCAAGCATCGATGGTAAATTTGATAAATTTCCCTAAATAAATCACTTACTGGTGATTATGCACAGTACCCAAGAATCATTGATAAATTTAATAAGTACTAAAAAAATTATCACTTTTTGCTGGTGATTATGTATAATACCCAATCGTCGTATTATATGGTATACTATACATGATAATTCACATATGTATTTTATCATATGTGAATATGAAACTAGGGTCACCGATTTGGGAATTCTCCTTGAATAGTGGCTTAGGTTTTCTGAACATTGTTCAGCTGTGGTAAAAACAAGCGAATAGAATGATCGGTTTCATTTTCAAAAGGTCTCTTCGCGTTCTCCTAAAGTCATTCTTCTGCTTTTTCGAGGCTTAGTTCGTCCGGGACAGGAGTATGCTGTGAGGTTTTGGAGACCATACTTACAGAGCGACATAGACTTGGTTAAAGGGGTGCAGAGAAGAGCTACGCGTGTCCTTATTGGCACACGGGGCTTGAGTGAACAGACTTCATTTTTTGAATATGTTTATACTGGATGAATGCAGATGTCGGGGAGATATGATCGAAATGTTCAAAATTTTCAATGGGATGGATAGGATGGACCATGAACTTTTAGTACACCGCCAATCGACTGCTTTTACAAGGGGACACCAGTGTCGATTGGTAAGGGACAATGCGAGGTTTATGGTGTCGCAGGGAATTTTTCTCTAATAGGGTTGTTATTAAATGGAATAGCTTACCCCCGGAGTTAGTAAATTGCAACACAATTGACACGTTTAAAAAGAAATACGATAAACATGTTGTGGTAAATCAAGAAGCTCTATCCACACTTAGAATAAGACAACCATAAGTATTCTCATGGGCATTGTATAATATTTCATCATGTATATTTATTGTTTTTAATTGCATTTTTAATTAGGGAGTTGCTGTATTTTAGTAATATATGACATCCATACTTGCTATGGGCATCTCAGCCACCTCGTTGGGCATTTTGCCTGTTGTGACCTTGTATTTGTATTTGTATATCATTACATCGGAGTATGATCGTAAGATCTGTTATTATTATATTCAAATAAAAATACAAGGCCACAACAGGCAAAATGCCCAACGAGGTGGCTGAGATGCCCATAGCAAGTATGGATGTCATATATTACTAAAATACAGCAACTCCCCAATTAAAAATGCAATCACAAAAATTATAAACTATATATATATATATATTTGTGGTTGTCTTATTCTACGTATGGATAGAGCTTCTCGATTTACCCCAACATGTTTATCGTATTTCTTTCTAAACTTGTCAATTGTGTTACAATTTACTATCTCCGGGGGTAAGCTATTTCATCTATTAACAACCCTATTAGAGAAAAATTCCCTGTGACACCATAACTTAGAATTTCCCGTTACCAAACAATACTGGTGTCCTCTCCCCATGGCCCCCACAAGGGATGGGCTGACAAGGCTGCAGCCCTGGGTCCCGGGAGTATTTTAATCATTTTTTTGTTTTTTTCACGATATAAATTCATCATAAAGGGGGCCCCGTGAAAGTCTGGTCGGGCGGCCCGTAAAAGATCCCAGCCTAGGGGCCCTGCTTCAGGATGTGGGGGACATCATGCCTCTCCCTCTGACACCTGCGTTCATTTAATGTAAACATATTCAAAAGAAATGAAGCCGCATGTGCCAACGAGGACACGCGCAGCTCTTCTCCAAGCGGAAGAATGACTTTAGAAGAACGCGAAGACACCTTTTTTGAAAGTAAAACCGAGCATTCTATTCGATTTTTTGTCCGCGGACACAGGCTCAGAGACGACCGCTCTCTACAACGTCGAAAAACCGAAGACCGAAAACTCGTCTTTCTCTCTTTCACTCCTCTTGCTCGTTCCTTGAGAGAGAACAGGTTTTCTTTTTTCGTCAAACCAGCTTCTTGCCGCCGGCGTTGTAGAGAGCGGTCGTCTTTGAGCCTGTGTCCGCGGCACTCTACCACAATATCGAATCGTGAAGTTACTCGGGTCTAGGTCAATTCGTCGCGATCAACTTGTCGCACGACAATTCGTCGCAATCAATTTGTCGCAGCGTCAATTCGTCGTGCTACAAACTCGTCGCGGTACAAATTTGTCGCAGAGTCAGTTCGTCGCGGTACAAATTTGTCGCAGAGTCAGTTCGTCGCGGTGAAAATTTGTCGCAGACTCATTTCGTCGCGGTACAAATTTGTCGCAGAGTCAGTTCGTCGCGGTACAAATTTGTCGCAGAATCAGTTCGTCGCGGTACGAATTTGTCGCAGAATCAGTTCGTCGCGGTACAAATTTGTCGCAGAGTCAGTACGCCGATCAAATAAATTTTCAAAATTAAATTTTCACCGTATAAGCCGCACTCCCGCTTTCTGGCGGGATCTCCATTTCTCGCAGCGAGGGGCGTTGGGCGAACACACCAAGATGATAAATTACGATAAAATAAATTTTCAAAATTAAATTTTCACCGTATAAGCCGCACTCCCGCTTTCTGGCGGGAACTCCATTTCTCACAGCGAGTGGCGTTGGGCGAACACACCAAGATGATAAATTACGATAAAATAAATTTTCAAAATTAAATTTTCACCGTATAAGCCGCACTCCCGCTTTCTGGCGGGATCTCCATTTCTCGCAGCGAGGGGTGTTGCGGGAACACACCAAGATGATAAATTAGGATCAATGCCCATCCCAAAGCACAATTTGCCTAAGGGGTCATTCAAGTATTACGTCAGGATCGGGGAGGGAGTTTCGGATTTGTTGACTTTTGATGGCGGGGGGGGGGGGGGTTGAAGGTCGCTTACGTCATCAACCACCCCTTTTTGAAGATATGAAATATTCTAAGCTTCTGGTGAAATTTTGCTGACGGGGGAGGGGATGGGGGTCAGTGTTTTGCTGATTTTTGCTGACAAGGGGGAGGGGGTCAAAAATGGCTGAAAATCTGCTCACGTAATACTTGAATGGCCCTAATTCACTATTGAATATGTATCTGCCATGTAGGGAATACATCTTTGAGGAATTTTTTACCGACAATATATCTAAGGCTAGCATTACACTATGAAAGTGTTCTAAAAGTCCTTTTATAAAACTTGAAAAATTCAACCAATAAGATTATCGGTTGCATTTGCTCGAATGTAACCTATGAACTTTATTGGTTGGATTTTTTGAGTTTTTAACTTGAGCAACTTATCCGGTGCAAATTAAATTTTGAAAATGTATGTGATCGCAATTTATCATCTCGGTGTGCGCCCCAACTCCCCTCGCTACGAGTAATGCAAATCTCGAGAGAAAGCGACAAGTGTGGCTTATCCGGTGAAAATGAAATATTAATTAAATTAAATTATTAATTATTTCAGGTTCTTGTGGAGATACTGTAGTGGTTAATGTTGGTGGGAGTCTCGATTCCACATGGGACAGATACAAGTTTACACTTAAAGACAGCCTCCGCTGTACTGTAATTTGGGGAATATCATAAACACCGACATTTTTTTACAGAATTTTAAAATTTTATCATAGAAAAAATGATTTTTTTAACATTTACAATAATTAAATAATAAAACATTAATATCAATTGTAATTTTAATTTCGATGTAATTTCGATGATTTTTTTCGAAATGACAAAAAAAAAAATTTAGTAAACTGTGTGCATTTCTTGATGGAAAAAAACTTTTCTTCATGTTTATTTTTTCACGTATGAGACAAAAAAACCTACATACAGATCGCGTGACGAGTTGACTCTGCGATAAATTGACGTCCCGACGAATTGGTTACACGACAAATTGTCACTGCGACGAATTTGTACCGCGACGAATTGGCTCTGCGACGAATTTGTACCGCGACGAATTGGCTCTGCGACGAATTTGTACCGCGACGAATTTGTATCGCGACGAATTTGTACCGCGACGAATTTGTATCGCGACGAATTGGCTCTGCGACGAATTGGCACTGCGACAAATTGATGCGCGACGAGTTGAGCGCGACAAGTTGATTGCGACAAATTGACCGGCTACGAAGTTACTCTGAAGCCCGGTTTTCGTAGGAGCAGGTTTCTACAGCATTTGCAGCGTGGAAACGCTGATTGGTACAAAAAAAAAAAAAAAAAACCTGAATTTCAGGTTTTTAACGAATCGGCATTTTCACGCTACAAACGGCGCAGAAATTCTACTCCTAGGAAAACCCGGTTTAAGAAAAAAAAAAGAAACATTTTTCAAAAAGAAAAAAAAATGTAAGAGTCTAATAGAGAGGAATCAGTACATTCTATGAATGTTGTTGGTCACTCCAACGAGGGGTCCTTCTCCTTTTCCGATGCATCGGAATAGGGAGACGCGCCGCGGTTTTCTGTAACAAGTCCTGTATCCAGATGATGGTAACACCCAAAGAAACAACCCGACATCAATAGAAAACATCGACTTTCGCTGCCACGAGAAAGAAGGAATCATCGATTTGAGATATCCGTCAAAGCCTGTCCTTTTTACGTGAGTAGAAGCTCACATGCGTATCGTTCAATCCCTCCGCCTCTCCGTTGTCCACCTAACTACTACTGCTACTAAACCAGACATGCACCTCGTCCATATTCCTCTACGGAACTTCTAAGGAATTGGTACATGTTGGAATGTGTGTGTATGTATGGTGAACCTTCCGTGAAGTTTGTTTCTGTATAATTCTTGTTATGTGTATATTGCTGCCACCTGCAATCATTTTTTTTTACTATGAGGATTTTTTCTCTCAACTCATGGAGATTGAAGTGCCCACCTAACTATGAACTTTAACTTAATCTGACCTCCGGAGGGGGAGTGGACTGTCTTTCCCACCCTCATACAAGCGAAATTATGTAGAAATTAAATTTATGTAGATTAGAAATTGTTAATTTTTCTTCTAATAATATGTATTAAAAAGTATTTCTCACTCTGAACCTGTGTTAGGGTTATAATTGAGTTGAATGATTGTTTTTATTTGAGATTTCCTATACGATCACTGCCCCCCTACTCAACAAATAATTTTTTAACACAATGAATGATTCTCTTTCAACAATCATTGCAGATCATAATTCTCCACATCAACATTTTCATTTAATAATACTCTTTCGACAATCATTTTCAGACAACAATTTCTTCCAACACTCATTTCAAATACCAATACTCTTTCAACAATCAGTCCAGATCAAAATTATTTTTAGACAACTATACTGTTCTAACAATCACTCCATATGACACTACTATTCCGACAACCATTTAAGTTAACAATACTCTTCCGACAACCATTTAAGTTAACAATACTCTTCCAACACTCATTTCAGATAACAGTACTAACAATCATTTCAGATAACAATACTCTCAACAAT
The DNA here is from genome assembly GCF_987345545.1 of Pholcus phalangioides. Lineage (NCBI taxonomy): Eukaryota > Metazoa > Arthropoda > Arachnida > Araneae > Pholcidae > Pholcus > Pholcus phalangioides. Next base: position 15,746,998 of record NW_028301609.1, read on the forward strand.
CATTTCAGATAACAATACTCTCAACAATCATTTCAGATAACAATACTCTTCCAACAATCCTTTCAGACAACAATACTCTTCAGACAATCATTTCATATAACAGTACTATTCCGACAGCCACTGAAGATAACAATACTCAAAACAACCGTTTCCGATAAAAATATCCTGGAAAATCGTTTTGTTGCATTGAAATTGAGGGATGATTTTTTTACATTTCTTTATATTTATTTTTTGATTTTCTGCCATGTTGTACATATTCATTTTTGGAGACGTTCGAACCAGGCACAGGTGGCCACGCAGCTATTCTTTGCTCTAATAGCTTCAACGTATATAACAAAATATTCTCTTCCCATTTCTTTTCTCCCTCGCAAACGTTCCCTGATAGGCTTTGGCTTGCATTTTGCAACGCTCCTGGAATTCTTCTCTCAGCGTACGTGACTCGACCCTGACCTTTGTGACGTAGAAAGTCACCTTTGGCTAGAACTCCTTAATACACATAATATATGAAGGCGTCTTACCTTTGGCTTCTTTTCCTCTCTCGAAGGGCGAGCGTCCCCTTTTTGTCGAAGACTTGGTGAGGTGGCTTGAAAGGAAGAGGTTCAAAAAAGATGTAGCGCGCGGAGATGTGAGCCCCCCTTGGGGGTGCAGGCTGGTAGCCGAGCCCCAAAGATCCGTGAATATATTTAAGGGTTTTTTGTTATAAGCAAATTTCAGTCGAAGGTTGTACATGAGATCCAGGATGATTTTTCATAGTGGTTGAGCGGAACGACTTCTAAAATCGGGGTCTGTGAAAGGAGAATGTCGTGCAAGAGGTTGGAGGTACGACTCGGCATCTCCGGACAGAAGATAACTGTGTGTAAGGACTCTCCTATAACAAGTATTCCCCCGATATCCTTAACAGAGTTAGTCGTCACCCAGCTGGTGCTTTAAATATCCTTCGAGAACCTGAAAATGTCCTGAGGGCCCGCAACCAGGGTCCTTGACCGTCCATTCTGAGCTGTGACAGTCGAGAACCTGAGGAAGTCCAGAGGGCCCGTAAGCAGGGTCCTTGGTCGTCGGCACTGAACAGTGACATTCGAGAACCTGGGGATATCCCGAGGGCCCGTAACCAGGGTCCTTGGTCTTCTAAGCTGGACAGCGGCATTCTAAAAACTGAAGATATTTTGAGGGCCCGTAACCCCCGAAACTCGTCATCAGGGGCCTCAACGACCTCCTCTTCTTGGTTCCATCGTCGTTTCTGACTCGGAGAAGACACTTGAGATCCTCAGTAAATGACTTGTTTATTTAACCGTCTTTTTCTATCCCTTCTAGCGATATCACGAAGAATGATCATATATATTTATACTGATATAGAAATAATTTTTGAAGTCTATTGTTATCATTATTTCACTAAATTCAATTAGAAAAATGTCTGAATATTTAATCAGGAATATATTATTTATATAGAAATACGATACCAAGTCATTTACTGAGGGTCTCAAGTGTCTTCTCCGAGTCCGGAACGACGATGGAACCAAGAAGAGGAGGTCGTTGAGGCCCCTGATGACGAGTTTCGGGGGTTACGGGCCCTCAAAATATCTTCAGTTTTTAGAATGCCGCTGTCCAGCTTAGAAGACCAAGGACCCTGGTTACGGGCCCTCGGGATATCCCCAGGTTCTCGAATGTCACTGTTCAGTGCCGACGACCAAGGACCCTGCTTACGGGCCCTCTGGACTTCCTCAGGTTCTCGACTGTCACAGCTCAGAATGGACGGTCAAGGACCCTGGTTGCGGGCCCTCAGGACATTTTCAGGTTCTCGAAGGATATTTAAAGCACCAGCTGGGTGACGACTAACTCTGTTAAGGATATCGGGGGAATACTTGTTATAGGAGAGTCCTTACACACAGTTATCTTCTGTCCGGAGATGCCGAGTCGTACCTCCAACCTCTTGCACGACATTCTCCTTTCACAGACCCCGATTTTAGAAGTCGTTCCGCTCAACCACTATGAAAAATCATCCTGGATCTCATGTACAACCTTCGACTGAAATTTGCTTATAACAAAAAACCCTTAAATATATTCACGGATCTTTGGGGCTCGGCTACCAGCCTGCACCCCCAAGGGGGGCTCACATCTCCGCGCGCTACATCTTTTTTGAACCTCTTCCTTTCAAGCCACCTCACCAAGTCTTCGACAGAAAGGGGACGCTCGCCCTTCGAGAGAGGAAAAGAAGCCAAAGGTAAGACGCCTTCATATATTATGTGTATTAAGGAGTTCTAGCCAAAGGTGACTTTCTACGTCACAAAGGTCAGGGTCGAGTCACGTACGCTGAGAGAAGAATTCCAGGAGCGTTACAAAATGCAAGCCAAAGCCTATCAGGGAACGTTTGCGAGGGAGAAAAGAAATGGGAAGAGAATATTTTGTTATATACGTTGAAGCTATTAGAGCAAAGAATAGCTGCGTGGCCACCTGTGCCTGGTTCGAACGTCTCCAAAAATGAATATGTACAACATGGCAGAAAATCAAAAAATAAATATAAAGAAATATAAAAATTCATCCATCAATTTCAATGCAACAGTTTCATAATGTTTTTTCAAGGGGGGAAAAGTGAAGTTTCCCAATTCGAATCGAAGATGGTTAATGAGTTATTTTGGTTTTGCTCACGATGAAGCGTTACGAAATTTATTCGTGTGTGACAGTTTTAAATAGAAAATTTCATTGCATGCGAATATTCTGAAAAGCAGACAACGATTCGAATCGAGTGAAATATTCTCATGCATTATCTAAAATCTAGTGCCTTGTCTAGCCTGGACGTTTCACGAATTGTTAAATACTTTTGGGAACACGTAATAGAAACGTGGTTCTTACGTGAAAAGCATCGGTACTCAGTTGACACTGAAGTAATCGGGTTGCTGTCGAAACATATAATTTCTCTGGGCTGTTCGAAATCGGACAGATTTCACTCTGCATCGAGCATGTCTGGCATGTCATGAGACTTTAATTCGCTTTAATATGATGCATGCGTTACTCTTGTCGTGTTCTCTTGCAAGTTTTTGACAAACAACAACCAAAACCTCATCCCATTTGCCTAAGACCTCCAAGAGACATACGAGCACACTTGTATGTCTATGATTCGTGCACTTTTTGACATGATGTGACAACCTGAACATGAGCCAAATACAGTTATATGTCAAACCACACGCACGAATAAAAGTATTGAAAACGAATGTGGAAGTGAACAAAATAACAGAAAATCAATTTATTAATTCTTATGCGTCTGTTTTTTTTATTCAATCAATCAATCTTCATTACTTAGGGACAAATACCCGCGTATGGGGAACAATTAGTTTTTACACAATAAAATTGAAGTGCTAAAAAAAGATGGAAAATACGCATGAGAAAAAGAATATGGGTCAACAGAAGCAAAGCATTATTCGTTAGAGAGACACAAGTTAAAATAAATTTCAAATCAGAAAAAAATCATTAAGAAAACCAAAAAGCATTCATTTATAATTCAGATCGACACGTGAATTTTCCTCTTTTTTGGGAGTTTTCCCGAATATCTAGATGTTTTCTGCTGAGATGAAATTGCTCAGTTTCAAGGTGGACGATAGGATTTCGTCAGAGCAGGAGAAATGGTCTAAATAGGCAAAAAAACTGTGGGGCAACAATGGTTTCTCGGACTCAACAATCACTTTCGGAATGTTTATTTTAGTTACCGTGGTTCCCTAGCAATTTGTTTCAGACATGTATATGCCTTTACAATGGTTTGTCACACCTTTAATGCTTGCTACCAGTATTATGTATATTAGTTTATCCCTTTATAATGGTTTGCCCCTTTTTTAATCCTCTTAGTAATTGAAAAAAACCTGGCCAACGCCCAGACGTGCCAACTTTTGGAATCCAGAAATCCGGAGATTACCCCGAGGTGGTACCCCCCCCCCCACAACCCCCGGCACTCAGACTCGATTTGAAATGAAATAATTCAATAGGAGTGATGAACATGTAACTGTACAAAGTAATTTATAAAAAAAAGTGAATATACACGAGTGTATATTTAAATAAAAATTTAAATTGGTTTTGCTGTACTGTGCCGCGTATGTATCAAATGCATATGTTGTTAACTATATAAACATCATTAGCCTTCTACAGTTAAGTCACACAGCATGAGATATGGGCACAGATACGAAAAATAATTCAATCATTTATGCTATATATACATCATATACATATATGCTATTATATATAAATACAAAATATCATATGCAAATAATGTCATGGTGAAAGTGATAATCCGGTAATTAGTTGTAATCGCCAGTTATCATTAATTTTTGATAATAACTGGTTGCAAATAATTAAACACAATTTTTTACATTCTATCACCATAATGTATGATGCCAAATAAATTGCTAGAGAACTCTATGTTAACTATTCACAATGTTATGCAGGCGCGATCACATCACACACATAAACACCAAAGTACACGCTAAACAATTTTCCTCAGAAAGCACAGCACGAGAGTTGACTTTACTTGATAATCTATTTACACTTCTATTTACCATATTCTACATACATATGTACTTTCTTTTCCTTAAACTACTAAATATTCAAAACCTTATGTTCTATTCTTAATTACTTTCTCTGCGGACTCTCTTGGACCGCCCTACCGCTTCGCTATCACTATTCTCTAGTTTCTCTCTCTCTCTCCCGGTACTCAATCAACAACGATCTCTGGCGGCGACTCAGTTTTTCGCTGGCGCTAACATATATAATGCCGAATTATATCGTAAGCGTGGACTTGCACCAGCACCTCCTAGAGATCTTCTCTATCTTTAGGATAGATCCTCTATCTTTAGGATAGATCCTCTATCTTTAGGAGGTTCTGCTTGCACCCGGTCCATGAGCCCGAGCCCACTCAATATTTGCCACGATCTCGATAATACATATAAAAATATTGGGTTTAGCCCCCGCCCTACAATATTTCCAATAACTTCATGCATTTGCATGATATAATTTCTTATTTGATAAAGCACACAGTCAGTTTTAAATCCTCTCTCTGCGGAATTTTTCTAATGTACGGTCCCTCAACTAAAGACAAACATAGAAAAAAAGGGAAAAGATTTCGCGTGAAAAACGTGTTTTTATATCTACTGTTGGCTCCTAAGGAAAATGGCCGCGGCTTCAATTCAAGTATTCCGGGATTTTACTAACGTTTTCAAAGAACCAGACTTTATTCGAATTCAGAACATTAACAAGCGTAGCCTAAATACGACTACTGTCCTCTACCATCCCTTAATTCAATCTCTGCCATACTACTTCTCATACTTTCTTTTTTAAGCTTGACGTTCTTACAAATCGCTCGTTCGCTCGAGCACAAAGTCACGTTACATTTCTTCCTTTTCAGCGGCTGCTCAACAGCTTCCTACACTCGGTCATCCTGACCTGCAATCGTCCCGATTGCCCCACAGTACTGGTCTTTACATGTCGACCTCTTCGGATTACGTCTTGGTAACACTGGCTCATC